>NW_026781942.1:3212500-3627500 GCF_031769215.1 Ylistrum balloti | reverse complement strand
GGACCACTGATGAAGGTACTGTGCAAGGTGTACGGAAATACGAACGCTTCTTTCAATCTGGATGAAAAAATTTCTATAAAGATAAGATACAGTTGATGTATATATTTCTGCGTTGATATTTATGGATTTGATAAAATTATTTTACACGAATCGTTATTTTGTTCCCGAGGCGAAAAGTTAATAAGAGTCGCTTAATACCTCTCAAATGAAATTTTGAGAACTAAATTCTAAACTGCACCCACCATACATCTGTGTGATCATTCATCAATGATAAGGACTTGAATTGTTAATACCGTGGTGGCGATTTATAATTTGCTTAAAAAAAGGCAATAAACAGTAATTACATCCCCATAACCACCACCAGTATTTACAAGGAATAATCTCGGTGGACAATATAGTAATCAAAGCTATAAGATCCTAGAATATTCGTATTTTGGAGTAATCAGAAAAATTGGGAGTGGGATTTTCTGTATATGTTTTATGTCTTCTTTGTTATAGAGATGGCGAAGAGTAACCACACCAGTGTTACAGAAACATCAGATACATCCAAGTTGGGGATTTACTGCCAAACGGGACATTTCCCTCTAGAAGGTATTGAGACAACGGTCATACAATGTGATCATTGAAGACAGATGGCTAATGGGATATCAACGACTGAGAAGACAAATGATTTTAAATATATGAACCGTATTATTCCTTACAACTTAGAGGCGATTTCTCAGCTCAGTATCAGATAAAATACACGTAATTAAAAAGAATAGATAAGCACTAAAAGTAACAAAGAATATTTAATTATTTTTCTGTCGTTTTCTCGTCTATATTGAGTCTGTTGTAGTTTTCATTCATTAGCCACAAAACTGGAATGCTAACACCAATTGATGCAAGGATACTCCAACTCTCCCAGGAGACGCCTGCAAGTATACATAAAATAACAATACAAAATTTATGAAATAATAGTACCAGCAGTGTTAAAATAATCAAAGTATAGTTTCCAATTGTATACAAATGATGCATAAAAATATAAATGTCTTATTATTTTTCTCCATTGTTTGTCAATTTAATTATCAGCGATCTAAAATAACCATGCCAAATATAAAATACCCCGAAAAAGTACAAGGGGAGACAAGAGAGCAGAATAGTTTTAGAATTTATGAATCAGTTTGGCACAGTAATAGAAAGGGTCATTATACTTCAAATTATTTAAAGTCTACCTATTTTCGGGATCATCTGTACACCCAAGAAGACCAGTCCTACGACGTTTAACCATGTTGTGAGAACAACAGTGGTGATTCCCTCTGCTATAGGGTAAGTGTTTTCACATGCCATCTCAAAAAGCAGGGGTACCGTGGCGTTCATCAGCAGTGTACCCGCTATGACTGAGATGTAAATCTGGGCTGAGATATAAAACAACAACGAAAATACCAATATATCAACAGAATCTTCATCCTTAAACAAAGTCGACGAAATTAAGACAAAATAAGAACAAAGGAAAGAATTCGCGAGATCTAACGGAACTTATTTATGCAGTTCCAAGTATACTGGTGTTACGAAAAGAATTATGTTTCTTACCAATGGAGCTTGCAATGATATTGACGAGAATGAGATTGAACCAGAGGAAACACAAAAACGCCAGGCAGTACAGAAAAATCAAAATCTGTTTCATGTGCTTTGAAAACACATCAGATATTCTGAAAAATAACAAAAACATGCAAGCATCGCATAAACAAGGAGAAAAAATTTTAACGACCGGTTTCAAATAATCAAACCTAATATTTTATTATTTTAAAAATATATTACAAGCAAGAATTTCATATTTTGTAACTGATCCAAAAACAATTAATAGTACATGACGTCTCCAGTCTGGACAGGTTGGAGATGTCACGATGAGGCTTGAACGTGCCTGCGCAGTTCGCCTACATATTGTAAGTGTAATTTCACTTTTACTTCTATATCATACCTGGCCATAACGAGCGCACCTATACAACCGGCAATGATTGAGTAGAATCCTATCCATCCAGCCTGTGCCTGAATCAATACAAACCATTTCCATATTCAGCTGGCCTCAACGATAACGATATATGCCCCATTGCAATTGATTCTTTAAAAATATGTTTCTTTAACTTTATAGGCCATTGTTCTCATATTCTAACGTGACATTTCTACATGGAATTGCCTTAATTGACAGAATAGGTCGCCGATAAAGCAGAAGAATGTCACATTTTCGGAACACCTGGTCTTATCATCTTTCAATGCTATCCTGCTACATTTCTCTTTTGCACAAATTTTGTCCTCTTTAGAGTTCACATGGCAATTATAGTATTTCAATCGTTTTTGCTTGAATTTGATACGCCTATGCAAACAATTTAAACTCTTAAGAATTTATTCATGTCCATGTGTGTGTGTATAGTGAACATGAAATAATAGTATCGTGTCACTAAGCACATGAATCGTTAAGCACATTTGTTTTTAGCTATGTATGATTCGTGTGTTGCACCGTATTCCTGATACCAAATTAAGAGAGATTTTGATTTTGTTTTACTGATATTGACGCTAAATAGTGGTCATTATTCCGGTATTATAGTTAGTTATATAATGAATGAATATCATCCAATGTTCGAACGAGAAAATGCATTTAACTGTTGTTCAATAAACTGTGTTTAATATTGAATCAAATGTTCGAAAAAGTAATTATAAAATAATTTGCAAGCAATGTCAACTGTTATAAATGATAAATATTTTAGGAGGGTGGAAGAGAGGCACATATTGACAGTCAGTTAGACATTGTTCGGGAGATGATATTTTCTTCGTACAAACGACAAGTCATGACAATGGTAAAACCTTATACTGAATGGAACTACATGTACTTACTGTTTCTGGAAAATCTTAAGTGTTTGACCATACAATTCCCTTATTTACATAATGACAAGGAACTGCGTTTTTTCATTATTTTGAAATGACTGTTCACCAATCTAATAAGAAGAACTTGTCCATATTCTAAAATGCTGAATTTTGTATATCATCGCTAGAATTACCTCAGTTACATCATGCGGCTCGAGCGTAACAGACATCACACTGCCCCACAGTGACAGAATGCCCAGCGGCAGACCATATGTAACACTTATGAGTAGAAACATCTTGCTCCTGAAAACAAAAAAAAAGTTTGCAATAACTTATGTTAATCACTGTAGTGAAGCGGCGAGTAGGGAGGAATATTATTTTACTGGTGGAAACTAAAGTATCTGATGAAAGTCCACCTGGTTGCGACGGTAACACTGTACATGTACCTATTTAAACGTCCGATTCGAGGAAATAATGTATGGTCGCCAAGGTGAACCAAATGTGTGACTAGATGTATATGTACCGGGTAACCCAACTAGTTCACTATGGATAAATACACTCTGTGTGCCAACATCTTTTTTTACAAATATGTATCACTCTGAAGGACTATACACCAATAAAAAAGATCAATACCATCTGTCTTGTGAGTTAGAAAATTGAACCGAGTAGATATACTGTAATCAAAATGTATCATGTAAACAACTGACAAAACAATCAAACAATCTTCAATAACGATACTATTAAAAATATTCATATGTTTATGTGAGAATATCTCTTGAAATAAATGAAAACCAAAGTGATCATTAATTCACATACGTACCTCAAAAGTTTTTTCAATCCAGTTATAATCTGTAAACGTTCCTGAGACGCAGTATTACTAGGTGGCGTTGTGGGTTTGGAAGGGAAGTAAAACACCACAAGTAGCATTAGCAACACACACCAACCGCACTCTGTTGATAAAATCATAGTTTGGTTTACAGTATGGTCTATCATATAGGTGATTTCGATTCTCAGAAATCCCTTCAAGTGAAATAAACACATAAAAAATTAACCTTTATAACTTAATACAATATCACGACGACATTAATAATTATATCTAAAATGTAGATAGATTTATTACATGTTATGGTGAAAGTATATGTGATAAGTTTTGATATCTTCACTCATTTGTACCTATCAGATCACAACATTATCAGTGTAAATATCGATTATCCCAAAAGCATAACGGACTTCACGAACCGCAACTCGTACAATTATCTCTAGTAAACGATAGCTAGCATTTTCGTTACTCTTATGTAGTGATCCTGGTCAATTTGTGAATTTGATCTTTATAGTGTTTCATGTGTTCTTTGTACTTGCTTATGTTAATTTTTTTCATGACTTGTATCTTTCATATAGATGTAAGAATGTATACCCGTAAAATAACGATAATGTAACGCGCATGTTAGGTATAGACAGAATGGCAAAAAGATGCATAAAGGAACCATAGGTGAGATGTAATTGGTCTTGATGAATACAAGTTAAATTTCATTACACTTGTGCCGCGCAGTCGTGAAATACATCAAACTTCACACAACACTCAATATGTAATTGTTATTCATCAAAAAACAAAGAATTTATATCCCCTTTTAGCGACCGTCATTCTTTTTCATTCCAAGATTGCATTTACAGTAATAAGAAAGAAAATATCAAGACCATTTAATGGTCTAATAGTAAATACAAGTGGTATGATATGATCGTGAAAAAACAATAGTGTAATGGACACACATATCAAAAATAAAATACCAACATGTTAATACAATTTTGGTTCACAATTAAAATAGATAAAACGAGTGCACAGCCTGAACAGAACACAGATTTATTCGGGATTCATTTAAAAAATTTCAATCAGATACGATACAGTTATGTGCTTCATTATGAATTAATTGAAATAATCCAAGAGACGGCATGACAAGAACTGTTTTTAGCAACGAAACCACTTTCTTCATATTAATGTATTATTTCCGGTACTTACTCACTGACATATAGTATATAATATATATATGTAAAGAAAATTTTACCACAGTACATAGCCATCATAACGTTATCTCGAATCCTCCCTATCTCTTTGTCATCTGCAAAAAAAAGGTGTTAGTGATTAATCAATACAGTTATTACAAACGGTTGTGATCATTACTTTGTTTTAAATCTGTGTCAGTATGAATGATTTACAGCCTTATTGTGATACTGTTTATTCAAGAAGTGAACTAAACGTATAAGGATTTTTAATAACTCCAAAGAGCTTTTTGACCAATCTTCAATACCCTCTTCTAAAGAACAATGAATTTGTCCACCCTGTTCAATACCATACACCTTTCTAAAATGAAGGAACGCCTCGTTCTCTTGTTATGAGAGATTTTTTCTCCAAGAAAGGTGAACGGCGGTATCTGGTTGTAAACTATTCTGAAGCGTATTTCGAAAAGGACGAAATCATAAAAAATATCGAGTTTCTGGTTGACAATTTCTTCGTCCAGTTTGGTGGTAAGATCTTCCAATAGACTTTTGGCATACCTATTGGAACCAACTGCGCCCCTCTGGCGTATTCATACGAGGCTGAATTTATTGAAGAGCTTATCAAAACAGGTCACAAAGACCTTGCAAAGCCGTTTAATTTCACCTTCAGATGTACTGACGATGTCTTATCTTTAAAGAACAAAAACCATATTGACTACGTCCTTGGTATTTACGACATACTATTTTCCTTCAACGAAACCAATATGGACAGCTTTTCATCATGATGAATGATAATCGTGATTACTTCAATTTCCCTATTGTTAATTTCCCATTTCTGGATAGCAATATTCCTCTATCTCCGATTATCACGAAGTCGTCAACAGACTGACAAACTCGTAACACAAGGGCTCAAAAGATGCAGGTTGATGCCAATTATGGGGAAATTTTATGCTCTCCATGGTGGTCTCATTGAGAAATATTGTATTTCTTTGTTTGACATAAAACTGGTAATATTTGATGCTCGTTAGTTTGCCTGTTACTTCCGTTGTTGTATGCCTTTTTTCATTGCTTAGTATTGACTACAGGAAAACTAAACATACAGAAAGACTCATTTCAATTGCGAGAATCTTTCTGATATACAATCTATATATAATTTGTATTGGGTTGGGATTGGTCTGATATTAAATCTGTAAAAGTGAAGGTTGTATAATTTTTGATATTCCCTAAAGCGCAGAAATCAACTTGTGTCACATAAAATCTATATAAACTAAGCCGATAAATTGAGAAATAATATCTACTTACCTTGAAAGTGTTGATTTGACATCATCGTGACGTTTTCCATCGGTGATTTGGACATCAGTGTACTAAAACGATATTTTCATGATCTTAATTGTCCTTCATACATTTAAAACATAATCTGATTTTTATCATGCTGAAAATGTCTTTAACCAGTTTTTTATTATTATTTTTTTTTTTTTTCATTCAATGCAACATTATTGTTACGTAAATATTTTAGTGGTAATCTTATTTTAGCGCGTTTTGCGCTGAAAATATTGAGGTAAAATCTGACTGTGCTAATTGCAGTTTCGGTATGTTATGTATGATAAGAGGTATATAGGTCACACTTTTAGTGTTTCTTGTAAGTGGCATTTCTTTTTTCATTATAAATACCTGATAGAACAACTTCGAATTTGTGTACCGTTTCTGCACCAATGATTAATAAGCTTTTCGAAGGATATATTGACATGTTCCGTGCCAACGTGTGCTTTGTTTATATCAATTTAGGAGTAATTACAATTTCGCGGTGATGTCCCTTTAAAATATTTCTCATTAAAATATTTATTTTTACACTTGATGCTTGGGTATATGACACAAACATAAACATGCAGCAATAACGGATATAGCAGAATGCTTACCTATCAGAAACATTGGTATTGTCCTTTGTTGCCAAGCTATCAAATAAAGGCCCTTAACATAAAAAGCATCAATAAATCAATATATTTCCCTGTGTTTTTCTTCGAAATCAGACATAATTTTAATACATTTATTGCTAAGTCATATAATAAAAAAATGCAGAAAGTTCGCCCTGCACTACAACTTAGCTGCAGGGAAATTTTGGAATATTTGTTCTGGTATTACTTTAAGAATGATATCCTTTCTCGACAATCAACCTTGAAACCAGTCAAGCGTGACGATGTCATTATCTGACGTTGTGAGATTCTTCAGACCAAATCACAAACCGTGATCAAGCCAGGTCGTTTTTTAAACGTATGTATTTTCATTTCACCATTGACCAAGATGCCACGCTTAACGCTTATTCAGAGGAGTAGAGCAATTGCGATATTGGTGGATGGTCATAGCCAAACTACTGTCGAACAGCAGTTTGGTGTTGCCCCGTGCCCGATTACCCGTCTCTATAAACGTTTCCATGTTATTGGGTAAGTTTCTGATCCTCCCAGGAGCATGCCGAGAGTATCATTGCGCGCCGACCTTATGTCGGGCCACCTCTGACACCACGGAGACGGCAAATGCGTCTTTACTGGTTTACTATAGGTTTGGGATTCGTTTGTGGAGGCGTGTGATGTTCACCGACGAGTCTAGATTCTGTCTGTATCGCTCAAACGGAAGAAAAAAAGGGTACATCGCAGACGCGATTGGCGTTTCGCCCACGTATACGTGGTTGAACGCGATATATTTGGTGGGGCTTCTATAACTGTTTAGGGAGACATCACCAAAGAAGTAAAATCCCCCTCAGTGGTCTTGGATCTAAATCTTAATGTTCGATACAGAGACCAGATCCTCCAACCACATGTCCTTCCACTTCTCAGACGTCATAACCTAATTTTCCAGCAAGACTATGCTCGACCACATGAACGTTCTGCCTCTAGAATGGCCCCCATATAGCCCCGACATGTCTTAAATTATTGAGCATCTGTGGGATGATCTGGACACTAGGCGTATTAGGAAACGTTAACCCAACCCCCACCCACCCCCACCCCCCCCCCCCCCCCCCCCCCCCCCCCCCCACCCCGCACAAGCTAATGAATTGTCATTTTCATTTTTCATTTTTTGCGCGGGTATCCCACTTTGAGTAACTACTGACTACACGAGTGACGTCACACAAACTTTTCTTCTACAATATTATAAGAGTAAACTTGTCCGTTCACACTGGTATAAAATTTTGTACAAATTTCCCAAAACCTCATAGGTAATTGGTTGCATATTTTAATCGTGCCTTATCTATTTTTCTTGAGGATATATATGTAGAGAGTTAAATATCACAATCCTCGATCTTCTTTCTTGCTATTTAAGCTTCTATCCCTGTGAACGTACATGGATTCTAGATAATATGATCAAAATATTTGGTCTTTACTGTGTAATGATAACAGAAGATCTTCACCTTTATAACTTGTCGTGAAAATATGGTCCTGTGTTTTTTGGTTTTTTTATCTTTTCCAAGAAAACAAAGTAATACGCCTGTGAATTGTGTGAGAATGAGCTAGTATCACCCTCGTCAAGGATATCTTGCGATACCTAATAGGAAAGAAGCAGCGAATCCAGCGTAGTTGCTAAGTGCTGCTATGGCGGTAGATGTAGTTCGCTGATTTGGCGGAAACCAAGCGGCGGACAAAACCGGCGGGGCTCCCATAGCAACAGGACCACCTAAAGCGTTCAGGAAAGCCGCAATGTTTGCCGTCCTGTAAGAAAAGAATGTGTGAAAAGAAAAATAGTTTTTTTTACCAAACAAGGGGTAACCATTTCAGCGTGTTTCATTGGTATGTGGTATCACAGTTAAACCGTCTTTACAAAATCAAAACAACGGCAGCATTTCAACTCTTGCTTGTTCGTTCTGATTCAATGGCGTATTTGCCTATTTTTGAACTTTCAAATTTAATAGTATCAACTGTGTATCGATGAGGTATTTTTGTCTATTCGGACAACTACAGTTTCAGATCTAGGTTAAATCACGTTAATCAAATCCATGACCATTTGGTAATCAAAGAAATCGTTTTCATACAGTCGCTTTCGGTATAACCTTTCAAACCATATTCGTTTATATTTCATCTTATCTCACTATTTGACCCACTCGCATAAGAGAATTATAATCGTTCAGTGTTATACTTAACCACGTGATGTAAGGAGGTTTTGACGTAATACATCGGATAGCGGAGGCAACAGCTACGAGAACCACCGTGACAACACACGACGTCCTGAGACCTGGAAGATAAACAACTCTATGCAATCCTGCTGACTCTGATTTAGCCACATTATCTCCAAAAATTTATATTGATAATGGTGCAAAAGATAGAAGTGAAATAGCACCTTTTCGTACAGACTTAAACTTTATCATACAGCTGTGTCATCCTGCTAGGGCCTGTCAGTGATACTAAAGTAATATATACTGGGAAGACAGCCAAGATCAATAAATTTCATTGTTTTCAAGTCTGATAATTTCAAAAGAACCTTGTAACTATTCGGGAATAGTCCATCAAATGAAAATCTCGGACAAATTGTCCATCAGCAGTTTCTACCACTGATAATCTCGAACTAACAGTCCATCAGCAGTTTCTACCACTGATAATCTCGAACTAACAGTCCATCAGCAGTTTCTACCACTGATAATCTCGAACTAACAGTCCATCAGCAGTTTCTACCTCCGACAATCTCGAACTAACAGTCCATCAGTAGTTTCTACCACTGATCATCTCGAACTAATAGTCCATCAGCAGGTTCTACCACTGATAATCTCGAACTAACAGTCCATCAGCAGTTTCTACCACTGATCATCTCGAACTAATAGTCCATCAGCAGTTTCTTCCACTGTCAATCTCGAACTAACAGTCCATCAGCAGTTTCTACCTCCGACAATCTCGAACTAACAGTCCATCAGTAGTTTCTACCACTGATAATCTCGAACTAACAGTCCATCAGCAGTTTCTACAACTGCCAATCTCGAACTAACAGTCCATCAGTAGTTTCTACCACTGCCAATCTCGAACTAACAGTCCATCAGTAGTTTCTACCACTGCCAATCTCGAACTAACAGTCCATCAGCAGTTTCGACCACTGATAATCTCGAACTAACAGTCCATCAGCAGTTTCTACCACTGATAATCTCGAACTAATAGTCCATCAGCAGTTTTTTCCACTGACAATCTGGAACAAATTGTCCATCAGGAGTTTCTACCACTGATAATCTCGAACTAACAGTCCATCAGTAGTTTCTACCACTGATAATCTCGAACAAATTGTCCATCAGCAGTTTCTACTACTGATAATCTCGAACTAAAAATCCATCAGGAGTTTCTACCACTTATATTCTCGAACTAACAGTCCATCAGCAGATTCTACCACTGATAATCTCGAACAAATTGTCCATTAGCAGTTTCTACCACTGATCATCTCGAACTTACAGTCCATAAACAGTTTCTACCACTGGCAATCTCGAACTTACTGTCCATCAGTAGTTCCTACCACTGACAATCTCGAGGATGTTACCATTGAAAATTATTATCAATTATTGTGCTACCAATATGTGTATATCTATACCTAGCTACTGACATCTACATTCGTTTCAAAATAAATTCATAACAAAACAACTGTAAACAACGCAAGGCAAATTAGAATTAAAGAAAACGCCAAAATGTTAAGTAATAACGAACACTGTTAGGAAATTTGCTATTGGGTAAATGACCGTAGCTGATTAAAAGAGATCTGGGTCGACACCATATTAATGAAAAAGAGAAAATACCGACTAGTTAACAGAATCTAACAGCAGTTCTATCTCAACTTCAATGATGCAAGGGCAAAATGTGTACAAAATGAAAAAGGGGTCACCTGAAGAAATACAAGGACAATAAGATAAGTTATTATGGAAAAGTAAGTGTCACCTGCCTCATTGACGACTTTCGACATTGAAATACTGGCCCATCTACATAGGTAATGTCACATTGCTAAATAAGGACAATGTCAATAACCACCAAGGCATACCAGCGTCAAACACCTCCAACTTCATATTGCACCAGGAAATAGAATATTTCACAGTGAGGTCTTTTTAATTTATTCAATTTGAATTGACATTTTGCACAAAAATCACGATATTGGGAACATGCCTTTGGATATCGAAATAGTTTTATGATGAACTAATCTAATCAAAAGTGCCTTATTTATCCATTATCACTGTGGACATAAAAACGGTGACAATTCACCGTCAAAGTAGTTGGTCGATTTGACTGACGTATTGCAATGTCAATATTGTATGCTTAATTCTGGGTTGACTAAATTAATGAACTTTCTTGTTTTATCGATAAAAGTAGTTAACGGGTGTGTTTTCGAGCAATAAACAGCAAAAGAAATACTGACATGTAAACGTAATCTTTATTCTATAACTAGGCGCCCTGTCAGTCAGTTTGTTAACTGTAAGTCTCTCAAACAGTGCTTTTTTTAAAAGGCGACTGGTGAGGAGTGCTCGGAACAAAAATTGTCCATCGGTAGAGGAATGGGCCATAAAGAACCATAAATGTCAAACGAAAACAACTATTGTGAAATATTTCGTTTAATTACAATTCTATATAAATAGTCCACTTTGAAAAATCTCACCTTGTACGTCCATACTCCAGGAAGTGATCCAGCCAGCCAGGATGAACCCAATTGTACCCCAGCATGGTAAGAGGGCAATGATCGTATCATCCCAGTCGAAGGCCCGCTTACATGACTCAGCAATAGGTCCCCATGTGTTCCAAACGCAGGCCTGAGTGAAAGTGATGAGGCAGTACACAGCTAGGATGTACCATCGTCGCCTATATTATATTTGATAACTTTATTTTTGACATTGAATACAACTACGTGCAGTTAATCTTTTGTTAACTATTGTGCAAATGATACACAAGGGAATAACACCTTCCAATACAAACGTGAAAATAGTTACAGAAGAGCAAACTATATCATATATAGGAACCATCAGTGATGCTGAAATCAGAATAAGGAATTATAAATTGATCACAAAAAATGACGAAATCTAGATTTAGAGATGCGTTTACCTTGAATAAACGTGATGATTTCAATTTCCTTGTTGTGAATAGCAACATCCCTGTATCTCCAACCTATGGTATTTACGTGTCACAATTGATTTGATATCCACGGGCCTGTTCTTATTATCACGATTTTCGTGCAAAAAGTCGTCAACTGACTGACAAATTCGTAACACAAGGGTTCAAAAGATGAAGGTTGAAGGGAATAACGAAGGAAGTTTTAGTGATTTCATTGAGAAATATTCTATTTCTTTGTGTGACATGAAGCTGTACGTATTTCATGCCCGTTATTTTGCCTTTTGGTTCCGTTGTTGTAAACCTTGTTCTCATTTGAGAACATGACATTGCATACTTGGATTGGTCACGGTTTATATGGCGGAGTAGTCGATGAAGCAATAGATGCTTACTCTTCCGGAACACCGGGTCTTATTCTCCTTGTACTTTTTGCAAGTGTCTCCGTGTAAATCGGTGTTTTTATTGTTTTTGATTTTTTTTGTTTTTGTTCATATTTTGCCCTAGTTTTATGGAATTTGAGTTTGAGTTATGATAATGTTGCCATGTTGGTATTTTCTTGATGTTTTTCATATCCTATATACATCTGATAGTCTTTACTAGACCATGAAATACATGTGTAAATTTTGAACCGCGCCACTATTCAAATGAATAAAAATTCGCCAGGAACGTTACAGCGAACCTCGGGGACTAAAAATCTACCAGAACTTCCTATTACCTGCAGTCTCCAAATAGAGAAGCGGCAAATAATGAATTAAACTGCATTATACTGCTGTTTAGTCCCTTTAAAAACCCGTCAGTAATGCAAAGGGTCTAAATTTTGAAACCAAGGGGGCGACTGAGAAAATAAAGATTCATCGAAAGACGTGTCAAAATAGTGTTTGTTTATTAACCAATTAAGACCATTTTAACAGTAAGACACCTTAAGAATCTAGTATACATATCTTCGCTGTTGTTTTGTTTAGAACTTGAAAACACACTCTAAAACGTTTTCTGTTTAATACTGACCTCCTTATTTACAAATATTAGTCATAAAACAATAAAGCGACAATATACCAACCCATTCACAATGAAACGGTCTGGTATTCCAATCCTTGACATCGTCAGAATATGGAGCAAAACATTGTGCTCTAAATCAGACATTTTTTCCTTTGCTGTGTAGAATAGAATGGTTTACAATCGTATCTTTATTTGGTGTTTTGAACATAATAAAGTAACGCCAAACAAATGTTAATCAAAGTAAGAAAATGTATATAATAGCTTTACTATCTTGTTACCTGTATACGATAATTTCTGGAACAACTTCAAGGACCTCTAATGTTTCGTTTTTGTAGACTTCAATTTCAACATTCTTATGCTGTTGGGGAAGGGTTACTTCCGGTGGGAGATTTAACTGGGTCGCCAACTTTGGTGAATTTGAATGAGCTGGAGATACTTTGAACTGTCGTTTCGCCATACCGCAGTTTCTCACTCTACAAATAAAAACAATGTATGCTTTCAATAAACGAACAAAGTCAACTTCGATCCTTTCGAAAATATTCTATACCCTTATGCAATGTGAAGTTAGGCGTGTTTCCATTGTCTAGCTTGAAGCTCAATATCTATGGTATCCATTGTAACCTCGTGTCTGTGAATATGAAACATCATTTCAATATCTAAAGTTAATATAACATATGTGTAATGCGCAAAAGTATTACATAAATGTATTCACTGAAAAACAAGCCAACCATGTGATAAAAGTTATCATTTTTGTCTGATGTAAGAAAAGGCAAAACGAAAACCTTGCCTCAGTGTGTTTTCTTCTTGCAGTGGTAAGGTCACGTACAGGCACACGCAATATAACTTACTGCTAGTTCATTTGAAGTTAGAGATATACGTAGTATAAGTACTTATCATTATAGAGTACCAAAAAATGGAAATGACGTTAATTATTATTGACGTGTAATTCATATATTTTATAACTATGTAAATTTCTAAAAAAAGAAATTCTTTCCCAAACGAACATAACAACATACCGTAGTTACGGGTTAATGAAGTTACACGTATATACCAATTAAGAAATGTATGCCTATAGATGATGATCCACGTCAGTCAAACAGTACCTTAGCTTATCATATGTCGTCGCAGCACACAGTCCAACACAAACCTCGTGTTTGTCCAGGTTTACTGTGACAAAGATATTACATCAGTATATGACCCTCTTATGTAAACAGTTATTTCTCCATTATAGTCGCCTTCATCGTCAGGATACATAAATATCTACATACGGTACATGATATCATAGCAACCGTGGGTATGTAAGTAGACCGAACAATCTATTGTCACACAACGTCGGATTTTAGAATGATGGCCTCATGCTGACTTTTGGATGAACTTTTAGAGAATGAATCATATTTAATCTATAAAAAACACAAATCTCGATGTAACTTTAAAAGAATTGCCATCTGTGGCTCATTTGAGAAATTTGAAAAACTTTCTTAAGTCACAGGTTAGGTTGACCAGTTTTTAAAAGAATAAAATGCACAAACAAACTAAAAGAAAATTCCTAGATGTCAAGAAAATCTTAATTCAAGTGTAAATTTTATGAAATTCTGGATACATTTAAGCAAAGGAAGTGTTTACTGGAGACTGATGAAAAGACAGATGAGAATAACGATATAGGAATACCCGAACTGTCCTGTTGATCGCTGATCGATAAATACTGAGTATATACGTATTAAGTTGATCTGGTGGGGTTTATTTTCGACCATTAGTTGTATTTACTCGCCTTACTTGTAGGTCGCGTATGATATACGAGAACGGATAACCTCACATAGTATTTCACATTTTCCAGGTACTACCGAGGGAGATTAATGAATATTCTGCCTAGCGAAACAATCGCCCAAGTCTAACTTTCAACCGATTTGGCTATTTTGAAAAGGTACAGGTCACGACTTTTCCCGCTTATACGTCCCAACTGTACTCCACAAGACAAGACCCTCTCCGTGCCTTTGTTTCTACCCACGAGTAAACAACCTGATAACTGATTGTTTGGATATGCACATTCTATTAGCAAATAACGTGACTTATCTACACGTGACGTCACAAGCTACCGCCAATTGTCTCTCAATGTAATGATAGAACATTTGTAATGGATCATCCCGAATGCTTGCTTTATTCCAAATTATTACCAAATATTAAATCATCACTTAACCCGTAAGATCGTTCACTGACATACGTTTACATAACAAGCGGTAAAAAGCTGAAACAAAAGAAAAACAATTGTGAAATCAGTTGGTTTTTAACGGAAGGCGTTATCTGTGACATAGCACCTTATGTATAGATTTGTAAAACTGTCATCTTATGGAAATGAAAATAAAAAAGGTGGGAGGATGAAGACGACCCATAACGACCAATGGAACTGCTGTATCATAAACATGTGATCGATACCGATCAATGGAACTGCTGTATCATAAACATGTGACTCATACCGACCAATGGAACTGTTGTATCATAAACATGTGACCCATACCGACCAATGGAACTGCTGTATCATAAATATGTGATCGATACCGAACAATGGAACTGCTGTATCATAAACATATGACCCATACCGACCAATGGAACTGCTGTATCATAAACATGTGATCGATACCGACCAATGGAACTGCTGTATCATAAACATGTGACTCATACCGACCAATGGAACTGTTGTATCATAAACATGTGACCCATACCGACCAATGGAACTGCTGTATCATAAACATGTGACCCATACCGACCAATGGAACTGCTGTATCATAAACATGTGATCGATACCGACCAATGGAATTGCTGTATCATAAACATGTGATCGATATGGACCAATGGAACTGCTGTATCATAAACATGTGATCGATATCGACCAATGGAACTGCTGTATCATAAACATGTGATCGATATGGACTAGTATCCAAAAAACGTTTTTTTTTTCATGAAAACTCCTCATAGGCATCTGGAGACCAGACACAGTCTTACTTGATTTGGTCAATGTAAATAGCACATCAAAAAAAATAGAATTAGATACAGCAGTGGCAAACATTTGATAAATATAGAAAATATATTGAATAATAGATGTGCTTTATATATTTGTTTTTGTTTGACCGTTATGGCCCTCCTCTGCTCTGGTCACCTAGTTTAGGCCCTGAGTATCATTAGTGTTTCCTTGGACAAAACAGTTGTTTTTTGTACACTCTACATATACAACAGCTCATACAAAAGGTACTAAACTCGACCTCAACAGAAATCATTTCATAGGTGATCATTTCAGATGCCTTGTTCTATATACCACCAGTACTCATAACCGTCCTATCCATGCAAAAACTGTAACGAAACGATTGCAGAAAGTTAGTCTGCGGGCACGTCGCCCGTTTGTAAGTCTGCCCCTTACCGCTGCTCGTCGACAGCGTCGTATGGCTTGGGTAGCGGCACAAGAGGCGGGTCTTGTTTACTGATGAGTCCCGGTTCATCCTGTTTCAAGCTGACCTTCGACATCATGTGTACCGATGTCGTGGAGAACGTTTTGCCGACTGCTGCTTACGGGTAGGATTTCGGGGTGGGTCGGTTATGGTGTGAGGAGGAATCTCACATGGAGTTAAAATCACCACTGGTTGTGGTAGCGGGTAATTTAACTGGCGCTAGGTATAGAAATGAGATCCTCCGACCCCATGTTGTCCCATTATTGCAGCAAAACAAACTCACATTCCAGCAGGTTAATGCTTGACCCCTTGTAGCGAGGATCTGTCGCGACGTTCCCACTAACAATATCCATTCACAGGACTGGCCTCCTTACAGCCCCGACTTTTCCCCTATTTAGCACTTGTCGGACCAGCTAGGAAGACAGGTACGACGACGCCAGTCTTCTCATGTTACTCTGGCCCAACTGAAAGCAGCCCCTTGGAAGAATGGGCCAACATCCCGATGAGGAGGATAACCTCACTTATAGGTTGCCTAGGAGAATTGGGGCTTTAGAGAAAACGAACGAGGGACATACCCAGTATCGACCAGCCAGCTCCCACAATCGGTCCATTTCGATTTCAGATTACAGAGTTATCTTTAAAGTCCTTTCCATTACTCCTAAATCACTTACCAGATACAAACTGTAAATTTTCAGATTTTGAAGATCCATCATTCTCACTTAAAATATTGAGCAGTATACTTGACGTCTTGCCCAGAATCTTTATCCCTTGAGTATATTTTCCTTCTAGATGCAGATATGGTACAATCAATTACTTTTCATGGATGAAAGGGCTTTAAAACACTTCACTGAAATAGTAAATATTCATTACCGCAAGGTCAAAGTTGGTTAGAATTACAATGTATTTACATTTAATGGCATTTAAATATTATGCATGTAATAGCTGACTGACTGTGAGGACTCCAGGATTGGGCCAAATGAGGTGAAATTAACCGGTATTTAAAACTTTTCGTCCCAGTTACACCGATGCTGAAATGAAATGCTTTCCTTTTCTTTTTCAGTAAATTAGATATTTGTGAAGGCAGTTGCACAGTTGAATTAACCACTTTGGACCCAAATCCTAATGCAGTGCCTCATGATATATGAAAGCAGAACAATTATGGTTCACCTTTGACCCCGGAAGGTTTCAACAATACTTCATTAAGATTGGTCCAGAATTGTTTTTGAATGAAATTTAGAATGTTCTCAGAAAAACGGCACACAACAATGGACAAATATAAGTTGCAATTGTTTGCCTAAGACCTCATCTCTGGTGACCTCTTGGGAAATCATATCTAACATGACTCTCTCTGGTGAATCATCTCAGTGACCTTGTCTCAGGTAATCTCATTTCAGGTGACCTTGTCCCAGGTAATCTCATTTCAAGTGACCTTGTCCAAGGTAATCCCATTTCAGGTGACCTTGTGCCAGGTAATCCCATTTCAGGTGACCTTGTCCAAGATAATCCCATTTCAGGTGACTTTTTCCCAGGCAATCTCATTTCCGGTGACCTTGTCCCAGGTAATCCCATTTCAGGTGACCTTGTCTCTTGTAACCTCATCTCTGGTGACCTTGTCTCACATGACCAATATATAAAATACACATACAAGACAAAACAGAAGTCATTCCAAAATCTCTTTGTAAACATGCATTTATTCTGTAGATGAGACAATATAATACATATAGGCAGCTTTAGTCCTAATAATCTTCACTTACAGAAATCACTTACACTAGTAACAATTACATCTGCAAACTGGGACAAGAAAAAAACTTAAAAATGAGAAAGCTACTTTTCTGTAACATACACACCAAGTGATTGTGGATTGATTTTCTATTTTCATTTCATCTTCAACCCCAATGTAATTTTTGTAGATTCCTTTGATGTTGATAGGATAAGTCCATTTTTAATCATAAGGGGTAAAAGGGTTAAATGCGTATATATGAAAGCAATGTACACAAAAATGTTAATAATCGGTAATGTTTATGAAATCATGAATATTTCAGTTTTAAGTACTATAGTTAATTTTCAATGAATAGGTAATATCTAATGCAATGGCTTTTTCCCTTGTCAACTATTGTATCTGAATGAGTATATTTGTAAACCAAACTGAAAAAGCTTATTAATAAGAAAAGAATTCGCCCTTTTCAGCTGTATGGTTTGATCGCACAAATAATATGACAACTTATTGAGATGTTGTATATTGAACTCATTTTTTTAATATTGACACTCACGAAACATTGCTATTTACTGATACTTTTACTGATTACCGATGTTTCAAGAAAACTTTTCTGTCAGAAAAGAAAAGAAAATCTGTGCACTACTTTTTGATTTTCGTACACCCGCATAAAAGCAAAAAAGCAAGATATTCTTCCTGTAAATCATATCTTAAGTTAGCACATCTAGTCTCTTAAAATAATCAACACTAGAAATTCCAACTGATTCAGAATTACTCTGAATAATGTGTCATCTGCTTGCTTCTGTAGGTATACCCGTACTATCCTGTTCATCGTTGATCAATGAATACTGTGATTGTTGTAGATCTGCAGTCAGTTCTATTTCACAAGCAAATTGACCACTAATAGAAGCCTTCCCTTTGCCTGTTGGTTTTGTAAGACATTTATAAAGGATGACATCATATAGTATTACTATACCTTACAGAGATCAATACATCCCAGTTTAAGTATCAATCGTTTTGTCCTTTTGAAAACAGAATAAAGAGAAATAAATGGGTTTAAGTTTGAAGTTATAACTGAAATAAATCTCTATTTCATTAATTTACAATGAATATAACACTGGGCAAAAAAGCAACACTTTTCTGGGAGGGTGAAAAATATCCCTGAGTGAATTCATGTATTCTGGTACACAGTATTTTAAAGGATTTTGGTCTCTAAGGAAATAAGATTTTGGTCTCTAAGGATATAAGATGGAGTTTTATTAAGTACCTTACATCAACATTTTCAGGCAATACAAATGCTAATGGACCTCATATTTCTTTCAATCATGTTTGATAAACTTACTTTTAACAAATGTTCTATAACATGTTTGAACAAATTTGCTTGTGAAATGTACTGTTGCAAAATCATACTCCATTAACCAGTGTATATATCTGGCTACAACAGATAACTATGTACTGCTATACATTGTAAAACATCCAGTATATCTTTACTATATACATTGATATATTAACTGTAATTAACCTAATAAACACACTTCAATTTACAAACAAACATTTAATATGTAATTGTATTTATCTCGCAACTAAGACAGCTCAATAATTGGCTGACTGAAAATCAATAGACAGGCATGGTGTAATAACTATCATCATTTTACATAATGTGACCTTTGACCCTTTAACTTTGACAGCTAGATGACCACCTTAATATGAAAAGGTATAACTTGATATTAAGGTACTATGAGGTTAAACAGTTGGGTGTAACACTACCTAGTATATGCCCATGCTCCAAAGCCTCCTGTAGTCAATAAAGGGTTCATAACGATTTATGCAATTAAAAATAGGTGCATTTATTAGGTTAAGAACAGAATTTCTCCTTCACAGTGAAACAGCCAGCACACACAATATCACACTAACACAAACATACTAAATACAGAAAGACGCCAAACATAACATCTTCTTAATAATTTACTGAAATTTTCAATGACTTATACTAAATTTTAACGCCATCTATCATTATCTATGTACATATCAATTCATAAGAAACCTCATCATAAACAGAACATCCACTCTCCAAAGAAAACATCCAATAACTACCAAGTTTTTAGATAAACTAATTTGTGTGACCTGTAGGTATTGATCAAATGAAATTCTGTGTCATATGTCAAGTAGGAGCTAAAATATGTCACAGTAACCATACATATTTCAGCTCTTTTTCACTGAAAACATTGTGCTAAAGAGTTTCTTTATTTTGTTTACAAAGCAAAAATTGTGAATGCACCGATTCATCAATGTGATAATTTGCTAAAGAATATTGCTCTAAAATTTGATTGTGAAAATTTCAATATCTTCACATTATGATATAAATATTGACTGATTTCCAAACATTTCTGGATTGCCGTAGTTTTGTTCTAATGAGGTCACACACTATTAGATCTTGATATATACAAAGTCATTATATTGCACTTTCTGCCTCCATAATGAAGGCTTGTATGAATAATTCACAACCTTGGGTATCATTGCTATATTTGTATCTCTAAATACCTAATACTGGGTAATTATATCTACAGGTTATCTTATGCAAATTAGATTACAAAGATACTGGGTACCATATCTTATAGGGGTCAGTCATGTACAGAATAAAGCATGCATGTCAGAAATTTTAAAAATAATGTTACTATTTTTGTTTTTGGAAGTCTTCGCAAAAGAGATGGTCATTTCATATGTTCTTGTACCATGCAATAAGTGTCCTTATGTAATAAGCTCCAATAGCCAAACCTCTGACAAAATTAGAGAAATTTTGTAACAAGCCAAGAGTACCAAATCTCTGACTCCATTAGTCAGGGGGAATTTTGTAACAAGCCCACAGTACCAAATCTCTGACTCCATTAGTCAGGGGCAATTTTGTAACAAGCCCACAGTACCAAATCTCTGACTCCATTAGTCAGGGAGAATTTTGTAACAAGCCCAGAGTACCAAATCTCTGACTCCATTAGTCAGGGAGAATTTTGTAACAAGCCCAGAGTACCAAATCTCTGACTCCATTAGTCAGGGAGAATTTTAAATAAGCCTAGAGCACCAAAGCTTTGATTCAATAAGTCAGGTAGATTTTGTAATAAGCCCACAGTGTCAAACCTGTGACTGAATTAGTCAAGTAGATTTTATAATAAACCTAGAAGACCAAACATCAAACTCAATTAGTCAGGGAGATTTTGTAATAAGCCCAGAAGACCAAAAATAGGACTCAATTAGTAAGGAAGTATGATGACTGCTTATTCAAAGTCAATGATGTCAGTAATTTCTACAGCACAAGTTCAGAGTGGATTTTTAACCAGGCATGGTCTTAATGTTGAATATATGTGACACATAACCTTTCATGAACTGGTTTAATGTACATGTAGCTATAATATTTCCCTCAGCTAACCTCGGTATGAACACCACCGTCTAGAGTAAAAGCAAAGGTGAATACTGGTAAGCACTTTGTGTACAGAACTTCCTGATATAAGTCTTGTTATGAAATACTTTCCCTTACACAATAGATAATTCAATTACACAACTTAGCAAGCACATGAAAATCAAACCACTAGAGCTATTTCTAAGATAAAGGTCAAATCCAAAATAAATAATTTTTGTATGTAAAGGCTCATTTAAGCCTTGTTAAGAATTCCTTTCAAATGTGTTTTTACAAAACTCAGCAGAGATATGCTGGGAAAAAATCCCTTTATATGGATGAGACTTATTTTAGAAATGATTGATTAACTTGCATTTATGCATTAATGAACTTTCAATCTATTCACAAAAACATTCTAAACGTTTTCATTACATCACTGCATGTCTACAGCACTATGAAAAACTCATACATAACAAAAATAATATTCTGAGATCTTAAAAATTACAATGAAAGTAAAGTAAAATTCATCATGAAAATCTTAATGAATTGAAATCTTTAGTTGAAAGGATGTAGAATGGCATGGCAATTTCTTAATTTCATCATATCTTTGTAACCTAGAAAACACATGTAAGGGAGATAATCATTGATGAACATGAAAAATGGAATGACACTTTTGCAGAATTTGTGACAGGTCATCCAAATCCAATGCTTCAATAAAAAAATTTTCAACTCAATCTTAAATGGTATGAATAAACTACCAAACTTTGCCACAGAGGCTTTAAGAGGGATTTCTCAATTTCATACATGATGGCAATTAACAAATATTGCATTACAACAAAATCAATATTTATGGGAAAAAATATGATCATGCACAATATTTTTCAATTTATCAATCTCCCCCTTCATTGAAAAAAAATGTTATTATCACAAAAAAATCTTTATGAAAGAAAATTTAGAGCACAAAGATGAACATATGTATCTAGTAATTATAAAAACATATGAAAATGCAAAATGTTTTAAAACTAACTATAGTATGCTACTTCCAATTATATGTTAAAGTGATGTCCCTTATTCAATTTTCTTCAATATATAAAAGTAAATGCATTATACATGAAAGTTTCAAATTATAAACAAAAGAAAATTAACAGTTGAATCATTTAGGATTGTAGATGCATGTAGCAGTGAAAGGTTTATAAACAATATTATACATCTGAAACAATTATCTAACTGAGAAACAGGAAACAGCCTTTGTTTTATTCTACCTGTAAGTAGGTAGAGACTTATATTAGCCACGAGGCACCTACATGGCAGTGTAAGTAAAATCACATAAAATTCATTGTAATTTATTCTGTACTTCTCAAATAACGCATGAAACAATGTTTTCAAACACGGCAGTGTGTCAGCATGATACAAAACATAGGACTGCAATCTCATAACAC
The DNA here is from genome assembly GCF_031769215.1 of Ylistrum balloti. NCBI lineage: Eukaryota > Metazoa > Mollusca > Bivalvia > Pectinida > Pectinidae > Ylistrum > Ylistrum balloti. Next base: position 3,604,650 of record NW_026781942.1, on the reverse strand, counting down.
ATATCAATTCTGGTTAGAATGAGAATGAAAAAAAACTTGTCATTTACAGCACGTCCAGACACATCATCCAATGTCGCCCTCACTCTCCCTTCTCCCATTGACCTTTGACTTTCCACTACTGTGTGTTTTTTCTACAGGTGGATTGTTGCCAAGAGGCAGACTAGATCGCCTAGCAGGGGGTGGAGGTTTTGGTTTCCGGCTTGTTTTTGCAGCACACCGTAGTACAACAGTGCCCTGCTGCGAGTCTAGTGAACTTGAACTAGTTGTGCTTTCACTGCTTCCCTCGCGTTCCTCACGTGTCATTCCTGATGCTGTTTCACTTTGTTCAGAGGCATCATCAAATTTCAATGCCGCAACTGGAGAACCTTTCTCTGATTTTACCAAAGGAGTTTGGGATTTGTCTGATTTCACTGACTGTGTGTCTGATCTCCTTTTGTCACCGTTACTTAAACTACTTACACTTTTACCACCAGCTAAATCTTTCTCGAACTTGGTAGTGGGCTTGTGGGTGATTCCTGCTTTAGGTGTGGAAGTAAGAGTACCCACATTGAGGGCAGGCCCCATACGATGGCCTGTTATCACACTGGAGTCTTGAGGGTCAGCCTCGGTATGAACTGGAGACACTGGCCCTGAAGTGTTTATGGAAGAACTTGGCCGACTGCTGCTTTTTCTAGGAGGAGGTGGAGGGGGCGCTCTTCTTTGTCGCCCCTCCGCACTACTATCTGAACTTCCTTTCTTGTCAGAAGCTCTACCATTTGATTTTGCATCTGAAGACCCATTTGCAGAGACTGATCCAGATTCCTTAGATGATTGTGATGATGATATCTTTGGTTCACTTATATCACGATTTTGCAGAGAAGCACCAGATGAAGTTTTATGAGGCGAAATCTTTGGAATGCTACTAACACGAGAACCACCTGGTGTTATTATATAACTAGGGGTGGTTGGAGAGGGTGTGGCACTTTTATTCTCACTGGATTTCTCCTTTTTTGAGGAAACTGGCAAGAATGTAGGTTTCCCAGAGGCTGTTTGTCGTTGAGTGTTTGAAGGACTAACTGTGTACTTAGTTTCTCCAGACACAGTGACCTTGACAGGAGAAATTCGAACTGTGTAGTCCATAGATTTAGCCCCACTGGGAGAAGACACTGGCCTTTTCTCCTCTTCTGGGGAGGTCGGAGGTGTTGTAATTGAACTAAAGAAATTTGCACGTGCAGCATTTTTCTGAATTCGTAAAATTTCCGCGTTCCTTTTCACATCTTTATCCTCAAGAGCGCCACTATCAACACTTTTGGATCGTTTTGAACTACCACCTTTACTACTGTTTGACTGCGGTTTGCCAGCAGCTACTCTGTCACCATTGACTTGATTTTTAGGGACTTCAACAGGTAAACACTTACTTGCAGCTGGTAGTTCTGCACTAACAACGACTGCTGGCTTCCTCTTCACTGACAGATCTGACACTGCAAGGTCTCTTGAATCTAATTGGTTGTCCAAAGAACGACTTTTCTCCATTAAAAATGGTCGAGGTTCACTCTTTGACCGGTCACTTTGTTGATCTTTGTCTCCCTTAGTGCAAACTTTATCTGTAGAACCACTTGGTGGAAGAGAAGACGATTTACTAGTTGCATCCGTTGCACTTGAGGTAGGTTTATGCACAAGGCTTGGTGACCCCTTGACCTTTGACCCTGTAGGCTGTGATTCTGTTACAAGTACCTCTGCACCTTTCTCCAACTGCTCCTTGGAGGAGGCTGGTTTTAAGCCACGTGTGGCCATTTCAAGTGATCGACCAAATTTCAAAGCTTCTTGCTTTACCACAATCTTCTTTTTCCTCTCGCGGGATGCATCTGCTTCCTGAAAAATTAAAACAAAAATTTCAAATTTTCATTTATTGTAATTGACTGATGTTGTGAAGTATTAAAAGATTTTAGATATTACTTTAGAAAAAATCAGAACAGACTAACTAAAATACCCCCACATGCTCTAATGTATGGTCAACCTGTTTTAGAGATAGGTTAACACAGAAACCAGGATTTGTAAGAAAAAAACAAAAACGAGGGAACAAATTGAATGCACATCTACATATGGTCCAGTTTTAGCAAAATCAATTCACTAGTTTAGAAGGGGTTGAGTGGACAAGATATGTCTACAGACAGACAGGGCTACATATGGTCCAGTTTTAGCAAAATCAATTCACTAGTTTAGAAGGGGTTGAGTGGACAAGATATGTCTACAGACAGACAGGGCTACATATGGTCCAGTTTTAGCAAAATCAATTCACTAGTTTAGAAGGGGTTGAGTGGACAAGATATGTCTACAGACAGACAGGGCAAGAGACGCATGGATGGGCAGAGAGACAGCCTGAATCCTGTATCCCTCTTCTTACATTGTTGCAGGGTGTATAATGAGGTGAAAAATGAGGTATAAATGATTAATATCAACATGATCCCTTGTAACATCTATCATCACAACTTAAATTCTATCAATCATTGAGAATTCAATTTCTTCTAAAGGTATAATGCCTATATATTCTCATTTTATATGACAATTTCTCCAAGAATGCAATCTATACTTTGGTAAAAAGAAATACTCAAAATATCACTACATTCATTCAATATTCAATTTTCCCTACCTAATGCAATTTAAAGTGGTTATCATGGCAACCATGGGTGAAACTCCTAATAAATATCATTACAATTATATTAGGGAAATATTCTTTATTTGAAAAACAGTGGTTTGAGTGATATACAGTGATAATGACAATATGGCTCTGCCTACCTCAAGTTTCTGTACACGAGCACAGTGATCTGGGACCATGGCTGCAATGTTCTCCAGTAGATGCTTACGGTCACCGTCTGTGGGTACCTTGCCTCCTAACATTTTTCCTGTCTTCTGGTGGGGACGATGTTCCTGAACAGATGCCAACCTATCAAATGTGAAAGGTTTGATGATATTGTCTAATTAAATCAAAAGTTGGTTGAAAACTGGCAAGAAAGAAATTCATATTAGACAGAGACACTATTAACGGAGCCAACAGAGACACTATTAACAGAGCCAACAGAGACACTATTAACAGAGCTAACAGAGACACTATCAACAGAGTCAACAGAGACACTATCAACGGAGTCAACAGAGCCACTATCAACAGTCAACAGAGCCACAATCAACAGAGCCACTATCAACAGATCCAACAGAGCCACTATCAACAGAGTCAACAGAGCCACTATCAACAGATCCAATGGAGCCACTATCAACAGAGTCAACAGGGCCACCATCAACACATCCAACAGAGCCACTATCAACAGAGCCAATATCAACAGAGGCACTATCAATAGAGTCAACAGAGCCACTATCAACAGAGGCATTATCAACAGTCAACAGAGCCACTATCAACAGTCAACAGAGCCACTCTCAACAGATCCAACAGAGGCACTATCAACAGAGCCACTATCAACAGATCCAACAGAGGCACTATCAACAGTCATCAGAGCCACTATCAACAGATCCAACAGAGACACTATCAACAGTCAACAGAGCCACTATCAGCAGAGCAACTATCAACAGAGCCAACAGAGCCACTATCAAGAGAGTCGACAGAGCTACCAACAATCAACAGAGCCACTATCAACAGAGCCAACAGAGCCACTATCAACAGAGGCACTATCAATAGAGTCAACAGAGCCACTATCAATAGAGGCATTATCAACAGTCAACAGAGCCACTATCAACACAGCCAACAGAGCCACTATCAATGGAGTCAACAGACACTATCAACACAGCCAACAGAGCAACTGTCAAGTCAACAGAATCACTATCAACAGAGCCAACAGAGCCACTATCAATAGAGCCAACAGAGCCACTATCAACAGACGAAATAGAGTTTTTATCAAGTGAGCCAATGGAGCCACTATCAACAGTCAACAGAGCCAACTATCAACAGAGTCAATATCAACAGAGTCAACAGAGCCACTATTAACAGAGCCACAATCAACAGTCAACAGATCCACTATCAATAGATCCAACAGAGCCACAATAAACAGCCAACAGAGCCACTATCAACACAGCCAACAGAGCCACTATCAACAGTCAACAGAGCCACTATCAACACAGTCAACAGAGCCATTATCAACAGAGGCAACAGAGCCCCTATCAACACAGCTACTAAAAACAGCCAACAGAGCCCTTATCAACACAGCTACTAAAAACAGCCAACAGAGCCCCTATCAACAGATCCACTATCAATAGAGCCAACAGAGCCACTATCAACAGAGTCAACTGAGTCACTATCAACAGAGTCAACTGAGTCACTATCAATAGAGCCAATAGTCTGAATGATGACAAAATCATATCCAGTCTGAATGATGACAAAATCACACTCTGTATATATGATCACAAAGTTGTTATGTCTAAGTATGACAATGAGAGAGGCACTTGACAATACATAATTGATACCTGTACCAATCCTTAAATGAAACCATGCAGCAAATTGACAGGTGTGAATGTATGTAAACATGAAAAATTATGGTCAAGTATGATTGAATCAGGGTGATTAGAAAACAAATTGGTGAAAAAGAATCAATTAGTAAGGAAATGGTAAATGAACTGCCCCATGCACCCTCGTTATTTTTGTTTGTTTGTTTTATTATATATGGAGGAACATAGTTAAATAAAATGATAGAATATTTAGTGTAGAAACAGCAATTGAAAATAAAATATAAAGTGGCTTCACTTTACCATGGGCTTCTCTTTATCATACAACACCAGTCCACAGGAGCATAATATCAAACCTGGACAAAATTGTTATAAATGTAAACCTGGTCTAAATTATCACAATACCTTTTAAAGTTAAACAGAGTATTTGTCAGCTTCTTGCAGCGTTTTAAACCCTCTTCCAAACTTTCTGGCTCGTCTTTGAGGAATCTGTGGAAAAAAATTCATTCATCCCATAATGCTTAAGTCAACTGAAAATCCTAACTTCAACAGTAACAACAAAACAAGACAGTTCTACAAAGTTTACATATCAATTTAACCTGATATCTTTATATAATTATGATATAACGTATTCAAAACAACAATAATGAGACCAACTTTTCCTCCTTAACCACGACCTCCATTTCACCAGCCAGAACATGCTTCACCTCCTCTTGTAGGGATGGGAAAAGTCCTGTAACATTAAAGTTGATCAATCTTTGAGAGAAAAAAATAAGTAAAACTAATATTATTTTAAACCTCCTGTATCAGAATCTGATTTTAAATTGTTTTCCCAAAGTATACCAATATTTCCCAAAGTACACCAATATTTCCAGATGTACACCAATATTTCCCAAAGTACACCAATATTTCCCAAAGTATACCAATATTTCCCGATGTACACTGATATTTCCCAAAGTACACCAATATTTCCCAAAGTACATCAATATTTCCCAAAGTATACCAATATTTCCAAATGTACACTGATATTTCCCAAAGTACACCAATATTTCCCAAAGTACACCAATATTTCCCAAAGTATACCAATATTTCCCGATGTACACTGATATTTCCCAAAGTACACCAATATTTCCCAAAGTACACCAATATTTCCCAAAGTATACCAATATTTCCCGATGTACACTGATATTTCCCAAAGTACACCAATATTTCCCAAAGTACATCAATATTTCCCAAAGTATACCAATATTTCCCGATGTACACTGATATTTCCCAAAGTACACCAATATTTCCCAAAGTATACCAATATTTCCCGATGTACACTGATATTTCCCAAAGTACACCAATATTTCCCAAAGTACATCAATATTTCCCAAAGTATACCAATATTTCCCGATGTACACTGATATTTCCCAAAGTACACCAATATTTCCCAAAGTACACCAATATTTCCCGATGTACACCAATATTTCCCGATGTACACCAATATTTCCCTATGTACACCGATATTTCCCGACGTACACCGATATTTCCCGACGTATACCGATATTTCCCAACGTACACCAATATTTCCCGATGTACACCAATATTTCCCAAAGTACACCAATATTTCCCGACGTACACCAATATTTCCCGATGTACACCAATATTTCCCGACGTACACCGATATTTCCCGACGTACACCAATATTTCCCGATGTACACCAATATTTCCCGATGTACACCAATATTTCCCAAAGTACACCAATATTTCCCGATGTACACCAATATTTCCCAAAGTACACCAATATTTCCCAAAGTACACCAATATTTCCCGATGTACACCAATATTTCCCGACGTACACCGATATTTCCCGACGTACACCAATATTTCCCGATGTACACCAATATTTCCCGACGTACACCAATATTTCCCTTCAGTAACATGGACCTTATTTTACTAAATTTTGAAATTTCAGGCCAGCTTTTTTCTGGATAAGATTTCAAAATTGAAGACATATTCCTCTATCTCAATCAGTTGTAAAAAATATACCCTGTCATTGCATATAAATTAATAAGGTTATTGGCTATTATTTTAAGGGTAAAAGCTAACTATCTTAGAACAAATGAGATAAAATCTCTTGTCAATTTTAACCAGTTTTAAGCATTACATGATTATTTGATGATATTTTATTGGGATTTAATACGTTATAAATACAGTTTAGACAGCAGTGATTACCTTTCAGTTCTCCCAGGCACCGAGCCACCTGACTGAGAAGGAGGGCCATACCCTCTACATCAGCCATGTTGACGAGACAGTGTCGTGACAGAACATCAAACCGCAGCTCTTCCACACATGCTTCAAGGTCACTGCAAGGCAAAAAGAAAACAACTAACTGTAGCATTACTGGAAAGTCAAAAGTATGTAGAGATAGTAAATTTCTTTGCCGCTATTTTCATTTCTGCTACAGTCTGATGATGTCCCCAAACCACACTAAAATGCTCAGAGTCCATAAAAATTTACTAACAGACAATGTCTTCTGGCTTATAGAAATGCTTTCAAGAAGTTTGAAAAATGGCACTACATTTTTTATTTAGATTCTTAATAAGATTACCTCCCTTGAACTGCAACATTATTTTTAGGAATTTTGTACATGTCCATATGCAAATAATCCAATTTTCACTTTTTTTTCAATGTTCACATTAATATCTGATAACTGACAATTTAAATCGACTTGAAAATATGTTTTTTTGCAAATTCCATTTCCTATGAAATTAATTATGATGATGAAGAATAGATTTAATGTACAGCGAAATGGAAACATTCCTTACCTAAGTTCCCTGAAGGCCATAGCTTTGTCTCCGATGTAGGATTTCAAACGGACGTCTGTTTCACTGCGTTGTTTTCGTAGTACCTGGTTTTCTGTACCCGGTACAGTAGACAGTACTTTCTGTAGATACATCAATAGACACAAGGCTTTCTAAACATCAATATTGTACAGTAGACAGTACTTTCTGTAGATACATCAATAGACACAAGGCTTCCTAAACATCAATATTTGTAACCATTTTATTACATTTTTTATAAAAAGATAATCAATCTGATAGAAAAGTATATCATTCCTACACATTTCACCACAAAAACATACAACAGCCTGTTTATACCAATTAAATTTAAGTCATTTTACTGATCAGTTTAATAAAATTGACTCAAATTCATTCTATTCTAAAGAACAATTCTTTCTGTAATTTTCTGTATATAGTCTCCTGTATCTAAATAACAATTCTTACTGTAATTTTCTGTATATAGTCTCCTGTATCTAAAGAACATTTCTTTCTGTAATTTTCTGTATATAGTCTCCTGTATCTAAAGAACAATTCTTACTGTATTTTTCTGTATATAGTTTCCTTTATCTAAAGAACAATTCTTACTGTAATTTTCTGTATATAGTCTCCTGTATCTAAAGAACAATTCTTTCTGTAATTTTCTGTATATAGTCTCCTGTATCTAAAGAACAATTCTTACTGTAATTTTCTGTATATAGTCTCCTGTATCTAAAGAACATTTCTTTCTGTAATTTTCTGTATATAGTCTCCTGTATCTAAAGAACAATTCTTACTGTATTTTTCTGTATATAGTTTCCTTTATCTAAAGAACAATTCTTACTGTAATTTTCTGTATATAGTCTCCTGTATCTAAAGAACAATTCTTACTGTAATTTTCTGTATATAGTCTCCTGTATCTAAAGAACAATTCTTTCTGTAATTTTCTGTATATAGTCTCCTGTATCTAAAGAACAATTCTTACTGTAATTTTCTGTATATAGTCTCTTGTATCTAAAGAACAATTCTTACTGTAATTTTCTGTATGTAGTCTCCTGTATCTAAAGAACAATTCTTACTGTAATTTTCTGTATATAGTCTCCTGTATCTAAAGAACAATTCTTACTGTAATTTTCTGTATATAGTCTCCTGTATCTAAAGAACATTTCTTTCTGTAATTTCCTGTATATAGTCTCCTGTATCTAAAGAACAATTCTTACTGTAATTTTCTGTATATAGTCTCCTGTATCTAAAGAACATTTCTTTCTGTAATTTTCTGTATATAGTCTCCTGTATCTAAAGAACAATTCTTACTGTAATTTTCTGTATATAGTCTCCTGTATCTAAAGAACATTTCTTTCTGTAATTTTCTGTATATAGTCTCCTGTATCTAAAGAACAATTCTTACTGTAATTTTCTGTATATAGTTTCCTTTATCTAAAGAACAATTCTTACTGTAATTTTCTGTAAAGTCTCCTGTATCGACTCCTGTATGCATTCTTTATTGAGTTGGTGGAGACGCCGAATATTACGCAAATCAGATCGCAATTCTGTTGTCTGCTTTTTGATATTGAGGATACCCTCCTTAATTCCTGGGGTCAAGGTCGTTTGTGAGGCAGTAGAAAGATCTGATAGACCTGTCAACATAATTAGCATATCCTTTTGTTAGAAAAGAAACCAATTTTAAAGAAAAAAAATTAATTATGAAATTTTTGTGCACACAAACATCATCTATATACATAAATATCATTTTAATAACTTTTAAAAAATGCCTAACACTTGTATATTTTTATAGAAAAAGTAGAACCCAAAGAAACAATTTCTGATATTCTGAGACTTATTCTGAAATATTAAAGTTTTAAAAATACCCTTCAAAGTAACTTTTACTCTCCTTGTAAGTACACAAGTTAAATTTTAAACTTTTAAAGTTATCTACGTATTAAGAAGTTACCATATTAATTACAAAATTATTTCTAAATATATTACAGAGAGTAGCAAAGCTACAGAAAAGACCATTTGATATAAACTGTTAAAAGATCACAACTTCAATATTTTGGAATTTTTCTATTGAATATTTTGTATCAGAAACTTTAATATTATGCAGTAGGTATCATGCTGGAGAGAGATTCACTAAAGAGAATGTCTAGGAGTAGGTATAGAGCAGACACATTTAAACAGAACTAGAAATCCATGCTCTATGATAATATTTAGTAATCATTGTCATTTTAATTTCAAAAGATTCACCAGATTCCCTATTTTTAGATATATCAATTATTCCATACCACTAGATACACATTTTTTGTGAGGAGTCTATGTACCAATCATTTTTTCATGTTACTCTTTTTTCTTAAATCATTAATTTTTGGGAATAAGAAAATGATAATTCAATCGCTGAGGGAATATTTCACGTGTTATCAAATGTCTCATTAAAGAGTTGCGTTATACATAGAAAATTCAGACTGAAAGCATGCAAAGTCAAAACTTTAAACATATTTCTATTTCAAAAACTTTCCTGAGTCACAAATACACTAATTGAAGAAAAGCAGACTGAAACATCTTTTCAAGAAAAACTTTTATATAAAAATCTAAAACACTTTTCTCACTCAAAAACATTACAAAAACTTTGAAGATCTTGATCAATCTGATGCTTTAGTTCTCACGCCTGCCCCAGGGAACAAAACCATCACAAGAATAGATCTAAGCAAACGCATGAAAGATTCTGCCTAAACATATCTAAACCTATCTAAGATAAGCATCTTTCAATGAATATCTCCAATGTTTTAACTGTTCCTAAAACGTCAAAATTTTCAGCCCCCAATCCTGATAACCTCCCTTTTTGATGTGTGTGGGAGAGAGGTGATACTGATAGTATCTTATATCCCTTGGGTCAAAAAAGAAGCAAATGAAATGTTGATAGTAAATTTCAAGCCATGTGACATTATAGTTTTACAATGTTAAAATCAAGCGTATTTAAAGGCAGTTTTTTTTCTATCATTGTTTAAAACTATGTATCAGACTTACTAATACCCCAAGTCCTATTGTGTATGTTTCATCCATATTCCTTTTATCTGTGTCTTCAACATTTCTTTGGCAAAGCTTGAAAGTTATCAGTCAAGGGCCTTTTTTCATCAAATTTTTTCAAGCTTTATTTGACCATGATATTTAATTCACACTTCCCTCCCAGTTTATTATATTCAAATTTGAAATGGAAATAATCAGAGAATTTATTGAAGATGAGCTTTCCAATCTCTCTCTCTCTCTCTCTCTCTCTCTCTCTCTCTCTGTAAACTTTCGAATTAAAGAAAGAACTGAACCAATAAACAATCTTCGAAATAAACAAAACTTCTCTTCAAAACATTTTGTGCCAAAGGTATGTCCTAAATTTTAATCACAAACATCTAAAATCCAAAAAATCCTGAAGGAACTCATAAAAAATTGTTGCTCAAAAATTGGATTTAAGAAAGCTTTTTTGGAATTGCATTTAAACAGGTTAACATTGGAAGGAACAGCAAAAACTTTCATAACAAATATTTTCAAATCGTGGATTTAAATTTCACATCAATATTTAATATCTCAGTCATGTTAGTATAAGTGCTTACATTGATGGTTTACATGATATATCAAACCAAATATCAGATTAAGTAATCCAGATATCACTTATAAAGGGAAACTCAAGAGAGAAACAAGTAAGAAAATTAAAAGTAAAGACACTCTGAAAAACAACTGTAGTCAACCATAACAGATTATCAAATGTTTTTTTTTTTTCAATACATAAAAACACATCCTTTTGAAAGGCTAAATCAGTTTTGTGATGTGATTTTTGTAATTCTGGTTGATCACAGTTTATAATCATAATTGCATGCAAAAGAGAATGAATGTGAATGCCTTAAATATTTACTTAAAAGATTCAGCTAGCTTTGAGGTTTCATTTTCATTCAATGAGATAATGAAACAGCAAAATCTCCATGAAGGTCATTCATCATAATTCACAATTGTGCAATATGTGTGAGAAAAGAACATATTTTTAGAGAAAAATCTAAAGGACATTAGGGAAATATGCTACCTTATATTCCACATGCATTCTTCTCCCTTACAAAAGAATTAGGTATGTCCTAAGGAAAGAGTGAAGTAAAGGGGGATAACTCAAGTATCAAGGTAGCATATATCCTTAACTTGCTAAAGAGTTTATCAGTGAAACATATTGTCTGTTCTCATCCTTTTACAATTTAGCTTTTCAGTAACTAAAATATCTTGTAAAAACATTTTGAAATACATTCAATACCTCTTGACATTTTTCGTTGTAAATAAGACACAGTTGGTTTAATAATTACCTGATGTCAAGAAAATACATTTTAAATGCTTTGTTTAGAAAAGACAACATGTAAAAGACATAGTACAGACAGAAGTATGGAGCAGGGCAAGGGTGCCTCATTTTACATTGTGGTATACATATACCTTTGGTATCTAATTCACCATCCTCTTCCACCTCTGAAAAGTAAAAAGGCACATGCATGTGGAAAACCTTATCCAAAAGCCAAATCCACTCAGCTGTTCAAAATTCTTTTATATCATAAGCCAAATAAATTTTATACCATCATTATTGTTTTGGTTTCTTTTCATTAAATCTCCTTTTGTCTATTGAATTTGAATACAAATTTATACATTTTGAAAGATTCTTTTTTCAGCAAAATAGGCATATTTTATCAAAAAGTTTTTGTTTAGAACATCTGACTTTTTAAAACATTATCTGTTTATAATTTCATTATTTTTTAATTGAGTTGATTTCAAGTTTCAATTTGACAGTGTACACAAATTTTGAACAACCATGTGCTATACTATATGTCTTCTGACAGTCTTTTTGTTCAAACAGCTTGTATCATTAATTTGCAGCTGGTATTCCATTTGTGATTATAAACAGATTTTGGTCCCCGGATCTGATCTAATACAGTTATAAATGATGACAGAGTGTCTAAATTACACAAAATGACAATTATTTACAATTTTCTTGATATCACTGACACAAAATTTTAATGGTTATTATCAAGCATAACATAATCTAATATTTTCTCCTCAATATACTATATGAACCTCAAATATTGATATCTTCACAAAACAAAGAAGAATTATTAGCTTCAATAAAGACACACTTTTTACCTTATAAAGATAATCATTCACATCAATATTTCTTAACCAAGTGTTATTTTTCAAAAGGCACCAAAATAGACGAATATTAAATGTAAAAACTGTAATATTAGCTAAAGTTAATCAAAAAGACTGTCAGACACTAAAAATAATGTAAAAAATGAGAAATTCACTCTTTTATGTACATTTCAAATATTAACATTAAATATAATTCTTTACTTTTTTCTTTCAATTTTGACCATTTCAATTTCATATTTCCAAACTCTTGAAAAGAAACTGCCAATAATATTAATCTTTAATTTAAAGGGTTTTTTCAGGCTGAATAAAAAAGTTTTAAAGCAAATTTCAATCCCAAATCTCTATTTATAAGTGTCAGGTTTAAGGAAATAGGTTATATACGTCACAAATTTCTATCTTTTGTGCAAACACAAAAAAAACATATTCACATAAATAAGTTAGATTCACCAAACAATGTAAGTTCATGCATTCAAGATTTGGGATGAAAATTGAATCAGTGCACAAATTTAGTTTGACAAAATATAAGTGAACAATTCTCAAAACATGAATTGGGGACAAAATATTTTTAAAAAATGACAAAAAATAATGAAAATTTGCCTGAACTTCTTTCAAACATACAGCAAATGTTTTATTTCGATGACACCACGAGATGGTTAGTAGCTTAAGATACATTTATTAACCTCATGCTCCAAATGATTCAAAATTTGTGGATTATTATAACGTCATGCCACAGTTTCTTTACCATGAAATAAAGTTAGATTTTAATTTATCTACCTGTTGCAGGCAGTCAATAAATATCTATATCAATATTTGTTCAGTGTTTGTATGAAGATAAAATATTACAATTTCACTTTAAATATAAACTTGAAATAAAAAAGAATATAAATAGTGTTATAAAAAGGTGCAAAATACATAGGGATAAGGAAGATATTAAGAAAAGAAAAAACAAAAAGAAAAATGTTTTAATTTTGAAATATGATTATTTTAAAACTTTCAAAACCTTAATATCAATGAAACTTAAAACCTTTAATATCATAAACCCACAATCCACATTTCTGGTGACCTTGAAATATTCTGTACTTAAATGATCCTGTCACTTTTATTCATTAATTCATTGTACACTAAAAAAGCCATGCTGTACAAGCTTATGGTTCTAAGATCATTCCCAATGACCCCTCGCTGACCCAAATGACCTCTCATAAAACTGACATTGCTTTTCACTGCCTTCTTGACATTCTTTGTAACTGTGATCTCTACTTGACAACTACAGTGACTCCTGTGACCCTGTATGACCTCTGTAACTTACTTCCAGGTGTGCTCCCAAACTGTGAACCAGCAATGTCGGAGGGAGTGGTACTGGCTCCACTCCTTACACTGCTAGCACGACTTGAGTTGGTGGACACTACAGCAGTTTGTACCCAGGCTGCCAAGTTTGCTATCTGGGCCTCCATCTTGTCCATACGAAACCTGTTACCATGGAAACAAAATTATTTTTTTAGGCAATTTTTTTTTAAACTTCACTTAATTTCATCAACATATAAAATATATGAGCAATCAAATATACATTATACTTCAAATTTCTTTACAACATTATATATGTCAGAGTTGCCTCCCTTCCATTTTAAATGAGGCCATTCTTTCATTCTTTTCAATGCACCTGCACTGCACTAAATTTGAATAACAATTGTTTACTAATTCCAAAATACAGCTGTTATGATCTTCACTGCAAATTTCAGAAATTACTACGATATTCAAATCTATACAAAATAAATGCAACACAAAAAATAAGTGTTGAAATATTTCTGATAAATACAAAATACAGCTTATGTGACCATCTTATCTTTCCTCTGTGCAAGTTAAATGAGATATGATTTGACAACAAATTAGAAAATAAATATTTTAAAATGAAAAGAAATGTCTTAACTGTGAAGATTTAAAATTTTATCATGGTAAATTACTTGTTGATAAAAAAAGAAGAAAATCTAAAACCTGAATGAGTTAGTAATCAATATCACTGTAAGTCACTTTGATTTCATCAATACTTTATTTTGGGAACTAACCTTTACAAACATATTCAACAATACATGATTTCACTAATGCTGATCTAAAAATTACTTATATTCATGGATGATGAGCTATTAAAGACATGGATTTTTCAAGAACCCAATATGGGTTACTAAATCAACATGAATGTCATCAGAGTTAATTATATCCAAACAATCACACGTGATTTGAATTCACGATTGATTCTTCCTGCAACACAAAAATAAATTCTGAATAAAATGTAACTGATTTACAGTAATGTTCTACATAGGTGTCAAGTTGTACCTAGCACTTCAAACAGTGCGACGGGTATAGGACACACAATTTATCAAAGAAGAAACTCAGGGTTGACAGGGTCACCTATCTATGTACAACATCGAGAATATATTATTTTGCCCTTTACCAATCATCGTACTTTGAGTCTACATCTGGAGGTACAGGTTGAGGAGTCACGCTCCGAGGTCGCTGTGGTAACGGTACAGATCTCTCAGTATCCGGGGCCACTCTGTAACTCTGAGATCTCGGTACTCCATTAGTGACCATAGGTTTGGTAGGCGATACCGTTTTATCTGCCATTGGAGTGAATGCTAAAGAATGCCTGTTGTTATGCATGGCATGTCCTACAAAATCAACAAACAATTTACAGATAAACAGAAAATCTTATCACAATGATGTTATGAGCAGTAACTTTCACAAAATAAAACAAGAAGACCATGGGCCTTAACGGTTACCTGGGGTCTTCAGATCTTTTAGAACCTATCCATCAGTCCTAGAGTTGGGAACAGAAATGATATATGTTTACTGAAATGTTTTTAATTGTTGGTGATAACAGTGTCTGTGTTGTTTTAGTTTTGAATATTTGACTCCTGTAACCTTGAATGAAGTTCAAGGTCATTTATTTGGACAAACATGATATCCCTCCATCCCAGCATGCTACTGGCCAAATATAATGAGCATGGGTCATTTGGTTATTAAAAGTTATCAAAATGTCTTAACACATTTAACCTGGTGATTTTTAAAGTAGGTCATGATAATTAATTGAACACTTTTGATAGCCCGTCATCCTAGACTGCTTATGGCCCAAAAGCAAGACCCTGGGCCATTTGGCTATTGAGAAGAAGTTGTTTAAAGATTTTAACACATTTCACCCCAGTAACTTTGAAAATTGGCAAAGGTCGTTCATTTGAACAAACTTGGTAACCCTTCATCCCAGCATTCCACAGGCCCAATACTGTGACCCTTGGCCTTTTATTTATTGAGAAGCTGTTGAAAATATAAATTATTTACATTGGAAGACTTTGTCTCAGATGACCTAAAAACCACCAAATAATAATTAGGAAATGAGGTAGAGAGTCATGACATCTGGTTTCCAAAGTTGGTTCATGAACCCTTCCTATGTATCTGAAGTCAGGAAAATTAACTTACATTTTATGTACCATGTGGGTAGAAATCATAAAATGTATCTCCTGAGTAAGCGCTATAGGACGGCGAAACAATTTGACTCAGAAATTAATCTATGAACCTGCAGGCCCCATTGATTATTGTGATTGATCCCTGGTACAAACTTGTTAAGCTATTTAACTTTGATAATTAAAATATCTTTCCAGTGTGTTCTGAACCTATTTGTGGAATGTTTCTCTTTTAATAATTGATATTGCTAGGGCATATTTTCTATCATAACAAACTGTTTAAAATTTCTACATGTATAATTTACATGGTAAAAAATATCTTTTTGTTGTCTTCAAACTCCAAAGAGAGTGGGATAGCAATTCACTTTTGTACAGATACTGTAATGATACATAGTTGATCAAATCAGCATAGAAGATGCCTCTAAGTTTCTTTCTGTCAAAAATCCTGCATCAATTTTATCCAAAAGCTAAGACTCGAAATCCAATTATAACAAAGCAAATTTTCGCTGATTCCAACACTCACTTATCATACAGATATTCTATAGCAGTAGTTCCTTGAGTGTTTTAGTTACATACGTTGGTCTGTCCCTGGTCCAGTTGCCCTCTGCGGAGTGGACACACCACTTGCTCGTGTCCCATGGGCAACATAAGTCTGAGGAGGCGCTCCGGGCGCAGGCCCTCCTGGTGCTCGAAAATGATCATATTCCTGCGAAACTGCACTAGAGGGGGTAGGAGACAGGGCTCTCCGCAGGGGGTCTCCAGGCGGAGGTTGACTTCGACTGCTTGTGAGATGACCATATATAGGCTGGCCTCGTCCATCAGAGTCATCATAAGAGACCTTATTATTTGGAATGTAGCCATTTTGCATCTGATGATTTTCTGGGATAGGTCTTAGATTGGGACGTTCAAGTGAGAGCTGGCGTTCAGGAGATTGATACATAACACGACCATACGTCCCAGATGATGACCCCTGACTCCGGGACATTCGAGCAGGATCAGGTGTCTGTGACCTTGGCCTTTCATACTCCATTTCAACATAAGAAGGATAGGAGTGAGTCATACTTGCAGGCATTGTCTGGGCCTTCCGTACCTGAAATATCAATATAATTATGGAAAATGTATACATTCCAACTATTGCATAATAGGGTTATTCCACCAGAGGAAAATTTCATCATATGGTGGTAACACTAAAATAGCTGGTATCCATGTTGTAGAGCAGGAACTAAAACAGTATCAATTTTTTATTCAAAATTCACCATTTTAACATTTTGTCATGACCACCAGGGGCTGACAACTGTTGGTGTTTATATGGGAGACTGTCTTTGCCAACAACATCCAGCAATATTCATTTCGTAGCGCATGCATTAATTTTCTTATCTTTAACTATTTGCAAATTTGAAAACAAGAATATCACAACATGTATTATTATCAATATCAGTCTTAGTGAAGAAATCTTGGAAATGTGATCTGTTTAATGCTTGTCACAAATACATTAACATTTTGCATTGTTGGCATTCAAACTCTTGGTTAATGAGAAGTCATTTTCATTTTTTAAACAAATTTGACTCTTTGAATATGAGTCAAGGTCATTTCATTTTACAAACTATGATCAGCTTCATCCAAGGAACATTCCAGCTAAAAATTATGACTCTAACCCTTTTGTTTATTATGTCCAAATAATGAGGGGAAGTAAATGTCAGATGGATGGACAGACGAAAGCCATCACACCAGACCAAGAGAGCAAATAAAGGAAATCCCAGAAAAGAAGATAACTATTTACATGATCAGTGATGGCCGTAGCTGGGGACTCCCCAGGGAATCCCTGGCCTCGCTGTCCTGCTGGGGGTTGTACAAGCTTGCCACGTGTCTCTGGGGCTGGTTCCTTGATCTTCTGGGGTTCAAAACTGTCACATTCATGTATCTTTAACACTGCTCGGTCTCGGATGTCCCTAAAAAAATAAAATCAATTATGTAAAGGACAAGGGCAAAGGCAAGGAGTAAGAACAAAAAAATTTATTATTTTACAATTTTAGAGAAATGTCATAAAACAAATGTGTTTTGTTTCAGTCATAAGCAAACTCCATTTGAAGTCATCCTTCTCACGTAAATTTACGGAATATATCCTTTTAAATTGAAAATAATTACCGTAAATCTTCAAGTTGATAGTAAATGGAACTCTTCGGTTCTAAAATGTATATTTTCCTACGTGGCGACTCCAGAATTTCAAGATTTAACTTCTGTGGAAATGCGCGTACAAACATGGCCCGCACAGTATCAAGGTGTGTGATTTCATTTGGTAACACAGCACGTCGTGTTTCTTCCCGATAAATAAGGAACACAAATCCTGAAAATAAATACATTTAAAAAGGTTAAAATTGTTTTTCATTTCAGGCCTGAAACTTTTACACAACAATATAAACTAAATATAAATATAACCATCTGAAATTTAATCTTTTTTCCAACATGAACCCTTTTAAGGTATAAGATTGATGTATAATGCCAATGTTGCTTCTGAACAATATAACTGAGATACTAGATGTGTTGGGGTGACACCGATGTTTTCACCAGCAACCAAAGGGAAAGTTCTGAACACGTAATGACACTGACCAGCATATTATAATTATACAACCACAGTATGTAAATCACCAGAAATAAATTATGATGGAATTATGGTCAAGATATAATTAAGCAGTTGAATTAAATCTCCTAAAGATTCCGAACGATGCTTGTGAAACATATATGCCTTGAATCCAGCTTTGACCAAGCATGGAGCTTAGCACAACAGAAATCTAACCAATATTCAAAGCTTCTAAGAAATCAAAAATAAATTGAAATTATATTTTGCATATTGACACCATGACATCAATCTCACAGCTGATAAGCAACTCTTTCCATGTAATAAGACACCATGACATCAATCTCACAGCTGATAAGCAACTCTTTCCACATTATAAGACACCATGACATCAATCTCACAGCTGATAAGCAACTCTTTCCACATTATAAGACACCATGACATCAATCTTACAGCTGATAAGCAACTCTTTCCACATTATCTCACAGCTGATAAGCAACTCTTTCCATGACATCAATCTCACAGCTGATAAGCAACTCTTTCCATGTAGACACCATGACATCAAGCACAGCTGATAAGCTCACAGCTGATAAGCAACTCTTTCCACATTATAAGACACCATGACATCAATCTCACAGCTGATAAGCAACTCTTTCCACATTATAAGACACCATGACATCAATCTCACAGCTGATAAGCAACTCTTTCCATGTAATAAGACACCATGGCATCAACCTCACAGCTGATAAGCAACTCTTTCCATGTAATAAGACACCATGACATCAATCTCACAGCTGATAAGCAACTCTTTCCATGTAATAAGACACCATGACATCAATCTCACAGCTGATAAGCAACTCTTTCCACATTATAAGACACCATGACATCAATCTCACAGCTGATAAGCAACTCTTTCCATGTAATAAGACACCATGACATCAATCTCACAGCTGATAAGCAACTCTTTCCACATTATAAGACACCATGACATCAATCTCACAGCTGATAAGCAACTCTTTCCATGTAATAAGACACCATGACATCAAACTCACAGCTGATAAGCAACTCTTTCCACATTATAAGACACCATGACATCAATCTCACAGCTGATAAGCAACTCTTTCCATGTAATAAGGCACCATGACATCAACCTCACAGCTGATAAGCAACTCTTTCCATGTAATAAGACACCATGACATCAATCTCACAGCTGATAAGCAACTCTTTCCATGTAATAAGGCACCATGACATCAATCTCACAGCTGATAAGCAACTCTTTCCACATTATAAGACACCATGACATCAATCTCACAGCTGATAAGCAACTCTTTCCACATTATAAGACACCATGACATCAATCTCACAGCTGATAAGCAACTCTTTCCATGTAATAAGGCACCATGACATCAATCTCACAGCTGATAAGCAACTCTTTCCATGTAATAAGACACCATGACATCAATCTCACAGCTGATAAGCAACTCTTTCCATGTAATAAGGCACCATGACATCAATCTCACAGCTGATAAGCAACTCTTTCCATGTAATAAGACACCATGGCATCAACCTCACAGCTGATAAGCAACTCTTTCCACATTATAAGACACCATGACATCAATCTCACAGCTGATAAGCAACTCTTTCCACATTATAAGACACCATGACATCAATCTCACAGCTGATAAGCAACTCTTTCCATGTAATAAGACACCATGACATCAATCTCACAGCTGATAAGCAACTCTTTCCATGTAATAAAGACATTTTGATTAGAGAAAATGATACCATGTAATTAGGGTGGTGCTTCCCTGATCTGGAGTTTTAAAGTTTTGTTTGTTTGCTTGTTTGCTTCCTGTGCATGTCAACAACAAGTGTCATTTTGAGACTTGGTCACTTTGAAAAAGCTGATGACTACCTAAATGAACAACATATGGATGGCCCATCATATGCAATTCAGAGCAATTAAGATAAAGTTTCTTGCCAGCAGATTCAATTACATCAGCACAGACCAATCCTTTTTATTTTTTTGTTTCCTGAGAAACAAATCACTACAGGTTAGGATTGTGGAACCAAGTTTCCTGAAAAACAAACCACCAAAAGGATTGTGGAACAAACCACCACAGGTAAGGATTGTGGAACCAAGTTTCCTGAGAAACAAACCATCTCAGGTAAGGATTGTGGAACCAAGTTTCCTGAGAAACAAACCACCACCGGTAAGGATTGTGGAACCAAGTTTCCCGAGAAACAAATCACCACAGGTAAGGATTGTGGAACCAACTTTCCTGAGAAATAAATCACCACAGGTAAGGATTGTGGAACCAAACACCACAGGTAAGGATTGTGGAACAAACCACCACATGTAAGGATTGTGGAACAAACCACCACATGTAAGGATTGTGGAACAAACCACCACATGTAAGGATTGTGGAACAAACCACTACAGGTAAGGATTGTGGAACTAAACACCACAGGTAAGGATTGTGGAACCAAGTTTCCTGAGAAATAAATCACCACAGGTAAGGATTGTGGAACCAAACACCACAGGTAAGGAATGCGGAACAAACCACAACATGTAAGGATTGTGGAACAAACCACCACAGGTAACGATTGTGGAACCAAGTTTCCTGAGAAACAAACCACCTCAGGTAAGGATTGTGGAACCAAGTTTCCTGACAAACAAACCACCACAGGTTAGGATTGTGGAACCAAGTTTCCTGAGAAACAAATCACCACAGGTAAGGATTATGGAACAAACCACCACAGGTAAGGATTGTGGAACCAAACATCTCAGATCTTCACCTCAGGTTATATGGGTCAAGGCTCTAACAGATATTGTGGTTCTCCTTTTATACAGATACATGTTATGACATTCAGTGGGTTTTCTGTGTAAGGGACCAGAGATCACTTCCAAACATTACAAATAAACATATCAAACTAACTCAATGTCAAGTAGATTTTGTTGTGTTAAGTGCTTCACGCTCTACATGTGTCATCAACATCAACTGCTGACAATTTAATATACTCTTTATAAATAAATCACGGTTAGGACCACAAACTACCTAAGATTTGCTTTGAGCACATATATAAACCTAACATAAGTTAAAAGGGAATTTAAATACATCTGGGGGAAGCAGTGTTGTAATTATGCTATGCAAGATATACTGTAGAATACCATGTTTATCCTGCAAAGACCAGAGGCCAACACACATCACTTCTTATTATTCATAGGCGGGGGTGGGCTTATTACAGGACAGTGAAACAGCATTCATTAATAATTATACTAAACAGGAAATAAATATGGGTTGATGTATATATATATTGCCACATAAAAATAGTGTTCTTCCACATGCGAATTACATTTCTTAAGCATGACCAATGGAAACAGTACATTTTAATGGTATATTATAATAATGTTTTAAATGATTTTAATAATTACCCATGGGTCGTTCGTAGGTGTTGGGGGGTGACCGTACGATGGGAAGACTTGACCGCATGTACCCTCCTCTGGAGAAGTTACTAACAGGACCCTCGATGTTAGACATGGTGTCAGATTCTTCATATTCACCCGATACACTCCCAGGGTTATAGGTCACCACTGTAGCTCTCCGGGCTGGGTCACGTGTACGTCGACCCTGAAATAACAAAAAGGTCAAGTTTAAAACCTGAAGGTCAATGTCATTGTCACAATTTCACTTTTCTCCAGTTTTGGTCCTCCAATGGAAGGTTAAGGTTGGGAAACTGAAAGACAAGTATTAAATATATTGTGATACTTACACATGCACATCTAAGATTCTCAAATTGATAACAAAAGTTTAACTTCAATTTTTACCAAATTTTCAACAAAAAAATTTGCACATGAGACCGCTACCACACTGATATATGATAAAAAGTCAATGGCTTAAGCTTATGCAAAAGATAAATAGACATTTCCTCGATATACCCACTCTGTGGTTCAGAACTTGTGTACTGCCACAGGCCTTGTGGACTCATCATACACAAGTATAGGTTAAATAACACATCTTCACAAGACAACAATAATTCTACAGAAACATCTGAACATATAAACATTATACTTCACCCAGAAATAAAAAAACATGCAAGCTTGGAAATCTGTGTCTTACTGTATGACTAAAGAAAAGGCTAGAATTATAAGACAGGGCCTTTCACAGCATATAAACACTTCATTTTATGATCTGGGAGCATCTCAACTAAAGGAGCTGATTAATTTTTTTTTTCTTTTCCAAAAATAAAGACCATTTTGATTTCTCCATGACATATCCTCCTAGTTTGTATCATGTTCATCTTTCCAAACAATCAGTCCCTGTTTAGCACTTGTAGATTTCCATAGATTTCCCCCTGTCTGACTAACACAAAACTGTCACTGTTTGTTACACATTTCCTTCCGTAATGCTGCTAATCTCCACAAAATCTCCACAAAAACAAACGACTTCATTTCCACCCTTTAGAGATTATCAGATTCAGTTTTGAAAACATTTTTAACAAATCCTTTCCTTTGTACGACATTCCATCCCTAATACTCGCCATTTCACTTTCTCCATTGTCTAGGTCTGTATAAATCTCTACACTAACTAAATTACTCTGGTTACAAAGATTTTTCAGCTTTAAAAGTCCTCACTGTAATAGTTCAAATTGAAGATTTCTGTCCAATTTGACCATTAGTTTATGTAAAGTTACATTTATTATTAAAATTAATCAAAATGAATATTTCATATTCAAAATCTCGGCATAATTTTTTATTCATTCCTAAAATATTAAGTTAACCAGGCAAGCAGAAACAGGCCCAGACACAAAATTGAAACAGTAAAACAGGTTTAATGACCATGTTTCAACCTTTAAATTAATTAATCAAAATGTGGTTAAATAAATTACTTCATTGATGATTTATATGAAATTTCAACATGGTTAGGTGACATATTGACAAATGCAAAAAACTAAGACACATATTACATTCATTAATTAGTTATATATACAAATGAACTGATTAAAATATTATTCCAAAAGAATAAAAATATGATGCAAGAATCATTGTATCACAGCATTACTGAAACAACAAATTCTTAATCAGATCCACTTAATAACTTTAAACCAATATCATACAATATATAAATCCCTTCAGTTTCCAGTTTAAGGTAGAAAAATACAACAGTGTGTACCAACTGCATCTGACGCCATACAACTTATTCTCTGGTAAAAATATTGTATGTTTTAGTAGACAAAAGAAGGAAAACCTCTCATTTCATTTGGTCTGCTTTAAATTTTCAAGGGAGGACTTCTCCAATTAAAGTCACAGATGTAATGTGTAGCATACTGCCTTAATTGATTATGACCATCCTATTTTTTATTTATTCTGCTGTCATCCTGTTAGATAGATATTGTTTGTACTCTATCAATCACATAGAAAATGTAGATATATTTTATCTACTCGGAGAATGGCTAGGTTACAAAGCCTTGCACTATCTACATCAACGGGAAAAGTGCTGGAAACTTGCCAGGGCACAAAGCACTGCATAACAGTTACAGAAAGTGAATAGATACTGTATTCACTATCATATACAGCATTAATAAAATGTTGTATCCATGAGGTCATGTCTCAAATAAGTTTGGATTTTCATCATCTCAGATATCATTCCCTCTGTCCCATCCAAAAATAATTTACTGACATCAACATATTTTTGTCTATACTTGACAACAGGAAAACACAATGAAACATACCTTTGGTTTTTACTTAACTTTTTATTTCACAGATTGACTACATCACTCTGCTATCTGTGATATAATCCAATCAGCCAATTCGATAAAAACAGTGAAAATACCAAGGGTCTGACAACAATATTTTATTTAAGTCATGGTTTTCTCCACTACTTCAGTTTCCTACTTCACCTGTATACCCCTTTACCCTTCCATCTGAACCGACAACAGTGATTTACATAAGTGTATGGTATCGTTTTTTCAATTCTGTAAATATTTCCTATGATGAGAAGTTTCGTACTATGAAATGTCAAAAATTTTATAGGTGATATTGAAAAAGTGCCTTTGTTAGAAAATCAAGTGATAGAACTCTTAATTGTTGATACAGGAAAACAATCCATTTATGTAAGGTTTTATAAAATACCCCACGTCAGCAAAAGATATAGTATCTTTATTGAGACAAACATCTTTTATTAAATCTACCCATCATAAATGACTAACAGCCAATATATAATGATCACTATACAAAGATTCAATAATTTATTCTTCGGTGGAGGAAAAATCTTTCATCAGAGATAATCAAGGGCAGGTACTCATCATTCAAAAATCATTCAAGAGTGACCATTTGTCTTAACTGAGAGAATATCAACAAATAAAGACAAATAAATCTGTATCAGGATTGTTTTATTTTTTGAAATATAAATTTATCTTATATAGTGTCTTCTTCCTCTTAACAGTTTGCTTTTGCTTGGAGAATTGGTTACCATCAGCAGCATGTACATTCAATCCTTCATCTTTTACACTTACACACATGTTATTGTAAGCTTTGCCAACAAATTACATGTGTTAGGTTAAACCTTTTCAAATTGGCACACTCTGCATGTTAAGGTTGTCAGTTCACCAGCATAGTTGCAGTTTGCCAAACATGTCAAACATTATAATGACCATGATCTACAACCTGCCAAACATTATAATGACTCTGATTTACAACACATGCCAAACATTTTAATGACCAACCGTTAGGCTGTGTTTTGGTTTTTTAAAAAACAAATGCTTATGATATACAAAAAATACTCTTTAGTAAAAACTTAACATTCTTGTCTAATTTTTTGCATGTAATATTTTTTTTCATTTAATTTAATACCAAAATCAAACTTTTTTTTTCCAATTTTAGATTTGTAATTTGGTTTATGGTTAGTCCTCTAACCAGCAAGTATTCTAAGGAGCGAACGCAATTTGTTCCATATTAAACAATATAAGCTACCTCATAACTCCATCAAAACTTCATTTCAAACATCAAGAGCCACAAGTTTTTTAGGGCCCACAATAGCTCTAGCAGTTAGCTTGCCTATAACTAAAGTGAAGATAAGAGGTGCATGGTATGACACTGAAATGCTTTGAACTTACATCACAATGACAAAGTGCAGCTAACCCTTTGGCGACTTTCACATATTTTGAACATCTACCACAGTAGGAATCAAAGTATTATCAGAACCTAGAGAATTAAAAGCTTACTTATCAATTGATGGTGAAATCTACAAGGTCAAAAGAAATGCAACATGTAAATATATCGCAAACAGTTAACTTATATTGCAAGCTGTGGGGATGGCGACAGAAATTAATTCTAAAAGGCACCAAAATATTCAGGCTACATTCCCAATGCTCTGCATGAGAAAAGATAATTTTTCTCATTTTTTGCTAATATAACCTGATAGTTTTCATTTCAACCTATCTTTTCCACTGCTTTATAAATATTCTGTCAAGTCATAACTATTGATACCAGATATTACGATGGAGATTGAATCTTTTAATTGACTTATCCAGCAAATCAGCAGCATATCTGATGAGAAATTATAACTTGACTGAAGAATTACCATAAATAGCCAGATTTTTTATGAGTGACGTTCATCATATCAGTGCATCTAAATGGCCTTGGAAAAATGAAAGAGTTTTTTAAAACCGAATGAGTTTCCCAATAAAGTTGACCAATATGTGAAAGATGTGATAAAATAAATTGTTTTCTAAATGACATTTTTCATACTGTTTTAGAAACTGTTATTTTCCGAATAAATGTATGTACTTTAACAAACAATGAAGAACTCCACCAGGAAAAAAAAAATTGTTCAATTTTTTTTCTTCATAACTTAATCTTTCAGAATAACTACAAAGCAGACAGGGGGCCTTACTGCGGGAGAGAAACAGAATACCCCAGGAAAACCCAGTGGCTGGGCAGGTGACCCAATATCTTTTCACATAACTTCCAGGAATCAAACCCTGGATGTCCAGAAGAAAAGCGAGTGCATTACCACCAGGCCACCCGACATTGACATTATTTGTGTTTCTGTAAAATCATCTTACTACAGTTTATATTCCTTTGTATATTAATATACTGAAACAGCTTCCAAAACATCGGGATTATTTAGATGATTCTCATCAAACTAAACATGTTTTCTGTGGAAATATGCAAAGCCTTGATATAACATAAGATGGAGCTAAATACTATGGTAATATATTACTATCAGTTGATCTGGAATATATCTACACTTGTGTAAATACCATCCTGGTCAACACTGTGGAAATCAGTAAGGCAACAGACATGTAAATATAATCATATGAACAACAATGCATAAAGTTGATACAAAATGGTCACCCTGACCTTCACCTTTCATGACTCATATGTCATATGGGAAATCAGTTGTAGAAATAAAAATTAATATCCCGAAATCTAGAAAATAAATCTGTCACACATCTCGGATAAGGTTTTAATTAATCCATTGTGTTCATCAGCTTAGAAGTCCATGCAGGTCCAGTTTCTCTGAAAGCAGGGCCAGAAGGGGCATCATAAAAACACACCACTTTATATTATACTATGGACAACAACGAAAATAAAACACCATTCTCTCATTATAAAGACAATTAATACTTGCGATGCAGGGGCTTTGTGTTTAACCCTCCTGTATAAATTCCCTGTTGATAGGTAATGGGATTTGCTCACTACTTGGCATAAACCTGTTCAATAATGCATTGATACAGATTGTGGGTGCTTAAGACTATTATATTATGCTTATAAGTTGTGTTGAGAATGAAATAACACAGGGAATTGTCTGACAACCAAATACGATAAAGAATGTTCATTAAACATGCGAGTTCTTTTAGAGTGTGAAAACAGAGGAAATTCTTTTCCAAAAGTCTCAAGTTCACATGCAATATCGTTGTTAAGACATGACAATCATATGTGAAAAAAATATATATATTGTTTTAAAAATGTCAGTTATGTGTTACAACTCTCCGCAAATTCTTTTAATTATAGGCATACTCATTTTATTTTTCTCTGTAATTTTTTTTTTCATTTAAATGACCTTAATAAACAAGGTCATTTATTTCAATACAATTGGTAGCCATCCATCCCATCATGCTACAGGCCCAATATCACCACCCTGAAGCTTTTGGTGAATTAATTAATCATTTGAATTTTTTTTACATATTTCACACCTGTGATTTTGAAAGTAGGTTAAGGTCAATAATATGAACAAACTTTATAGTCTTTCAACCAAGCATGCCACAGGCCCTATATCAGCACACTGGGGCTTTTGGTTTTTGAGAAGAAGTTGTTTAAAGATTTAATACATCTGTCTCTGTAATCCTAAAAGTAGGTCAAGGTTAGTAATATGAAAAAAAAAATTAATCTTTCATTTTAGCATGCTAGAGGCCCAATATGATCTCCATGGGCCTTTCAGTTATTGAGAAGTAGATGTTTGAAGAATTTAACACATATGTACCCTGTGACCATGAAAATGGGTCAAGATCTTTCAGATTAAACTTGGCAAACCTTCATCCCTGCATGCT
Organism: Ylistrum balloti; assembly: GCF_031769215.1. Lineage (NCBI taxonomy): Eukaryota > Metazoa > Mollusca > Bivalvia > Pectinida > Pectinidae > Ylistrum > Ylistrum balloti. Next base: position 3,576,679 of record NW_026781942.1, on the reverse strand, counting down.
TCAGGTCCAATATCAGCACCATGGGCATTTTGGTTATTGGGAATACTTTGTTTAAACATTTCAACACATTTGAAACCTATGACTTTGAAAGTGGGTCAAGGTCAATAATGTGAATAAACTTGGTAGCCCTTTATTCCACTTGCTACAGGCCCAATATCAAAATCCTGGGCCTTTTGGTCATAGAGAAGAAGATGTTAGAAGATTTCAACACATATACCCCTTGGAACCTTGGAAGTGGATCAAGGTCAATAATAAGAACTAACTTGTTAAAACTGTATCTCACTAGTGACATGCCCAATATCAAAACACTGTCTTTTGGTTAAAGAAAAGAAATTAATATTTAAAGATTTCAACACATTTGACCCTGGTGACATTGAAAGTGAGTCAAGGTAATTCTTTTTATAAATGTGGTAGCCATTCATCACATCATGCTACTGGCCAAAGTTTAGAAGCCTGAGCTTTTTGTTATTGAGAAGAAGTCATCTGAATAGAAAGGTTACACACACATGGTGGACGGCACACAACAAACAGCAGACTTCGCACGAGGAATGGAAAAAAGTTGATACAACATGGTCACCCTAACCTTCACCTTTCATGACTCATATGTCAAATGGGAAATCAGTTGAAGAAATGAAATTAATACCCCAAAATCTAGAAAATAAATCTGTCATATGTTTCAGATAAGGTTTTAATTAATCCATAGTGTTCATCAACTTATAAGTCCACGCAGGTCCAGTTTTCCTGAAAGCAAGCCCAGAAGGGGTGTCATAAAAACACACCACTTTATGTTATATATATATTATAGTAATGTTATGATAGCTAATGGTAATCCTGACCATTAGGGTCAGGTGACCTTAAAATGTTTAAAGTAATCATTTTTTAAAATTCTATAAATATTAGGAGCTATATCATTAATATCAATAGCATTGCTTTGCTAGATTGTCTCTTGATCATACTCTAAACACTCCATACAATCAATATAAGCATTGGACATCATTTACAAATGAAATGAGTTTCATTGCCTTTTTAGAGTCCTGCTGTTGATGACAGAACAAAGTAATCCATAAATACTATCATGACTATGACAGGACAAAGTAATCGATAAATACTATCCATAAATACTATCATGACTATGACAGGACAAAGTAATCGATAAATACTATCCATAAATACTATCATGACTATGACAGGACAAAGTAATCGATAAAAACTATCATGACTTTGACAAGGACAAAATAATTGATAAACACTATCATGACTTTGACAAGGATAAAATAATTGATAAACACTATCATGACGAAATTCCAATCCTTTTATACAAGTGACTTGTTGTCTTTCAGACTACCGGATTCTAATTATTACAGATTTCAGATAGCCATAAAGTCTTGTCTGTAAAGCTTTGAAATGATCAGCATCAATGTCATAATAACATGATTATGTAGTTACTGTGAATAGATCAAACTTCTTAAGTTCATGATCTTCTACATAGGAGAAGCCATTCTCTTTGTCAGATGGTCTGTAGTTACGGTTAAATAAAAACCAAATGCTTCAAAGATTCTGATCTCAGTTTGAATGTAAGACAAACACTTGAAAGATTCTGATAAATCTTTCACCAAATGCCTGGATATGTGTAATCATACAACAGTTTTTGCCCGTTTGTTTCAAAATGTCTGAACAATATTGTGTCTAATGTCCATTTTGCGATCACCATAAAATAATCCACAATAGTTTTACAAGCATGTTATACATACATGGAAGTTAATTATCAAATTGTAAATGTGCCTACAATTTAGTGTTTCTGTGATGCTCACAAAAGCATGCAGACAGATCTAGCCATTTCCTAGGTATATATTCTCACAAGCAAAGGGCCATACATGAAACAACCTTTGATTTACAAGACAGATTACTTCATCAACAAAGGAACAAAATATGGCTGTCTACAAAATAAAGAATTTTGAATCTGTATGCTAGAAAACATGCACATATAGCAAGTCATTTCAAGTCTGTGAATCACTGTTACTATGTTACTTCCTTAACTTGTACAAAGATACATTAATATCTGTAAACACTTTCACAGGAATCAAAATTCTAGGAAGTGTTTGTATAAAATGTTTTCTCCAAGAAAATATAGATAATCTTATTCAGCTCTCGGGCATTCTAAATAGTAATTTAGCTATATATTTGTGATCTTCAACCAAAATATTGAAAGCCAAGCTAGGTGTTACATGTCTGTCTATAAACTGTGCAGTGGGTATATCATAACATCTACTTGTATCTAAGTACAACAGAAAGTGCTTTTAAATATATTCTTGCACGTTTGCCAAAAGCCGAAACAGAATCATGATTCAAAGGGTAAAACACTTCAGTTACATCATTACTATACCCAAGACTGTAACCCTGCTTTCATATTGATTTTCCATTACATCTAGACTAAGAACCATGACAGTGTCTTTATTTTTTACCTGCTGAATCACAAAGGTGGAGAAGACATGTTATATATTGTATTAAAATCACAACTGTTTATCTAGACAACAATATCATACAATGTCTCCCCAGGGATTTCAAATTTTGTAAATCCTTCACCTTTGAATATTCAGCTATCATTCATTTTTATGTTGGAGGTTACCTCACTGAACAACATAGGGGAGGTCGGTCATATGCCATTCATATCAACGAGGGTAAAGTGCTTTACCCAAGGCCACAATGTGACATCATATACCTTCAAGGGTAGGGAGTGTTAATTTTACCATGCACCTTGGGCCTTCATCTAAGGTTGTGTAAAGCTAATGTTCTACCAACTGCACTATCATAGTACCTTAAACAGAGGAACTCTTTGCTGCAAATTAAGTACATTAAATTTGGTGACCTTCCATAATCCACCTAATAGATCGTAATGATACTGACAATGTTGTTAATCTTCCTCATCTATGCTTTCAATTTGTTAAACAGCCTTTCTTTGATATTTGTTCCTTACAAAAACATAACACAGACACTTGATGTCTAACCACTATAAAATCAGCATCTTTTATTGTTAAAATACCACTGTGATTAGTCCTAAATGTAGCCAGAGAATTGATTCTCAATTTGTAAATTCATAGTTCATAATTTCAGATGAATTGGAGAAGCAGTTGCAAATCTGTTTTGGTTATATCAGCTGGAACTCGGGAGGCAAAGTCATATTTCTATTGAACACATCATCAGATATATTAGACTTAGAACATTGTATATTACTGAAAGTCAGCATCAAAATCTGTTTGTAGATTATTAAGTTTCTTAAACTGGTCTAATCCACCCAGCTGTGAAAATAGCAACCAACATCCAAGGGAAGTGAATGTGGGATAATTGATCTGTAAAGATGCACAATGTAGTTAGTGCCATGTGAACAGCCAGGGTGATTTTGAGGCAGACACTCCTCTAAGTAGCCAGTGGCTATCTCGCTGAACAACATACAAGACGTCTATCGAATGCCGTTCATGGCAATTAGAGTAAAATGTCTCACCATATGACACTACCTAGATAGAATAAATCAGTTGTTTTTTTAACTTTCTGTAGAAAACAAATCAGCATGGGTGGGGAATCCATGAACCACACACCTGGGGTCTTCACATCAGGTTACATAAGCCAGCACTCTACTGGTTATTGATGTAAACTAATGTGTAGCCAGAAGATGACTTCATCAGTTGTGGAAATATTTCAAGCAGTTCATCAGAACTAATATTAAAATTGAGTTAATTTTTTAACAGTTTTACAGTGATGTTAACAATATTTCACATGTGAAAGCTCTGCTTGATCTTGACCTCTGAACTTAGGCTCAGTAAATACATTATATTCCTTTCATAAACCTGCAGACATATTTCAATCAAAATATCTAAGTATGATATTTCCATGTGATGAGAGCAATGTTTCTCGTACTTCAGACACAGCTAAAACATTTTCCTTTTGTAAACTTCAAACCTGCTCTGAGCCATAGACTTTTTACCACCTTTTCTGTAAGCTATACCATCACAAGATAAACTATACTGGTAATATTCTTTATGCCATATTATCACTCAAACCTAATACCAATGAGATCGCAGGCATAGTCATAGTACAACTCCACTCCATCAACCCTGCTATACACACACACTCACAAAATCCTTGTTCAGGACAAACTCTTATAAACATTGTAGACAAACAAAACTCCAGGTCTGTAAAAGATAATTAAGGACATATGATACCCTCTGTAATCTACGCACTTCCTTCCCAAAGGAGCACCATCAAGAAATCAGTGTGAAACTTATTTCAATGAATGACAATTTGCACTTAGCAAATAAACTGTAAACACACCTGAAAAGACTTATGACTAATATCAATCAATTACGGTGTTAAAAGAGCAGGTTTCACCTTGCTGTGACAACTGTTAATTCAAATGACTTCACTTGTCAAGTTCCTTTTCTGGACTGTATGTAAACAAGGATGATGAGAAATTAGACAAGAACTGATGACAAAGTTGAAATGTACGTCAGATTTGATGACACATCTAAAAGTTAAAAAATTATGAAATAGAATTCAACCAATGAGGTCATTACCATAGTGGTTAATCAGTCATCGGATAATTGGACACTTTATTGAATGGACGACTGTTTCAGAACACAACTGTCCAACCAGGTCTTTATAGACATTTAGTGTTTAGTTGTTTGATTTCACAGGGTTAAAATTTTGTGTTTGTCCCTGCTCGGTCTAGTTCTCAGAGATTTAGCAGTAAACCACATTACCTATTTGCATTTTCAGAAAGTTTGTATTTCTTGGGTATTTAAATTTCACACTATTTTTAATGACTGCAAATATAATGAAATCACAATATCCTGAGAATATTTCCAGCTAAAGTACACTTCATCAAATCACGAGAATATTTCCAGCTAAAGTACACTTCATCAAATCATAATATCCTGAAAACTTACTAAACCAGCAGAGAAAAAACATGTTTTAAAATTGAAACAGCATATAAATCTGGTTCCCTAAAGCATCAAATAACAGCAAAAATTATCTACATCAACCGCTGTATATGTTAAAAGAAAAGAACAAGAGGCCCAATTGATCTGTATGGCTATTTTATTCTGCATCATATGAAGAAATAATGTAATTCTAATTTGTTTGACATTTGATTCTCATGAAATTCAAATAGTGCCAAGGTCATTCAGTTTAATAAACTGAAAATCTCTTCAACCCAGCATTTACAACTAGCCACTCTAGGTTCTGGTCTTACTCATTTGACCCTGATGAAGTGAGCAAGGATCAGGCATTTTGACAAACTTGCTGCAATATGACATGTGTAGTAAAAATGATAATAAATCCATAACAAAAAATATGAAACAACTGAACTATTCTGAAACACAATGTTGTAGAAGTTCCTACCATCTCCTATAACACCATGTGACAGATATCAAATTCTTTCAGGAATGTGATAACATTGAATAGATTTCTATGTATTGTCTGATTACACAATGACCATGTGATAATTCCACCTCAAATCCTTGGCAAAAGTTGACATACAGCGAGGATTTTATCTTAAGCTATTTCAAGGTATATATATCACTATGTCAGACTGGGAAAAGATAGGAGTGAGCTCTTCTGATAGTGGAGGAAGAAAAGACAGGAAGACAAAGAGGGATCAAAAGCCAAACAGAAATAGGGCCTGATGAGAAAATATCAGATGGTGATAAACACAAGATAGATTGTACATAGCTCTTTTGATTACTGAGAACAGCAGAGGCTCATGAATGGGAGCTAATAAAACAGATGTTTTATTGACAAGAACTAATGAAATCTGAAGATAGAACTACTTGTATAGAGATATCTAACTATACAGCAACAATGAAATGGACAGGTAACTGATTAGCCAGGATGAAACTGACAGTACTTGGGTATTTCAAACCCTGATTCTCCATTCCCCATCCTAACTATGAGCATCCCAACATGTCCATCACCTTTCACATTACAATTCTCCTTCTCACTATTTTATCTGTCTATAACTATCCTATAGCAATTTATTGGACTGCATTGGCCTTCCATCCACTCGTGAAATTTTTTATCGTAACGTTACAAGTCTACAGATCCGTTTTGAAACTGTTGAGATTTTTTAGCATTTTTACTTTTTAGTTTGTTCAATGGTACTGCTTTTGGATCAGTGTGTCTTTTACTGTTTATGGCCCTTATGACTGTTTTTGTAATGACAGGCCATTAAGAATGTAATAATGATAATAATAATGATAATAACCAATAGCAATTTCCCTTTACACTATATACCTACTTATCTCAGGATTATCCCCCTCAATCCATCTACCTAGCAAATCCAAGAGAAATCCCTCTCTATTATTTACCCATCCAGCTATCCTATCCCAAAGCGATCCCTATTCCCATTATTCATCCATCTAACTATCCCAGAACAATCCTCATTATTCATTCATCTAACTATCCCAGAACAATTCTCATTATTCATCCATATAACTATCCCAGAACAATCCTCCTTATTATTTATCTGTCTATCTTTCCTGTTCCCCTTTCCATTACACCTATATAATCAGTCTGTAAGACAACTACACCTATATAATCAGTCTGTAAGACAACTATACCTATATAATCAGTCTGTAAGACATACCTATATAATCAGTCTGTAAGACATACCTATATAATCAGTCTGTAAGACAACTACACCTATATAATCAGTCTGTAAGACAACTACACCTATATAATCAGTCTGTAAGACAACTACACCTATATAATCAGTCTGTAAGACAACTACACCTATATAATCAGTCTGTAAGACAACTACACCTATATAATCAGTCTGTAAGACAACTAAACCTATATAATCAGTCTGTAAGACAACTACACCTATATAATCAGTCTGTAAGACAACCTATATAATCAGTCTGTAAGACAACTACACCTATATAATCAGTCTGTAAGACAACTACACCTATATAATCAGTCTGTAAGACATACCTATATAATCAGTCTGTACACATATATAATCAGTCTGTAAGACAACTATATAATCAGTCTGTAAGACAACTATATATATCAGTCTGTAAGACAACTATACAGTCTGTAAGACAACTATATATATCAGTCTGTAAGACAACTATACCTATATAATCAGTCTGTAAGACAACTATATATAATCCTATATAATCAGTCTGTAAGACAACTACACCTATATAATCAGTCTGTAAGACAACTACACCTATATAATCAGTCTGTAAGACAACTATATAATCAGTCATATATATCTATACCTATATAATCAGTCTGTAAGACAACTACTATATAATCAGTCTGTAAGACAACTACACTATATAATCAGTCTGTAAGACAACTACGCCTATATAATCAGTCTGTAAGACAACTACATATAATCCTATATAATCAGTCTGTAAGACAACTATACCTATATAATCAGTCTGTAAGACAACTACACCTATATAATCAGTCTGTAATACAACTACACCTATATAATCAGTCTGTAAGACAACTACACCTATATAATCAGTCTGTAAGACACCTATATAATCAGTCTGTAAGACAACTATATAATCAGTCTGTAAGACTTCACTTTATATTACGTCTGTTAGACACAGCTATATAATCAGTCTGTAAGACAACTACACCTATATAATCAGTCTGTAAGACAACTACACCTATATAATCAGTCTGTAAGACAACTACACCTATATAATCAGTCTGTAAGACACACCTATATAATCAGTCTGTAAGACAACTACCTATATAATCAGTCTGTAAGACAACTACACCTATATAATCAGTCTGTAAGACATACCTATATAATCAGTCTGTAAGACATACCTATATAATCAGTCTGTAAGACAACTACACCTATATAATCAGTCTGTAAGACAACTATACCTATATAATCAGTCTGTAAGACATACCTATATAATCAGTCTGTAAGACATACCTATATAATCAGTCTGTAAGACAACTACACCTATATAATCAGTCTGTAAGACAACTACACCTATATAATCAGTCTGTAAGACATACCTATATAATCAGTCTGTAAGACATACCTATATAATCAGCCTGTAAGACAACTACACCTATATAATCAGCCTGTAAGACATACCTATATAATCAGCCTGTAAGACAACTATACCTATATAATCAGCCTGTAAGACAACTATAATCAGTCTGTAAGACAACACCTGTAAGACACTAAGACATACCTATATAATCACCTATATAATCAGTCTGTAAGACAACTATACAGTCTATATATATAATCAGTCTGTAAGACAACTACACTTATATAATCAGTCTGTAAGACAACTACACCTATATAATCAGTCTGTAAGACAACTATATAATCAGTCTGTAAGACAACTATACTATATAATCAGTCTGTAAGACAACTATACCTGTATAATCAGTCTGTAAGACATACATATAATCAGTCTGTAAGACATACCTATATAATCAGTCTGTAAGACAACTACACCTATATAATCAGTCTGTAAGACAACTACACCTATATAATCAGTCTGTAAGACAACTACACCTATATAATCAGTCTGTAAGACAACTACACCTATATAATCAGTCTGTAAGACAACTACACCTATATAATCAGTCTGTAAGACAACTACACCTATATAATCAGTCTGTAAGACAACTATACCTATATAATCAGTCTGTAAGACAACTACACCTATATAATCAGTCTGTAAGACATACCTATATAATCAGTCTGTAAGACAACTACACCTATATAATCAGTCTGTAAGACAACTACACCTATATAATCAGTCTGTAAGACAACTACACCTATATAATCAGTCTGTAAGACATACCTATATAATCAGTCTGTAAGACAACTATACCTATATAATCAGTCTATATAATCTGTAAGACAACTACACCTATATAATCAGTCTGTAAGACATACCTATATAATCAGTCTGTAAGACATACCTATATAATCAGTCTGTAAGACAACTACACCTATATAATCAGTCTGTAAGACATACCTATATAATCAGTCTGTAAGACAACTACACCTATATAATCAGTCTGTAAGACAACTACACCTATATAATCAGTCTGTAAGACATACCTATATAATCAGTCTGTAAGACAACTATACCTGTATAATCAGTCTGTAAGACATACCTATATAATCAGTCTGTAAGACATACCTATATAATCAGTCTGTAAGACAACTATACCTATATAATCAGTCTGTAAGACATACCTATATAATCAGTCTGTAAGACAACTACACCTATATAATCAGTCTGTAAGACAACTACACCTATATAATCAGTCTGTAAGACATACCTATATAATCAGTCTGTAAGACAACTATACCTATATAATCAGTCTGTAAGACAACTACACCTATATAATCAGTCTGTAAGACAACTATACAATCACCTATATAATCAGTCTGTAAGACAACTACACCTATATAATCAGTCTGTAAGACAACTACACCTATATAATCAGTCTGTAAGACATACCTATATAATCAGTCTGTAAGACAACTACACCTATATAATCAGTCTGTAAGACAACTACGCCTATATAATCAGTCTGTAAGACACACCTATATAATCAGTCTGTAAGACAACTACACCTATATAATCAGTCTGTAAGACAACTACACCTATATAATCATAATATATAATCAGTCTGTAAGACAACTATATAATCAGTCTATATAATAATCAGTCTGTAAGACAACTACACCTATATAATCAGTCTGTAAGACAACTACACCTATATAATCAGTCTGTAAGACAACTATACCTATATAATCAGTCTGTAAGACAACTACACCTATATAATCAGTCTGTAAGACAACTACACCTATATAATCAGTCTGTAAGACAACTACACCTATATAATCAGTCTGTAAGACAACTACGCCTATATAATCAGTCTGTAAGACAACTACACCTATATAATCAGTCTGTAAGACAACTATACCTATATAATCAGTCTGTAAGACAACTACGCCTATATAATCAGTCTGTAAGACAACTATACCTATATAATCAGTCTGTAAGACAACTACACCTATATAATCAGTCTGTAAGACATACCTATATAATCAGTCTGTAAGACAACCTATATAATCAGTCTATATAATATAATCAGTCTGTATATAATCAGTCTGTAAGACAACTACACCTATATAATCAGTCTGTAAGACAACTATACCTATATAATCAGTCTGTAAGACAACTATACCTATATAATCAGTCTGTAAGACAACTAGACCTATATAATCAGACTGTAAGACAACTAAACCTATATAATCAGTCTGTAAGACATACCTATATAATCAGTCTGTAAGACACAATATAATCAGTCTGTAAGACACCTATATAATCAGTCTGTAAGACAACTACACCTATATAATCAGTCTATATATATAATCAGTCTGTAAGACAACTACAGTCTGTAAGACAACTATATAATCAGTCTGTAAGACAACTATATAATCAGTCTATATAATCAGTCTGTAAGACAACTACACCTATATAATCAGTCTGTAAGACAACTATACCTATATAATCAGTCTGTAAGACATACCTATATAATCAGTCTGTAAGACAACTATACCTATATAATCAGTCTGTAAGACATACCTATATAATCAGTCTGTAAGACAACTATACCTATATAATCAGTCTGTAAGACAACTATACCTATATAATCAGTCTGTAAGACATACCTATATAATCAGTCTGTAAGACAACTATACCTATATAATCAGTCAACTGTCTGTAAGACAACTATACCTATATAATCAGTCTGTAAGACAACTACACCTATATAATCAGTCTGTAAGACAACTATACCTATATAATCAGTCTGTAAGACATACCTATATAATCAGTCTGTAAGACAACTATACCTATATAATCAGTCTGTAAGACAACTATACCTATATAATCAGTCTGTAAGACAACTACACCTATATAATCAGTCTGTAAGACAACTACACCTATATAATCAGTCTGTAAGACAACTACACCTATATAATCAGTCTGTAAGACAACTACACCTATATAATCAGTCTGTAAGACAACTACACCTATATAATCAGTCTGTAAGACACACCTATATAATCAGTCTGTAAGACAACTACACCTATATACCTATATCAGTCTGTAAGACAACTACACCTATATAATCAGTCTGTAAGACAACTACACCTATATAATCAGTCTGTAAGACAACTATACCTATATAATCAGTCTGTAAGACAACTATACCTATATAATCAGCCTGTAAGACAACTATACCTATATAATCAGCCTGTAAGACAACTACACCTATATAATCAGCCTGTAAGACATACCTATATAATCAGCCTGTAAGACAACTATACCTATATAATCAGTCTGTAAGACATACCTATATAATCAGTCTGTAAGACATACCTATATAATCAGTCTGTAAGACAACTATACCTATATAATCAGCCTGTAAGACAACTATACCTATATAATCAGTCTGTAAGACAACTATACCTATATAATCAGCCTGTAAGACAACTATACCTATATAATCAGTCTGTAAGACAACTATACCTATATAATCAGCCTGTAAGACAACTATACCTATATAATCAGCCTGTAAGACAACTATACCTACACAAAGTGTAAATATATACCTAACATGCCTCATTAGTCCTTGAGCATTCCACAACAAAAATAGTTTGTTATCAACAGTCTTGTCAAGTACATGCTAAACCAAGCTTGAAAAGAAACACATTCAAAGTAATCAGAATATTGTTACCATGACGACTAAACTTTTTACTGTTGCATTGACTATGTGTCTTAGGAGAATTTAATTTGTGTATTCCTTCCAATCTAATACTGTTTCCTAACAGATCTCTTTTGTGAGTTGGAGATTTGTTTGAATGATTTGTGATACAATCTGAGGCACGATTGTATTTGTCCAAACAAAGAATACAGATATGGCACAAATCTCAGTTTTCTATTCATTACAATTCCAAGTTCCAGGAGTCTATTCAATTCCAACACTAATTATGCTTAATGAAGTTTTTAAGGACACTCAAACCTAGAAATTGCTTTGGTGACATTTCTTCCAATCAGAATAACTAATTAATTAAAAGCTCTACAGAGTACCATCCATTTCAAATAACATGATTATAGAAAGAATAGTATTTAAAGTGCAAATTCCCTTTCTTTGTTGATTGTGAAAAGCTTCAGTTGTTTCTCAACCACACCTATATAATGTCAGCTTTAGGTTTCCAGTAGTTCAGTTGTGGATGTATTAGATTTTGCACCAGCTGAAAAATTCTTACTGACAGAAAAAAATTGGAGATAGATTTAGTCAATATTAATTTACTTTATCTCTGAAACTAAATAGTCCTTTTATAGCATTTTTAATTTGCATCAAATGAAATTAAAAATTTCAAACCTTTTTAATAGTTTTTGGAGACATAGTTATCCTGACATAATTTTCTATATTCAAGAGACAAAGTCCTTTTACAGCTTACGTACATTGCATTGAAAAAAAAATTTGTCACTCCATTTTAAAGTTTAAATAAAAAAACATTTTAGAATTATGCTTCATGTAAAAAGTACAAGAAAATTGAAAAAAGACGATGTTGTGTGTTGAGAAGAGATATTATCAGCCTCAGATTTGAGTAAAATAAATTAACGTCTTACAATTATAAATAGCACTTTTCAACAACCAGATGATATTTTTGGAAAAGAAAAAAAATAGAGCAATATGTTATAAACATAACCCTGCACACATCAGATTTGGTTCGGCGGCTACGTGGGTCTATAAAAACACCAGTGAATCCATTTCACTTTCGATAGATGCCAGATTTTGTGTGTTTGATTAGTTACTGGTGTGATACTTGAATGTTCACATGTTAATGGCGTTTTCATAACTGTTACATCTGTTTATAGCCATCAGGAATTCCACATAAAACACCTGATTACACCATCTTCTATAATCCTTACAATTCTGATATACCGGTTTCTCCAGTGTTTTAATCGCTTTAGCTGGATCTTCAGTCTGTGAACACCAGGTTACTATATACAGGGTGGACCTCATATCTGTTGATGATGGGGTAGGGGCACAAAATCAGAATGGAGGAATTCACATTTCGAAATATAAAGTAAAGTCTCATTATAATTTCCTTCAACTAGGAAACTTTAAAAAGATTCAAGGTCTTTCATGGGAAACCATTCACCCCCTTAGTCACATTTGCTGAACATTATGGAACATTTTCTTTGGGTTGGTAAGTATATATACACAGAATAGACTTGCTATTGTCACAACCAGTAAGAAATTTACTTGTGAGGTTTTGCTGATTACAATATCCCCTTTAACAAGACATAAGCCAATCAACATTTTAGGGAAAGTACATGTACATTTTTCAGCACTTATCATCATTGTGTTACATTACATCCCAGTATAGTGTATATACAGGGTTATGTCTAATGCCACAAAGTCCAGCTGATTCCATCTTAAACATAGGATACCTTATAACATCCTTAACACTGCTCATTTGTCTGATGAAGTTGACTGTCTTGTCATTGCTATACATTAATTTTATTACTGGCTATTCAATAACTCCTGAAACGTTTTCCTTTTTCTTCACCACAATATCAGAGAGCAATTGAGATCATTTCTCTTTCTGACAATATAAAACTTTTGTTTACAATGCAGTGAAATTTGTGAAAAATGTTAACAAAGCCCCAATAATTCACATCACATTGCATGATCCTAATATTCCTATTTGTACATTTATTAAAACAAATGTTCAACATTCTAAGGACATTCTAGAGAAATAACTACCTTTAAAAGAATAGAAGAAAACTCTGCCATACAATACACATACCACTTACACTCAATACTTAGCCCTACAGCTCCCCACATATGTTTACAATGAACCTCTACCTTATTGTTTTATCGTTTCAGAGTCATTCACACAAACTCAACTGCTTTCTCTGCACATGTAAACACAACCCCTGAATAGACCCAACAATAATTTGACAGTCTAAAATGGCATGGCAGTTGTAGCTCAAAAATTCTGCAAAGAACAAGAACAATAAAAATAAGAAATGTACATGTACCTCACTTCAACAGCAATAAGTGTTTACAAGTGTATGACAGCTTACGACAGCTTAAACACATCTGTTTCCATCCACAAGACCTTGCCCTAATATTCATCTATGATGGCTAAAAGTGGCCAGAAAGATTTAAAGCTTATATTTCATTTCTGTAGCCTGGTACACATTTGTGGTACATATTTATACTTCATTTTTTGTCTGTCACAAGGCATGATTGAAACCATTACACATCTATCTTCTTTTGTACTTTCTGTGCAACGCACACTTTCATGTGGTACAAAGCATAATATGGTGCAGAAACACAGTATAAATACTTCTATTAAGCCTGTCTGCATTACATATTAACACCAAACAAGAGGCCCCATGGGCCTTAACAATCACCTGAGGTCTTCAGGTCTCTGGACTTTTTAGAACCTATCAGTCCCAGCATTGGGGCAGATAGAACAGAACTGATAAGTTCATACTTACAAAGTTTTTAATGTTTCTAAGTTTTAAGGCTTAATTTTCAATTAAACAGAACTGGTGACATCTTCTGTTGTTGCAGTTTAGCATATTTGAACCCTGTGACCTTGAATGATGGTCAAGCTCATTCAATTACACACACATTATAGCCCTTCATCCTGGCATGCTACTAGCCCAATGTCATGACCCTGGGCCTTTTGGTTATTGAGAAGATCTGGTTTAAACATTTTTGAAATATTTGATACATTTGACCTTGAAAGTCGGTCAAGGTCAACAATATGAACAAATTTGGTGAACCTTCATGCCAGCATACAAGAGGCCCAATACCACCACCTTGGTCCTATAGGTTATTGAGAAGAAGTCATTTAAAGACTTTAACACATTTGGAAGTGGGTCAAGGTCATTCATTTTAAGAAGCTCAATAGCCCTTCATCCCAGAATGCTAAAGGCTCAATATCAGCATCCTGTATCATTTGTTTATTGAGAAAAAAAGCAGCTTAAGTATATTTGACCCCTGTGACCTGGAAAGTGGGTCAAAGTCATTCATTGAACAAACTTGGTAGCCCTTCATCCCAGCATGCCACAGGCCTAATATCAGCACTTCTGGCCTTTTGGTTATTAAGAAGATGTCAATTGCTTAAGACACATGACATACAGCACTAGACAAAAGACAATCACAATAGGTCACTGGAGACTTTGTCTCAGTAAACCTAACAATTCTAATACCCCAGAACTCTTCAACTAGTAAATTTCTGTTGTACATCCTCTTTTCATACTGCATTCTACTTAAGGTAATATGCTACTTAACATACATTTAATCTACTGATCTGTTTTGAGTAGTGACAGGAATAGGTATCCAGTTCCATAATCATTAAATCCATATTCATAATCAAGTGATTATCAATTATAATCTATTTCTTTCATGACTGTAAACTAAAGTTTTAGTGATTAACACTGATAAAAGACATTTTTTCAAGGCTGCATATTACCTCTAAATGAATATCTCTATATAAGGAATAACACCTGACCTCTGAATTTCTTAGATCTCCATGTCATTCCTGCATGACCACTACACATTATTCATCATTACAATTTTGGCCTCAATCTATTAGTTATATCTCCTTAATTGTTCAGCACATCACCAGTTTTGACGTTATCTTCCATACTGCTTTTTAAGGGGAGATAACCCACTTAATATAAACACTACATCAACTGACATGTGTACTCATCTAAATAAGTATTATCTTAAATAAATTTTTGCACAGTTTAGGTTGGTCTAAACCTAAAAGGAACATAGGTTTTGTTTTGAATTCCAATGCTTGATTTACCACATAGTTTGATATTTAGAATTTTTTGTTCTTTACAATCACACTGTTTGGGAGGATCAACTTAATTAATATTAATATTAAAATATTAATCCTTCTCCTACTATTCTTTTTTTTCCCTCTCTATATATTCTATGTAAAAAACATTTAGACCATGTTGACCAAGTCATCAAATCTATATCTTCATGTTTAAGTATACCTTTTAAATGGTATCAAAATTAGTTCAGCACAATAAGCAGAACTCTCCTGGAATAAAGGTACAATCAAATACAGGTGACATATATCCTCAATAGTTTTATATAGTTCAGCGTTAAGAGAAAGTCTGATAGAAACTTACACATATGTTTAGAAAGATATCAGTCCTGTAAAACAACTACATTGTAATACACGCATGTACTTGAATGGCCTATGTCGACTTTATAAAACCAGATAACATCACTTTAAAAACTACAAATACTGACATAATGTACTTTTAATTTACACAACACAATATAAAATATACATGATAGAGCAACTGAAATCTATTTTCATATGTTAGCATTACAGGCTTACCTTGTGTGCAAACATGACGGTAGGTATTTCATATCTAATCCTCTTGTCATATCTGAATGCCTGATGAATCTCACCTGCATACAGACATGCAGGTAAGATTTATCATACTCACAGGTAAAATACAGGTTCATATAAATGGCCACAACGTCAGGTATATATATGTACACAGACATCTCGAGAGATCTTAATATGCCATATTTTGGTCACTGTGACAAAAACACGTGTCTAGAGATGGGAGATTTGGTGTTTGTCCAACATATTATCAATATAAGTGTGTGTAGGCTTGCCTTATGATATTTTGATCATATCATATCTTGTCACAATTTCAGTAGAAGGTATAACACACAAACCAGTGTGTATATGATATACATCTCATACATGCATTGCATTTACAAAATATCAAGACTGGAAATTAAACTGATACTGTTTACTACACACAGTATTTTTGGCCAAACTGATGTGCTCTTGACTGACTTCAAAAACAGGTGGGGGGAGGGTTCAACTACCTTTTGAACATACCAAGTCAGCTGATCAAGTCATAAGGTCTATAGTCATCTATTTTGCCCATTCACATCCCAGGTGATAACTTCTTATTAATGTCTTCACTGACTGCAGTCTAACTAAGCAAACTTGTGGTTGGAATTTAATCATTGAAAATAAAAACATGAATTTCATAATTGGCTAAAAATGTAACATTTAATATTTTGAAGGTTAAAAATAATATGACCACCTATAAAAGTCAGCATCCATATTACATATGGAAAATGATTTACTTCCTGAAAGGAAAGTATATAACTAACTCCAGTGCATGAAGTCCAGTGGACTATTTACATATCGCTTCTAACACATTGTCAGGAGATAGGCTTATCAAAAAACAATAAAATTTAGGTACTGGTTCACTATTTATATTGCAATATTGTGTGGGTGGGCTTTTTAACAGAATTCAAAACTTATCTTGTCATTGTTTGCTCTTAATTCTCCAATTATAAAACCATATCTGAGGTACTAACCCCATCAATATCCAGTTATAGTCAACCTTACAATCAGATGTCATTTCACTGTCCTGTAATAACCCCTACCCTTGACTTTGAATCAGTTGTAACATGTTGAACTGCTCAGCAAACTGAAGGATAGATATTGGATATGTATTCTATGTTCAAACAAATTAAATTGATAGATTCATGTGATACCTGAGGAGTGTTTCTACAGTTGTAATAATGTACAATTTTCCAACCTCATTGATCTATGTATATTAATCCTCTTCCCAGACACACCTTTCTTTCAAACATTCATGTGATCCATTTAATAATTTTTAATTCAAATTTCACTCCTCTGTAAGTATACTTTGATGATAAATATCTGTCAAGAAGACTATTTCTTCATTAGGATTTATAGAGTATCTAAAACTCTGGCACAAACAAAAGCATTTAAGATTTTGTTTAAACATGGCTACTGGTTATGATTTTGTTTACTTTCTGAAAGGAAAAAAACATATTGAGAAAATATGAGACTCAATTGGTATATTATATAATTACCTGGTTGTTGTGATGTCGCCAAATCACTTTCTCTGTTTCATTCATTGTTCTGGTTGTTTTAACCTAGTCGTTTTAGATTTAAATATCCACGAAAAAATATGAATATAACACCAATTCACTAGTACCACATATCTAATGGATTAATTAGTGGTAGCTATCCACAACAAGGCCCTTGCTGGTTCAACTACGATAAATATCACCTCCTGGTAAAAACCATATTGCCTTCAGATCACTCCGGCCGAATTGTATTCCTCTTGCCTCTGTTAACTCCTGCACACTATTACACACCTTGAAACATGAGCATATATCCTGTTTGCACATACTCATAACCAAACCGGTAAGCATACATGTGTTTACCTCAAAAGGGCAAGGTCATATCTATTAATCAATTTCACTGATAAAATGTTCTGCTCCCTCATTGTACTTGATGAAAAAAGGTCCCTGTTGGAGCCGTCTGCTCAATGTCTCTTAGCTTCCGCTGATAAATAGGGAAAACATTGTTTGATAACTGACAAGAGAGCTTCCACTGTGTTTCACAATTTTACCAAATCATGAATCTTTTCATAAAGTCACTCCAGTTTTTATCTTTTCTTTTTCACAATTAAATTTTGTCAAATTTCTAAATTTCTTTTCACCTCCTAGTTCAAGAAATAGAGCTAATGGTGTCTATATTTAACCTTCTGTATGATAATTAGTAGGGACTTTACAAAAGCAAACTTTCTCAAGTCAAAATGCTTGTGCACTTTTAAATATTCATCATTAAACTATTATCTGTTGTATAAAACAAAGAATGTTTGAATCCAGACGCTTATCACAATCAAATCAGTAAATCAGATATATTAACAGATCTGGTCTTTCAGTTTGATGTAATCTGCCGTTCAGGTGATTCTTCAATCAAGGGCACCAAATCCAGTAAAATATTCATTGATTTTTTTTTCAATTTCTATTATGAACTAGAGAAAAAGTATGTCTTTCACCTAAGAATGTAGTTTTCCTTGTGAATTTTTATTCTGGATGCTCGTAGTTGTGCGTGACTAAATTCTTTTAACTGTCGTCTGCTTCCATGGTGTTTGATTATCCTTACTTCAGACATGTGCTATCCCACACTGTCATGTGCACCTCCAATACAAGTAGCACATGGCTAAATATGATGCAATTTTACGAGGAAAGTGTAGATTATTTTGAAGATTCACATATCTAAGGCATTAAATCATGATTTACACAAGATAGATACACTCCACACGTAATAAAACATCATTTCTTCACTTTTCTGACAGATCACATTCCGCTGTTATCACACAAAACATTAGAACTGAGCACCAGAAACATTCCATATTACCGGTAGATCGTGAGTCTATGTCAATCAATTAACTGTCACGTAATTTCAAGGTCATGTACCACACACATAAAACACTTAGTTCAGAGATGGTGAAAAGTAAGTTTGGTATCTCCAACAGAATATTGTTTTTCACACAAATGTAATGCTTAATTCAAAATTTAAAAAATAAAAATTTAATCCAAACCAGGTTTATTGGATTCAATTAAAGAACAAATGTACCCAGGTCACTAAATCAAAGGTCAATAGTCTTGAAAATGTTTGAAAATTTAATCCAATATCATCTTTCAGACAACTTCACTGCACTAAATCCATATAATTATCCCAACAGATTTAGTGTATTCAATGATCAAAGCCATATGATTCACACAATTTTTTATAGAATCATAAGTTGTTCACAAATGAACCAATGCCAAAAGAAACTTTAGTACAGTGAATGAGTCAACAATCCGTTAACAGTCTAACCTCCATCCTTCTCTCCTTACTGAATTATAGTGACAAAGACCTGTTCACTTAAATAAAACAAAGTTACAGTCGGTAACAGTCAAATTTCCATCCTTCTCACCTTACCGAATTATAGTTATAAAAGCCTGTACATTTCAATAAAACAAAGTTACGGTTGTCCTCTTATCAAGGTCAACTCTGACCCCATAGCAATTTAAACAATAGCTCCTTTGCTGATTTCATCCAACCTGTATTTCATCACAAAGATAGCACCTCCAGTTCTATATGTGGTTCTAAACTACATCCCAGTGATGGAGAGATGTCGTCGCAATTTCCTCAATAAACATCCATATCAATTGTTGCGTGTCGTAGTTGACACAGTTTGTCTGCTGTCTACAATGTCTGGGTGTACATTACAAAACTGTTCGTAACACTCTTAGTATAATTAGCACTAAACAGGTAGCGTGCAACAGACGTTCCATTTCCTATTACACTAAATTATCCAGTCTGGGCTTTGAGGGATCTGAACATGCCCTTTAAATATAGTTCCTAGCCCCTACGGACTGCCACTCAACTGGAGATTGTTCTGAATCAACTTCAGAAGCTTATCAACACAATCAGATCATATACCATGCACATTAAATAAGTTCTGTTTGATATCTCCCAACATTGTGTGTTGAACTCTCCTAGCCTTTCTGTCCCCTCTCACTATGATGAAGTGACTTGAACAGTGTGTTCAATAAACCTAGCAATCCCATGTTGTATTTTTCTGCTTGAGTGGATTCAACTGTATAACCCTTTCCCAGCGTAGAGTCAATCAACAATATCCATTCGTCAGCTTTATCAATGAATATTCATACCGCCTCAGGCTCCTAATACTGACTATATATACCTGCAACTTTCACACCTGTCAAGCAGTTGCACCTTAATCCTTGAAATAATCAAATTGCTAATTAATTAGCATGAACACTAATTTTGTATAAGGAGCTACAATTAATAACTGTCTACTGTTTTCTTAATGGTTCAGCACTTATCTTAATTACCGTATATATCCTGTAATAAGCCCTGGGAGCCAATACAGCTCCTGACCAACAGACAGGAGTGGGCTTATTGTAAGACAATATCATAGCAATTGTTGACAATTCTTCTAAACTGCAACAAATGTATATTGTAGGTGAGCATATGACAAGATAATGAAATTATCAATTATCAATTATCCTTATTAATTAATGACAGGTACCCTCAAATTAATTACTGTATGGCAAAAAATAAGATCGTAAGGGAATGCTTATCCACCCCAACCTTCTAAATCCCAACCTTAGGGAGAGACAGGAACATATCCACCCCAACCTTCCAAATCCCCACCTTAGGGAGAGGCAGGAACATGTCCACCCCAACCCTCCAAATCCCCACCTTAAGGAGAGGCAGAAACATGTCCACCTCAACCTTCCAAATCCCCACCTTAGGGAGAGACAGGAACATATCCACCCCAACCTT
This sequence comes from Ylistrum balloti, assembly GCF_031769215.1. Taxonomy (NCBI): domain Eukaryota; kingdom Metazoa; phylum Mollusca; class Bivalvia; order Pectinida; family Pectinidae; genus Ylistrum; species Ylistrum balloti. Next base: position 3,555,402 of record NW_026781942.1, on the reverse strand, counting down.
CCAAATCCCAACCTTAGGGAGAGACAGGAATATATACACCCCAACCCTCCAAATCTCCACCTTAGGGAGGGGCAGGAACATATCCACCCCAACCTTCCAAATCCCCACCTTAGGGAGAGACAGGAACATATCCACCCCAACCTTCCAAATCCCAACCTTAGGGAGAGACAGGAATATATACACCCCAACCTTCCAAATCCCCACCTTAGGGAGAGGCAGGAACATATCCACCCCAACCTTCCAAATCCCAACCTTAGGGAGAGACAGGAATATATACACCCCAACCTTCCAAATCCCCACCTTAGGGAGAGACAGGAACATATCCACCCCAACCTTCCAAATCCCAACCTTAGGGAGAGACAGGAGAGGCAGCAACATGTCCACCCCAACCCTCCAAATCTCCACCTAAGGGAGGGGCAGGAACATATCCATCTCAACCCTCCAAATCTCCACCTAAGGGAGGGGCAGGAACATATCCATCTCAACCCTCCAAATCCCCACCTTAGGGAGAGGCAGGAATGTATTCACCCAAACCCTCCAAATCCCCACCTTAAGGAGAGGCAGGAACATATCCATCTCAACCCTCCAAATCCCCACCTTAGGGAGAGGCAGGAATGTATTCACCCAAACCCTCCAAATCCCCACCTTAGGGAGAGACAGGAACATAATCATCTCAACCCTCCAAATCCCCACCTTAAGGAGAGGCAGGAACATATCCATCTCAACCCTTCAAATACCCACCTTAGGGAGAGACAGGAACATATTCACCCCAACCCTCCAAATCCCCACCTTAGGGAGAGACAGGAACATATTCACCCAAACCCTCCAAATCCCCACCTTAAGGAGAGACAGGAACATAATCATCTCAACCCTCCAAATCTCCACCTTAGGGAGAGGCAGGAACATATCCACCCCAACCCTCCAAATCCCCACCTTAGGGAGAGGCAGGAACATATACACCCCAACCCTCCAAATCCCCACCTTAGGGAGGGGCAGGAACATATCACATTACACATTTCACTTGGATAAATACGGTATTATATATAGAAACGGTACAGTGTGTAACTTTGTTAAATGATATAAATACAGGTAAAATGAAGACATGTATGACGTAATACTACCAGACCAAGCTAGGTTGGTAGTGCTGATTCACCTTATTGTACAGTAGGTAAATCTAGCCTTGTTAGTGTCTGTAGATAAACTTTCAGACCTCCAGGGTTGTGAATTGTATTCAACTTTATAGATTAAGGGCATTCATTAACTGTAATCAAATTGTAAATATTTTTCCTCATCAAGTTAAGTATTTGACAGGTAAGAAAAAGTTGGTTTCGAAGGGTATGATAACAGATGTAAATACAGTATGTAAATATCTTATTTACAGGTGATTCTCGTGTACCTACGATATTTACCAGCTGTTTACCATACAATGGTGTAGTATTACAACAAATTTAGAACTATATCAATACCACTTCAAGTGGCTTGAGGAGAGATTGTAAATAATTTGGTTTCAAAGACAGATATTAATCCAATACAAATTTCCCCACATTAATTAAACCTTACCATCCCTATTCAGTAAGTAAATAAACTCTTCTCAGATCAAAGTGATATGACCAACTGGCTTAGTCCAATTAAACAAAGGGGTGTATGGGTTTACAAAAAGGTGCTAGTAAATAATTCAAAAATTAATTAGACACAAGACATAAAAGTTTAACTGTCATAAACCATGCTGAATTATTTTTTGATTAAGCAAAACACATTTTTTTTGTCTAAACAATAAATGTTTGGGAATGAAGCTTTGTTTACAATGAGAAAATTTCATTCCAAATACATTTTGCAGTATTTTAGATTTTCTGCAGAGGAGAATAATCACAAAATGTTTTAAGTCCATGAAGCTGTTATAAACTAAGCTGCACTAAGCGACACAAAAACTGATGATTTCATTCGTCCCAAAACCCAAAATTGGGAAAATTTGTCAGTGAAACTTCAAAATCAAGAGTGACAAGGGTATTTTAAAGGGTCATAATAAAAAATGACTTTATACTAAATTCTACAGTATAGCTTTCACATCTGTATGTATTCAGATGTTCTATGTTTGGATTGAACATAATTCTTACATTAGAGACAAATGTTGATTTAAATACAAATGAAATGTATGATTGAACATCAGATTATTTTAGCATACGACCAATTTCGAGTACACATGATGGAGTCTGGTAAGCTGATAAATATTTTTCAAAAAAACTTTGATTTCATTAAGTGAAATTCATTTAATTTGATTTCATTTTGTGAAGAAATTGATTTAATTTGATTTCATTTTGTGAAATTGATTTGATTTTATTTGATTTTGTGAAAATGAATTAATTTCATATCACTTTGTGGAATTGATTCAATCAACTTACACCTGATATAGACAAAATAATCACATTTCAGCATAGATCTATTACTAAACCAAAGAAACACTAGCTCTGACTTCATCATGATACCCTCAAGGGCCCCTCTCACAATCTTTCATAACACCATATTGAGTTATGTGTCAAATAGTTCCTAAATGACCTTGGTATAACACAGACAATAGACCTTCCACATATAGACCCAGGACATTTAAAATGGTGACAGCTTGCACTACAGGTGATGTGATACTTATCAAAGGTGAACACAATGGTTATCTTGAAGGGGAAACGGTAGCCTGCCCGACCTTCCATTGTCAGGCTTTCATTACAAGGTTGAGTGGGAAACTTTAATGAGAGTTAGCTAACGTATGCCACCTGGCAATATGTTGCTTAAATAATGAGGTCCCAAACCAACGGTAAAAACCTTTAAACTGGTTCGCTATTATTTTAAAGGTCATCCCTAACCTAGTGACATAATTACATTTCATATCACTCGACACCTGTCCAAATAAACATAACTAAAGATGACTGAACTGTTGAATTTGGATACAAAAAAATGTTTAATCAGTCTAATATTTCACCATTTTCCTTTTTCAGTTTCTAATTCTTTATTTCCCAAAATGTTATGCCTTTCCCTTTTAATTACAAACACAACCTCTCAATATTCAACTGCTCTTTACTATTGTTACACAATATCTGTAACTTTGAGTGAGGCCATGAGAGCTGAGTTGATCAGAGCAATGCCAGGTGTACCCGTGGTTCAATGCTCACAAGCCTTGATATATTGTGTTTCATGTCAAGCTGAGAAACGGACTGATCTGTGCTGTTGTGGTTTAGCAATTAATAAAACACTTAAGCTTTGGATAGCATGTAATGAGCCTTTGGTATGTTGTTCAGTGTGGTAGTACCAGTTATCACAGAGAGACACCGCCTCAAAATGACAGTGTTCATTCACAGAGTGATAAACCCAGCAAATATATTTCATTCCATCTATCAAATTAGTAGGTTGGGGTTCACTTCACCAGAATAAATATCTTGGCATACCTGATACAAGTATTTTATAATCATGTTTGGAAATGTTGCCCACAAGGCATTGAATTTCAAACCCCTGGCTTTCAATGGACAAGGATTCAGAATTTAACTTCTAGACATTAAATATGACATACATCCTCCAATAAATTTGATTTTTTTGGTCAGTTTTATTTCTGACTTACCCCAATAGGAAATCCATCTTCACTACCTGTTCCACTGATTTTGTCGCGATATTGTGGGTATCTTTTGGCCAGGAGTTCCATGAAAGCCTCCCGCTTCCGCGCGGAGTCCTGCAAATCAGAGACAGTAAAACTGTTACTACATGTAATCTACTAATGGTGCATGTACACACATATATATATATATATAATATAGGTTAAAACCATATTAAGCAGTACAGAAATGATGAAACACACATGCTTTTTATACACACCTACATACCGTAAAACTGAAAATTATATGTCTCAGTCATGCAACATAGATGTAGCTATATTGGTTCTCAAGGATATTCTTGATTTTTAATCATAAAACAGACATCGCTTAATATCTGGCTATCTCAGCAGTATACTGTAAATATCTCATTTCATTCTGGTATGCATCAAAATCTAATTACGATGTGAAGTACATATATGGTATACAGTATTTTCTGGGCTATAAACCGCACCCGAACATAAGCCACTGGGCTGGTTTTTAGAGATTTTTTTGATTTGATCCATACATAAGATGCACCCGAATTTAAGCGGCATCATTTCTTACGATGTGGTAGCCATTATGTTGACCAAAGTTCATTGATATAACAGACAACGGAAGGCAATTTGTCAAGATCGTCAGTGAAACATTTGATATAACTTTGCAAATGAATCATACACAGACAGTCCTTTATTTTAATGATGTGTTTGAACAACGTAAAATAGCAGTTATCGAACTTGTTTGGCTTGGGAGCCTTCAAAGATTGTCTATGCACAGATATAAGGGCTGACATAATGTACGGTTTACTTAACGCTATCTCCATCAGTGTATGTCTTTTTTGTTAATTATTTATGAAGACCATTGCATTGCATACTGACAAAATTCTTATAGTCCTATATTATTTCTTGTAAGTTACACAAAGCCATTCTTAATGCAAACAATCATGGCGGCCATTCTAGAATTTTACCCGATGACCCATTGATCCCAGGATGCAACAGGCTATTGTAAACTTCCACTATGACTTCCGAAAGTTGAATCTTTTCCCTTCTTTTCTCTTCTCTGTTTTTGCTCTTAATGATAAGACATTTGAAAATTTATTTGCAGAAATGATAATCTTTATCTGCCAAATCAAAAATGGCTACCTGGAAGAAATTTTATTTCTTTTGAACAGTCCCAAAAGTACATGGGCACAACGAGAGACTATGGGGAACAAACATTTGAAATCTGAGAGAAATCAATCTTTTACTTTTCAAGAAATAGCAATAACAAACTTCACTGAAAAAATCCAAGATGGCTGCCTGTTGGCCATTTTGTTTTTTTATCAGTCCCAAAATCAAACAGGCACAACTAGGAACCAAAGAGAATCTACATATGCAATTTGAGAAAGATCCATCCAGTAGTATTCAAGAAATAGTGATAACAAATATTGTGTACAGAGGGATGACGGATCACTGACCCTAAACGATTTGAATAGCCCACCATCTGATGGTGGGCTAATTATCAGGATGCAAGGTCACGAAGTGCATGTTATAAGAATCTTCTTTCTTTTTCATCCGCATTTAAGTCACATAGGTATATAAGCCGCTTGCTCAACTACTGAGGGGAAAAAAGCCTTGGCTTTTAACCTGGAAAATAGGGTACTTTCAAATCCATGAGTTTCACCTTCTACCTTTCTACTATCATGTATTAGTAACATAGATTTCCCAAAACATCAACAGCATGAAATATGGTGATGGATCTATGATAAAGACTTGTTAACAACTCTGAATATTTTTCCATTATCCTCCATGGTTTCTACTGGAAATTCAGATCTTTTCTTGATGTTTGACAAATAAATATAAATTTACAGGATTTCAGACAGAAAAATGTTCGAAAATTTACATGGAGACAATCTAAATATGCAAGAAATGTCCTTTACATTCGATAGCAATAATGATTAAGTGTATGCACGAGTGAGTGAAACGGAAGTACAAAAACGTGATATCTACAGAGATACAGAAAAGAGAATTTCACAGAAAACATCAAATTTTGGGAACATCTACTAATCACATGCGGGTAAGAAAGTGCATCAAATTTAACAAATGCCTACCACAAAGGCAATATATCAGGAGATTGAAATTACGAATATCTACCGTAATTCATATCAAACCTTTCTATAAGTTCTTTTATTTTAAGCTTAGTAACATTAAAAGCAACAGTCTTTAAAATAAGAAGATCAAAGTTTATGACTTTTTGATAAATTACAGTGTAATAATTATACTTTTAAATGAAAATCACCAATCACAGATTTTATTCTCACCGTGAAATCTTTTTCTGACTTTATCTGTAGTGCTGATTATTCAATAAGGATGTGTTTGTTTGCTGTCATGGTAACAAAATTGTTATCACAGACCTTCCCTGTTACTAACACCATCTCAGAAATGTCACCAATTTTCTCTCTAGATGTTGATGACACTTCCATCATATCCCCCCTGGCTAAAGCAGCACTTCAGTCATCTCAATGACAAAATTACAGAACCAGCATTCTGCTGTGTTTTAAAATAACATATACTTTTTGTTCCCTACTTCGAACCTCATAATTGGACTTGAGTTCACCACAAAATCATTAGGACAAATGCTGACGATAGTTCTAGTATTCACACTCTGCTGCTTCTGGGCATACATCTCAGCTAATTTCCTCACAAATTTTTGCAAGTGATTCCTGCTACATGCCATGTCCCTCTCTATAAACTAAACCCTATATTACATGTCTTAACATACCATCTGATTTCATGACATATCACCTGTTTAGAGAGACCACTTGTGTCACAGACATATCACCTCACCTGTCTAGAAAGATGATATATCACCTGTCTTGAGAGATCCCCTGTTTCAATGATAGATCTCCTGTCTTGAGAGACCACTTTTGTCATGGACATATCACCTGTTTTGAGAGACCACCACTTTCAACTGCATATTACTTGTTTTATGTTATATACTACCTGTTTCCATGCAGATCAATTATCCTGAGAGATTACTTGTCTCCATGACATCTCACCTGACTTGAAAGATATTTCTATGACACACCACCTGTCTAGGGAGACCTCCTGTCTTAGGAGATCAACTTTTACAAGAAATGATGTCTGACCAGTTAGTTTTTAGATCCTGTAAATAAGCCCTCAATCTAAATTTAACGAGAGATGAATCAGCATTCTCTACAAATGTGAATAAAACCCTTTCTCAAGATTAATGTGACAGACCAATCTACTTCATCATCAGAACTATAAGCCCACTTTTTCATTCACATAGATACTTGGTTGAATGTTGGGTTGTGTTATTGATATACTATCTATTCATCAAATGATTGTCCGACAACTTGGGACTAACTCCAGAATATCAGAACTGTATCAGAAATAAACAAAGGGACACAACTCTCAACAAAGTGGGGAAAGAAACAGAATCAACCAAGGGACACTACTCTCTTTACAGTAGGGGAATGTGACAGAACCAACCACGGCATACCAATCTCTCTATTTTGGAGATATGTGACAGAACCAACCAAGTCACACCAATCTCTCTATAGTGGGGAAATGTGACAGAACCAACCAAGGCACACCAATCTCTCTATAGTGAGGAATGTGACAGAACCAACCAAGTCACACCAATCTCTCTATAGTGGGGAAATGTGACAGAACCAACCAAGGCACACCAATCTCTCTATAGTGAGGAATGTGACAGAACCAACAAAGTCACACCAATCTCTCTATAGTGGGGAAATGTGACAGAACCAACCAAGTCACACCAATCTCTCTATAGTGGGGAAATGTGACAGAACCAACCAAGACACACTATTCTCTCTATAGTGAGGAATGTGACAGAACCAACCAAGTCACACCAATCTCTCTATAGTGGAGGAATGTGACAGAACCAACCAAGTCACACCAATCTCTCTATAGTGAGGAATGTGACAGAACCAACCAAGACACACCAATCTCTCTATTGTGGGGAAATGCGACAGAACCAACCAAGTCACACTAATCTCTCTATTTGGGAAATGTGACAGAACCAACCAAGTCACACCAATCTCTCTATAGTGGAGGAATGTGACAGAACCAACCAAGTCACATCAATCTCTCTATAGTAAGGAATGTGACAGAACCAACCAAGACACACCAATCTCTCTATAGTAGGGAAATGTGACAGAACCAACCAAGTCACCCAAATCTCTCTATAGTGAGGAATGTGACAGAACCAACCAAGTCACATCAATCTCTCTATAGTAGTGGAATGTGACAGAACCAACCAAGTCACATCAATCTCTCAAAAGTAGGGGAATGTGACAGAACCAACCAAGTCACATCAATCTCTCTATAGTAGGGGAATGTGTTTGAATATCACTTGATTTAGAGGCAATATGTCACAAAAAGGCAGTAATACAATTTCAGGTGGTGATTTGTGGCAGAGTGGAAGAAACAATCTCTGGACAAAGTAACAAAATAAACAATGGACCATGGACTTTTTTTAAACATTCAGCATCCTACAGGTATTCCCACTGAGATATACATGAACATCTAAGATTTTAAATTAAATAAAATTTAAGGATATTCCAATGTAAAGTTTCATATTTGAAGTAAAAAGTCTTAGAAGTCTTTTCATTTATTCAATTATTATTAACCAAATATATATATGAACATTACCATAAAAGTAGGTCATTTGGTTCATAGCTGACAGATATATTTCTATCTCACATAGCTGTACAAATGCAGAGCATTTGGGAAAAAAAGTCTTATAGATGGGACATGCACCTGTCCTTTGTTCCATTTTGTCTCCAGTTATGCACAAAACACAGGAATACTTTTATTCTTTAAAAAAATAATTTATGACTCAATCACCAAAGCTGCCATACAAACAGTCTGTCAATGCTGTTAAGATATTTAAAACCATGAGATTTATATATGAATATGTATTCGTTTCATGGAAATTATCTGTCAGCTGTGCCAAATAATTACATTGTCCACTGTACAACCATATTAGACAGTCTAAAAGCCTGCTTAATGTCAAAATATCAGTGATGTGGAATCAATAAAAACTCAACTTTACTGTAATCTCCCCCTTTCAACAACACCAATGATTCATGACATCGGAATTTTAGAATTCTCTCAATACAACTGTCACAGAAAGGGGTTGCTCACATTCTTGAGGACTACCAATATGCCACAAGGGGCTGCTGTCATTTTTCATCATAAAACCTTCACCATTGAAAATCTGATCAATACCCATCCCTATAGAAAAGGGGCCGAAATACAGTTGCATGTTTAATTGGTGTACAAATTTGCAGATGGTACTTCAAAAATGTAATTCCCAGAAAATCCTAATCAACATGACCACCTCAATGGAATTCAAGTCGTCTCATCTTACAGTAGAAAATAAACACATTCTTTTCGGAAACCAATTTAGCATTCATCAGAGATAGTTATAAAGACACAGGGAGTTCCCTCGCCATAGTTTCTTTTTTATGTTATATTCAGGGTTCAACTGAAGACCCCAAAATAATCAATACGAGAATGAAGCAAAAACCTAATAATGGTGGATCAATTAATTGTGCTGTAACCTGAAGCCTGCACTGACATCGGCTTCAGCATCACTGGTCCAGCGGAATGGACGTCGTCAAGATAATGACCAATTTGTATCCATTCCTTGTGCCTTCCACCACTATGGCAGAGTGTTTCAGAGTTCTCTCAGTCTTATTCATGCTTCATGACAGTCGGAATTACCAAACAGAAGCATTAAATCTCCTGAATTTTTTTTTCCAAAGGCAAGTCCTAAACACAAACTACAAAGCATGGAGGTCAAAAGCTACCACACACAAAGAAGAAATTTCAGATATGATAAACAAACTCTAAGGTTTATTAAAACAATTAGATCCATCGCTTAATACAGTCTGGGCTGTTTCTCTACTTGTGAACGTCAGATCCACTGCCTAATACAGTCTGAACTGTTTCTCTACTTGTGAACGTCAGATCCACAGCCTAATACAGTCTGGGCTGTTTCTCTATTTGTGAACGTCAGATCCACTGCCTTATACAGTCTGGGCCATTTCTCTACTTATGAACGTCAGATCCACAGCTTAATACAGTCTGAACTGTTTCTCTACTTGTGAATGTCAGATCCACAGCCTAATACAGTCTGGGCTGTTTCTCTACTTGTGAACGTCAGATCCACTGCCTAACACAGTCTGGGCTGTTTCTCTACTTGTGAACGTCAGATCCACAGCCGAATACAGTCTGGGCTGTTTCTCTACTTGTGAACGTCAGATCCACAGCCGAATACAGTCTGGGCTGTTTCTCTACATGTGAACGTCAGATCCACAGCCGAATACAGTCTGGGCTGTTTCTCTACTTGTGAACGTCAGATCCACAGCCGAATACAGTCTGGGCTGTTTCTCTACTTGTGAACGTCAGATCCACAACCTAATACGGTCTGGGCTGTTTCTCTACTTGTGAATAATCAATTGAAAACAACTGATTGAGATTAGAATTAATGCAGGGAATTTGTTTTAAATCCATGCTGATCAATTTTAACACTGTTTTATGTTTAGATTAAAGATTAGTCCAGATTGTCAAGGTCAAGTGAAAATCTGGAAATAGAATTACAAACTGGTGTGTGGTCAAGAAATCTATTCAGAAATCAAACACCTCTGACATTATCAAGGTTATGCTGGACACTGTTTGACCCTCCCTAAAGTAATTGGTCAGCAAACATCAGTGGTCTGTTTCTTTATATTAAAATGACTGATTGACCAGCAGATGTAGGACACCTGGTCTCAGAATAGGTTACATCACCACCAGTACTGGTCACAACACAATGTTCAACAAGGACACAATTGGATTATTTGATACCAAAATCCATAGTCACAAAGCAGTAAAAATTTTCTACATTTTCATAACATTACCATAATTTACTATCTTTTTTGCTGACAACAAATATTGTTTGATATTTCCTTTCATTTCTTGAAACGACCTGGCCAAACTTTAGTTAAACTTTATATCAGTTCATTAATAAGCTGATCTGAACATGAACAGCTGGCTACATGTGCCCAGTAACAAACCAACAGTCCAATGTTGAGGTCATTTATCTTCCATTAGGACAGAACCAGCTGGACACTAATTAGAAAAGCACTATTTGTGTTTGATCTACACTTAGGAGCTCACCAGAAGACAGAGGATGACCCTTGTGTTTACAAATGAGTTCAATGTCACTGTCTAAGCTGGAAGACACAAGGCAGGTGCATCATGGTAATGAACAGTCCTAAAAAAGAGATCAAGGAAATGTTTCTAAAAGAATGTTTTCAGACAACCCACAGCATACCATAACTGTGTATTAAAATTTCTTATATCTTTCTTGCAACAAGCCCTGAGAGGAATACATAACCCTCAACTTCAGCAGGAGGGTGGGCTTATTACAGGACAATCCCAGAACATTCAAAATAGCATTTCTACACTGAAACAGCCTTAGATATGGGGGGCTTATTACCGGGCATGGACTTATCATATTACAATTTATTTCATGTGTAAAACAAGTATGTGTATTACAGTTGCCAGAGAGATGTTTAAATTAAGGTGCTTTCAATGCAGATGCATGAGGTTCAATTCAGATGCAGGAAGTCAAATTTGGACACAAGGTGTGAACCTCACACATACAAGGAAACAAGAATTAGAGTTCTAACTGCTACAGGTCTCACAGTCAAAATTATATCGTGGGGATCCATTCATGATTAACAACCAAGCTGGTGTCTGAACCTATATTTATCCACTTTCTGACCCCTAATATGACCTCCTTGGTATGTCTTGTCTCTTTGTTAAATATTCCCTGATCCATCAGCTACAGGTAATATCACAGGTGGGATGTCTCTAACACAGCGTCACATTTCATTCATTTTCGTGATTGATTTTCTGTTGTCAATGATGCTGTTTGTAAGTGCTTGATTTTCTGTTGTCAATGATGCTGTTTGTAAGTGATTGATTTTCTGTTGTCAATGATGCTGTTTGTAAGTGCTTGATTTTCTGTTGTCAATGATGCTGTTTGTAAGTGATTGATTTTCAGATGTCAATGATGCTGTTTGTAAGTGATTGATTTTCTGTTGTCAGTGATGCTGTTTGTAAGTGCTTGATTTTCTGTTGTCAATGATGCTGTTTGTAAGTGCTTGATTTTCTGTTGTCAATGATGCTGTTTGTAAGTGATTGATTTTCTGTTGTCAATGATGCTGTTTGTAAGTGATTGATTTTCTGTTGTCAATGATGCTGTTTGTAAGTGATTGATTTTCTGTTGTCAATGATGCTGTTTGTAAGTGCTTGATTTTCTGTTGTCAATGATGCTGTTTGTAAGTGATTGATTTTCAGATGTCAATGATGCTGTTTGTAAGTGATTGATTTTCTGTTGTCAATGATGCTGTTTGTAAGGATTTTCTGTTGTCAATGATGCTGTTTGTAAGTGATTGATTTTCTGTTGTCAATGATGCTGTTTGTAAGTGCTTGATTTTCTGTTGTCAATGATGCTGTTTGTAAGTGATTGATTTTCTGTTGTCAATGATGCTGTTTGTAAGTGATTGATTTGCTCTTGACATGAGAAATAGACAGATAGTAATGGAGCTTGACAGACAAGGATTAAACCAGGTAAACACAGGTACAGAGGCTGAATTCCAATGTCTAGTGTTGTCTCCAGGGTTACTCTAGAATATATTTTTTCCATTTGTCTTTGTACACATATCTAAAATTTGCTGCTGATAATATTTTGATATGTTTTTATTGATATTATCAGGTAAATACTAGAGTATATGACTAATAGATAGATGTTATATATTTATGAAAGGTGTTAATGTTAATGAATTAGATATTGAAATAACAAATTTATGAAAGGTACTAGATGTTAGTGGATTAATAAGAATCTCTCAGATTTAATTGATAGGTATAAGAATATAGAGATGTCTAAAACACAAGACACACATATATAAATGGGATATATATTGGATATTAATGGACTTTTAAAGCACTAGACATACAGATATTAGAGGTTACAGGAAGAGACTACTAGATATCAATGGAGATTAATTTCAGAAACATTTAGATATAAGATATCAGATATTTAAAACACTATGCAAACATTATTAGATAATACAAATAAAATAACTGAATGCTAGATATTAAAGACATGTTTGAAATACTAGAAAAGATGTTATATAAAATTGAGGATAGACTAAAAGTTTGAAGGTTACATGTTACTTAATGTATTAATTTGTTTTACATAAGACATACTTTAAGACACTTAACATGATGTCAGATGGTCTAGGACACATGTCCTAAATCGTTAATAATTGCTTTACATCCTATTAATAGCCAAGGTCATTTAGGATGTTCTAGGTAAGGATGGTAAAGAAAACCAGGAGTGCCCAGAGAGAAACTATCAATCTGTAGTAGGTACTCAGGGACTGCCCTATGAAGGCCTCGAACCTGTCACCAAGAGGTGGCTAGAGAGAAACCAACAATCTGTGGTAGGTACTCAGGGACTGCCCTATGAAGGCCTCGAACCTGTCACCAAGAGGTGGCTAGAGAGAAACCAACAATCTGTGGTAGGTACTCAGGGACTGCCCTATGAAGGCCTCCAACCTGTCACCAAGAGGTGGCTAAAGAGAAACCAACAATCTGTGGTAGGTACTCAGGGACTGCCGTGTGAAGGCCTCCAACCTGTCACCAAGAGGTGGCTAAAGAGAAACCAACAATCTGTAGTAGGTACTCAGGGACTGCCCTATGAAGGCCTCCAACCTGTTACCAAGAGGTGGCTAGAGAGAAACCAACAATCTGTAGTAGGTACTCAGGGACTGCCCTATGAAGGCTTCGAACCTGTCACCAAGAGGTGGCTAGAGGGAAACCAACAATCTGTGGTAGGTACTCAGGGACTGCCCTATAAAGGCCTGGAACTTGCTACCAAGAGGTGGCTAAAGAGAAACCATCAATCTGTGGTAGGTACTCAGGGACTGCCGTGTGAAGAGGTAGAGAACTACTGATAATGAAACTCAGCCACCATGTCCCGCTGAAACTAGAAATTTTTGTATTTATCCACAGAAACATGAAAGAAAGATATTTGAATAGATGATAAAATATAGATAAGAAAGATAAGGGATACATTTATATAAGAGATTGATACTGAACAGATCTTTAATAAATGTACATTACATGGGAATAGAAAATCAGAGGTTTCAACACCAAAAATATCCAAAATAGTTACTGGAAAAATGACAGTCAATTAAAACAAACTCTGAGGAAATACATAATGGTCGGTCAAAAGGTCATAATAGTTCAAAAAAGAAAATTAAAGATTTGAAGAGACAATGAGTATAAAGTAACTTTAACATAAACACTGAAGAAAGGTCAAAAACATTTAAGCTGTGAAAAATCCAATATCTCAGAGAATTATCAACACAATATATCAGAACCTTATCCAAGTAACTGACTGGACATTAAAACATCTGAAGTCATCAGGAAAAAAGTTTCATTGCACAAGTTCGTGTCTTAACATTTGTAATCTCTCCTGACTAAGTCACAAAAATGTTTGAATTATACAGATTAATGCGTAGACAGTTCTGGGTGTTCCCATTACATAAAAGATTTCATTTGAAATTAAATCTAAATAGCACCATTTGGATCCTTTTCAAATATATCCATGATAAAAGGATTTGGACTAACGTTATTTTATATCCGATTTATAGGTGAAAAGAAAGACAACTTTTCCCATAAAATAGTCTCATGAACTTACCACTGGATTTGACCAGTGCTATCTGCACTGTCCAGCTGGTCACTTTGATAATAGAAAATTTAACATTTGTCTTTGTCTATATTTATTCTACTTGTGGTTTCACTGATGACATTTTTTTTCAGTTTAATGGTAAAGATTGCGATCCATGCCATTTGGAATTTATCATTTAATAGCTTTTCAATATCCGTATCTAAATATCTGAGTTTTTATTGCAAAGTTTGCAATCCATGAAAAAATTATCATTCCAGTCAAAGAAAAAAGTCTCATAAATGAACAGATTCAGAGTTTATCATATACAATTGGTGGTGAAAACTGTGGTGAAGAAAGAATCTCCAGTAGACAGACCTGGGATATATATCTTTCCTTGGATTTGTAAAACTATCAGCCAGTAGGTGTAATGATAATGATAAGAATGATGACAGACTCCTGAAAAAACAATGCAGACAAATGGCTGATGTACTGATAAGGTGATGAATGAGTTCTTCCACCCCCATCCCCCCAACCCCCTCCCACTACCCTCCATTCTGTACCATACAGAATTGACAACATCAGCAACCCATTCTCCATCAGCCTTCTGACCATCCCACAGGAAACTGACAACCTCCCTCCCTGAAGCGTTTTCCTCCATCCTTCCCTCCCAGTCAGCCTCATTCATCATCCTTCTCAGAAGTGCCTCCTCCTTCAAAGTCAGCCTCATTGTAACTCCTTAGGATTCTTACAACCTAGCTCCTTCCCAGTGATGCCTTTTTCCTTCCCTCTCATTCAGTCTAATCATCACCCCATAGGATTTGGACAGCCTCTTTCCCAGAACTGCCTCCTTCCCTCCTTCAAGCTTCATCACCAACCCAGTGGTTTCTGACAACCTCCTTCCCAAAGTGTGCCTTCCCCTCCCTCAAAACCAACCTCACCATACTCCTACAGAAATTTTAAAACCTCTTTCCCAAAAAGTGCCTTCCTCCCTTGTCAGCCTTAATACCTGCCCATAGAAATCTGAAAACCTCTTTCCCAGTGTTGCTAACAAGTGACAATCCTCTTTCCATCATTAGTACACCTCATCCCTATCCTCATTACCAGTTTTCTGACACTGACAGTCTCCATCCCAGCAGTGTTGCAGACCCTACAGGAGGTTGTCAGCAGCACTAATTGGTTGCCATGGAGCCCTTCACCCTGGAGTGGTCAGATTCACACATATTGACTGAATCTATCAAATACTTGTGTAAAAAAATCCATACTTGCAACAAAAAACTGACCGATATCTTCTGTGAATTAAAGCCCTCCAGCTGACCAAGTAAAATCACCACAAACATCACTGTAAATGTATTTGACCAAACTTCCAAATTGTTGTGTAAGGTTACTTAGATGACAAACAGCAGAATATGTAAATTCTTAAATTTTAAATGATTCAGCTGTCCAAAAAGACCTTGTTCTTTTAAAACAACACTCAATCTTTCCCTAATATTGTTTGAAAAAATCACCAACTTTACAACCTGATGTGAATCACTAATTTGGTTGAATTCAACATTTCCATTTTCGTATTCATATTAGCATACAACAGTAGACCAGAGTTTAAGAAATTAAGAATTAAAACATGAACACCTCAGATCCAATGCTGCATATGTTGTCAAATGTGACCTTTGACCTTCACTATGACCTATGACTACCTTAATATGAACAGGTATAGAAGCTAATGTTATGTTATATGAACAGGTATAGAAGCTAATGTTATGTTATATGAACAGGTATAGAAGCTAATGATATGTAATATGAACAGGTATAGAAGCTAATGATATGTAATATGAACAGGTATAGAAGCTAATGATATGTAATATGAACAGGTATAGAAACTAATGTTATGTTATATGAACAGGTATAGAAGCTAATGTTATGTTATATGAACAGGTATAGAAGCTAATGATATGTAATATGAACAGGTATAGAAGCTAATGATATGTAATATGAACAGGTATAGAAACTAATGTTATGTTATATGAACAGGTATAGAAGCTAATGTTATGTTATATGAACAGGTATAGAAGCTAATGATATGTAATATAAACAGGTATAGAAACTAATGTTATGTTATATGAACAGGTATAGAAGCTAAAGATATGTAATATGAACAGGTATAGAAACTAGTGATATGTAATATGAACAGGTATAGAAACTAATGTTATGTTATATGAACAGGTGTAAAGGCTAATGTTATGTAATATGAACAGGTATAGAAACTAATGTTATGTAATATGAACAGGCATAGAAGCTAATGTTATGTTATAGAAGCTAAAGATATGTAATATGAACAGGTATAGAAACTAGTGATATGATACTTAGTGGTAAATAGAAACCAAATCTGTTGAGAAATTAAAAAAAAAAATCCCAACAATTCAGAACATGACATTGAAGGGATGTAACAACTTTGCTAATGAGAGAAAAAAAATCTTATGGAAAACCACAGAATTTGAGTCTGACAAAAATTTGTCTCTTTTTTTTTTTTGTTGTTTTTTTTTTTTTAAATTTCAGCCTACTCTGTAATCTATTCTTAAGTGCTTAAGTGTTAGCTGGAGACATCACATCTGATAACTAGCAATTCATTGTTTACTCTATAATTTCAAACTCTATTCAGTCATACTAAATTAGGCTTCAGATTTTACTAACAAACAATTTGTACCAAATTCCAGGTTACCTAGAAATTTTGCATTCTTGATTTAAAGTCAACAACACACAAATTGTACAACAACAGATATAGTAGAAACTTGGCTAATACCACAATATAGAGACTAATGTGCTACTGATTTCTAAAAAGTGAAACAGCCAGATCAAAATCTGAAAACAGGTGCAGAAAATGCATGCAAACAGAAGATGGTGGAGAAAAGGATGAATTTGAGTTACCTGAGGATGGTGAGGGTAAGGTGATGTCTCTCTTGGTTTCTTAAGGATTCCGCGGAGAGGGCGACCATCGTCCTGAATGGAAAGTCTCCGGGGGTATTGTCCATGGTACCTATAATCGGTACGAGGACATCGTATCACCTGGGCATAAATTGGACTGAAGTCATCTGGACGATCACTCTGAGCTGGTGAATGACACCTGATGACATCATGAAACTGAGCAGGGGAGTGCACTCTGCCTGTATTATAACGACCCTCCACGGGTGAGCGACTACGAGACACGTAATGATCTTCAGCTGGAGAACGGCTCCTTGAAATATGGCCTCTTTGAGTTGGTCCAGAGGAATAAACACTTTCTGTGATAGGATTTTTTAGAGGTAGCCTCCTTCTGGGCTGGGCCATTTGTTTGCTACGTATATATTCATCATACTCATTTTCCAGATAATAATTACTCCGTGGTTGACATACTTCCGGACGAATTGATCCAATCATCTTTCCTGAAGGAGGCATCACCCGTCTGCCGTAAGTGTCTGACCGAATCACGTCCCGCGGTTGTGACCTACTTTGTGGCCTACCATTTCTATAATTAGCACTACCTTGGTTGCCACCATTTTCTGGGTCATCACTACCTGTCCCACCCCAGAAACAACTAAGAAATCCATCTCTCATCATTCCGAACATTTAGCCAGTGTTAAGACTCCAAATTATTTCAGAAACTAAGCATCATTTGAAGCATCTTTTTTCTTATGTCAGAAACATAATTATTTCAATCAAATTTGTGTTAAGATGATGGCGTCTTCCTTCATGAAGCTTAAATCATAATCCAAATTAATGAGGACTTCAGACAAAATGTCAAATTATCAAAAATCTATATGCATTTAGGTGAGGCAAAAAGTTCAAACAAAAAATTCAGCAAAAATTCCTTTTAGAAATTGTAATCAAATGTCACAAAAATATCTGCAAACAAACAGTGTTAATCTTGTTACAGAACGCCAAATTAAAGATTAAGATGCAGTTGGTAAGACTCCATTGTCAGTGTCCCCTTTGAAGAGTTTATAGGGGTAAAGGGCCAGGCCCTTAACCTACCCCCTGGCTCCTATGGACCCTTTTGAGTACACTAGACACCCACATACTGTTGCTGTGGGGCCAAGGGTTTTGGGATAGAGCAACCCATTGTTGCCTTGGTAACCAGAGAGTTTCCATGGAGAACACACTTCCTGTTTGTGAGAAAATAAGGGTCTCCCTTCCAGGTCAGACTTAGGCAGCCTCTGATGTTATATACTCCACCATCTTGGCTCATCATTAAGGGACAATGGCCCTTAGACGTAGATTTCACAACTCACTGAGAACAGACAACCAGGGTAAAATTTGGAATGATTTGTACAATAATTGGCAAATCTTCTTGTCAAGTTTTGCACAAATCTTCAGCCATCATAACATTTTTTGAAACGTTAAAAAAAATTATCCAAATTTACCACACATTAATAAATTGCCTCTCCCCACCTATTTTCTACAGCCAGTTGACTCCAGACAACTATTAAACTAACAACTGAACCATTGTTAAATATTAAGCTGTGGAATCCAGACAGATTATCACCAAAATTACTCAGCTCCAAAAAGTTTACCTTATCATGTGAAATCAAAACCATGATGAAGAAAACATCCAAGAAAATGAAATTTCATGAATCAATCAAAGAAACACAAAAGAATATCAGATATTTTCATCTTAACCACAAACACCTTCACAAACCATACCTGAATCAAGGGAGATAACTAGATTACCAGCACCTTCAGTGTATAAACAATTCAATTAAAAAATTTGCATTTTTGATTAAATTTTTACACTTTAAACTCATTAGAATTCAGAATTATTGAGTCTTTAGTAATCAATGTCTTTGCAAACAAATATTTTTAGTACTGAGGACATTTGGAAATATTTTGAATATTTTAGAAAAAAAATCCATATAGAGTAACAAAGATTTGCAAAATACCTTTTCAAAGGCAGTAGAAAATGCATGTTAGCTATTAAATACTCATTACAATGAGTATAAGAATCAATACTTGACCTTATCTAATGTCAAATGTCACCAAACAGAGCTTTACATAAGGTCTGATGAAGACTTCTTCAGAAACAAGGTTGCCCTCCTTTCCATATATTTGGTGAGAAGTTGGCTCATAAAGTGTTCATAGACCAATCACAGAGGAAAATAAACCCATAATTTTTATCCAAACACAATAAATAGCAATAGAAACTTACCAATAGCGTTTCCTTGCTGTATTAGTAAGCAATGCTACCCCATAAAGTAAACACTTCTGCAAGCTTTAGACAAAAACTATTTACAATAAATCACCATTACAGTATTCAATTCCAAGAGTGAAGAACGTTTCCGCACATCAGCGCAAAAAGCCATTTCTTTTGATGGATTAGACACAGCAACATGGAATGCCTGAATGTGCACTGATATGGAAATGTCAAAAAAGTCATTATTTCAAAATTTAAGGCAGAGTTATCAATAGAAGCATTGTCATTACTGAAAACAAGACACTTAGGTCTAAAGAACAATATACAGAATAGGTTGTATACTCAGGATTAATAAACATTCCAAAACTGTTATCACTGACATTTTCAGATAATAGGAGATCAGATGAAATAAACGCTATGACAGTAACGTCGTTGAATTTTACTTTCAAACAGTATGTTGACTTTGAAGATGGACTCACAGACACAACATCAATACTATCAGAATACACTATAAATCATCATCATGTTGAACATTATCAATCTTTAAACAAGGATGGTTATATTTTGCGAACTTAAGTTTTGAAACAGAACTCATTTTATAAATTTTACATTATGTCAATTTTAACAATTAATTTACAATGCAGATGAACTTTGTTGACTCCCTGAATTCCAATTTCAACATACCGTACACCCCTATTAAATCAAATTTCAAAACTCTCTACTGATTAATGACTCATTGTTTTTTTAAACGAATACATGAATCATTTTTAATAGTTTTAGCACCTTAATTTAAACAAAATCAAATGTTAATTGGTAGAAATAAGTTTGTAATCTCTTAATGAATTTCCATCCTTCAGAATTTAATGTTGGTTACCATTAAATCGCAGAGATTTAGTGGTTGTGTGAATATAATATAACCAACACTTCATTATGTAATCACAAGTAGACCAAGAGAAAACCAGATTTTTTGCAACTATATCTTCATCTTAAAAATATGATGAGATTACAGAAATTCTACAGATGTATTCAAGCAATGGCTTGCATGGTGTTGTAAGAGATAACCTGTCATTTCAAAAATATAAAACCTGTCTTAGAAGACAACCTCTTTAGAGAAACCTGTCTTTAAGGACCACATTTTTAAAGAAACCTGTCCATAAGGACTATTATTTACAAAGAAACATTTTTTTAAGGATCAGCTCTTTGGAGAAATCTGTCATATGGGACCACTCGATACAAAAAAAAAATTGTCTCGCAAAAACCACAGAGAAACCTGTTCTTTCCAAACCACCTGTTATAGAGAAACCTTTCTTTAAAAACCACCTGTTATAGAGAAACCTTTCTTTCCAAACCACCTGTTATAGAGAAACCTTTCTTTCCAAACCATTCATATAGAAAAATCTGTTTCTCAAGACAAACTTTGATATTGGGAAACCTGTCATTAAAGACCATCTGTGATGAAAAAACCTGTCCTGAAGGACCACTTGTTTAGAGAAATCTGTCATTAAGGACCACCTGGTACAAACAAGGGCTGTCAGAGATGGGTTAAACTCACGAATGGGACAAAATTTAGGTATGAAAAATAACAAAGGGCAATAAGGGAGCTATGATTAATGTGCACTGCCCTCCTTCTTATTCCGATCTATCTGCCTATGAAATTTCATGTTGATACCTCTTATAGTCTTAGTGTAATGCTCCTGACATAATTTAAGTCTGAAAAATAACAAAGCACAATAACTCCTAAATCATGCAGAAAAGAGTGATGGTTTGTGTGCACTGTACTTCTCCTTGTTGAGATCTATCTACCTATGAAGTTTTATGTTGATATCTCTTATAGTTTTTTGTATTATGCTCCAAACAAAATTATGATAGCCTTACAGACAAACAGGTGGACAAACGGACTGATGGACAAAGCGGTGAATACATGCTCGCCTTTCGGGCACCATAAAAGCACCTGTTTCTCAAGACCATCAAAGAACATCTCTTTTTAAGACCACCAATATGAGATACAAAATGTCATTGGATAGATTCATATCTATTCTGTAATAAGTCTAGCCAAAATTCTGCCACAATTAAAGGATGGGCTTATTGCAGGACACTGATATTACATCGGTTGGTATATCTACTGAACTATATAAGTGGTCTTACTGCAATGTATGGGCTTACTGCCAAATAAATTTGACACCAAATTTTAAGAGAAGGGGTTTTCAGACCTCGAAAATGTACTGGGTCACTATGGTTTACAACAACATAAAATGGAACAGCAAAGAAATGAAAACTGACTTTGTCATCATGATTCCTAAAATATTTCCCATGAAAGAGAATTTACATCTTATATACATTTCTTCATATTTTGTGTTGTGAAAACAACTATCTTTCATTCAAAGACAGACACATAAACATGCCTGTAAACAATGTTTCACTTGAAGTCAGATACATTTATCTCATTCAAAATCGGGTTCATTTACTGTAAAACAATCAATTTTCATTCCAAGTAGGAGACATATATCATGAAACAATTAGGTCTCATTCAAAGTCAAGCACATTTACCGTAAAACTATCAGTTCTCATTCCAAGTAGGAGACATATATCATGAAACAATTAGGTCTCATTCAAAGTCAAGCACATTTACCGTAAAACTATCAGTTCTCATTCCAAGTAGGAGACATATATCATGAAACAATTAGGTCTCATTCAAAGTCAAGCACATTTACCGTAAAACTATCAGTTCTCATTCCAAGTAGGAGACATATATCATGAAACAATTAGGTCTCATTCAAAGTCAAGCACATTTACCGTAAAACTATCAGTTCTCATTCCAAGTAGGAGACATATATCATGAAACAATTAGGTCTCATTCAAAGTCAAGCACATTTACCGTAAAACTATCAGTTCTCATTCCAAGTAGGAGACATATATCATGAACCAATTAGGTCTCATTCAAAGTCAAGCACATTTACCATACTTGAAAGATTTATTGTTCCCTGCAATTCTTTCAGACATTTTTCAGAGATAAGTCACAAGACTTATTCTGGTCAGTGAATGTGATTTCTTCAGAATTTGGTATAGTATGTGAAATTCAGACAAGTACTAAAACACCCCTTTACATACAATTGGCATCTTCCAGATCAAAGGATATCATGGTTTATTTTTTATTGGTAGACAACCATTACATCATGCAGTATGTAGATGATCTTTACGTTATTCCCCCTGACAACAAACACCATACACAGGTGTATAGACAACACCATACACAGGTGTATAGACATACACAGGTGTATAGACAACAAACACCATACACAGGTGTATAGACAACACCATACACAGGTGTATAGACAACAAACACCATACACAGGTGTATAGACAACACCATACACAGGTGTATAGACAACACCATACACAGGTGTATAGACAACAAACACCATACACAGGTGTATAGACAACACCATACACAGGTGTATAGACAACAAACACCATACACAGGTGTATAGACAACACCATACACAGGTGTATAGACAAAAACACCATACACAGGTGTATAGACAACACCATACACAGGTGTATAGACAACACCATACACAGGTGTATATACTACACCATACACAGGTATATAGACAACACCATACACAGGTGTATAGACAACACCATACACAGGTGTATAGATAACACCATACACAGGTGTATAGACAACAAACACCATACACAGGTGTATAGACAACACCATACACAGGTGTATAGACAACACCATACACAGGTGTATAGAGAACAAACACCATACACAGGTGTATAGACAACACCATACACAGGTGTATAGACAACACCATACACAGATGTATATACTACACCATACACAGGTATATAGACAACACCATACACAGGTGTATAGACAAGACCATACACAGGTGTACACACCATACACAGGTGTATAGACAACACCATACACAGGTGTATAGACAACAAACACTATACACAGGTGTATAGACAACAAACACAATACACAGGTATATAGACAACAAACACCATACACAGGTGTATAGACAACTAACACCATACACAGGTATAAAGACAACACCATACACAGGTGTATAAACAAGACCATACACAGGTGTATAGACAACACCATACACAGGTGTATAGACAACAAACACCATACACAGGTGTATAGACAACACCATACACAGGTGTATAGACAACAAACACCATACACAGGTGTATAGACAACACCATACACAGGTGTATAGACAACACCATACACAGGTGTACAGACAACACCATACACAGGTGTATAGACAACACCATACACAGGTGTATAGACAACAAACACCATACACAGGTGTATAGACAACACCATACACAGGTGTATAGACAACAAACACCATACACAGGTGTATAGACAACACCATACACAGGTGTATAGACAAAAACACCATACACAGGTGTATAGACAACACCATACACAGGTGTATAGACAACACCATACACAGGTGTATATACTACACCATACACAGGTATATAGACAACACCATACACAGGTGTATAGACAACACCATACACAGGTGTATAGATAACACCATACACAGGTGTATAGACAACACCATACACAGGTGTATAGACAAAAACACCATACACAGGTGTATAGACAACACCATACACAGGTGTATAGACAACACCATACACAGGTGTATATACTACACCATACACAGGTATATAGACAACACCATACACAGGTGTATAGACAACACCATACACAGGTGTATAGATAACACCATACACAGGTGTATAGACAACACCATACACAGGTGTATAGAGAACAAACACCATACACAGGTGTATAGACAACACCATACACAGGTGTATAGACAACACCATACACAGATGTATATACTACACCATACACAGGTATATAGACAACACCATACACAGGTGTATAGACAAGACCATACACAGGTGTATAGATAACACCATACACAGGTGTATAGACAACACCATACACAGGTGTATAGACAACAAACACTATACACAGGTGTATAGACAACAAACACAATACACAGGTATATAGACAACAAACACCATACACAGGTGTATAGACAACTAACACCATACACAGGTATAAAGACAACACCATACACAGGTGTATAAACAAGACCATACACAGGTGTATAGACAACACCATACACAGGTGTATAGACAACAAACACCATACACAGGTGTATAGACAACACCATACACAGGTGTATAGACAACAAACACCATACACAGGTGTATAGACAACACCATACACAGGTGTATAGACAACACCATACACAGGTGTACAGACAACACCATACACAGGTGTATAGACAACACCATACACAGGTGTATAGACAACAAACACCATACACAGGTGTATAGACAACACCATACACAGGTGTATAGACAACAAACACCATACACAGGTGTATAGACAACACCATACACAGGTGTATAGACAAAAACACCATACACAGGTGTATAGACAACACCATACACAGGTGTATAGACAACACCATACACAGGTGTATATACTACACCATACACAGGTATATAGACAACACCATACACAGGTGTATAGACAACACCATACACAGGTGTATAGATAACACCATACACAGGTGTATAGACAACACCATACACAGGTGTATAGACAACACCATACACAGGTGTATAGACAACACCATACACAGGTGTATAGACAACAAACACCATACACAGGTGTATAGACAACACCATACACAGGTGTATAGACAACAAACACCATACACAGGTGTATAGACAACACCATACACAGGTGTATAGACAACACCATACACAGGTGTATATACTACACCATACACAGGTATATAGACAACACCATACACAGGTGTATAGACAAGACCATACACAGGTGTATAGATAACACCATACACAGGTGTATAGACAACACCATACACAGGTGTATAGACAACACCATCCACAGGTGTATAGACAACAAACACTATACACAGGTGTATAGACAACAAACACAATACACAGGTATATAGACAACAAACACCATACACAGGTGTATAGACAACTAACACCATACACAGGTATAAAGACAACACCATACACAGGTGTATAAACAAGACCATACACAGGTGTATAGACAACACCATACACAGGTGTATAGACAACAAACACTACACACAGGTGTATAGACAACTAACACCATACACAGGTGTATAGACAACTAACACCATACACAGGTGTATAGACAACACCATACACAGGTGTATAGACAACACCATCCACAGGTGTATAGACAACAAACACTATACACAGGTGTATAGACAACAATCACTATACACAGGTATATAGACAACAAACACTATACACAGGTATATAGACAACAAACACTATACACAGGTATATAGACAACAAACACCATACACAGGTGTATAGACAACAAACACTATACACAGGTATGTAGACAACAAACACTATACACAGGTGTATAGACAACAAACACCATACACAGGTGTATAGACAACAATCACTATACACAGGTATATAGACAACAAACACCATACACAGGTGTATAGACAACAATCACTATACACAGGTATATAGACAACAAACACCATACACAGGTGTATAGACAACAAACACCATACACAGGTGTATAGACAATAAACACTATACACAGGTATATAGACAACAAACACTATACACAGGTATATAGACAACAAAACCATACACAGGTGTATAGACAACAAACACTATACACAGGTGTATATTTCAATCAAAATCAGATCGTAACATTGTTATAACTGTAGTGAATTCTTCAGGGAAAGAGGTTAAAAAAAACTGTTAGTGAACCCTATTGACTTTGATTCCGAGAACAGACTTGAAAGATATGGGCATCAGCCAGACAACATGGGTTTCCTCCCTTATTTTCATATCTTATAATTTCATATCTGATGTAATATTGATTTCATACTTACATTGATACAATGAGGTTGAACCAACGGACAACTAAATTTCACAAACTTAAGCATCAAACTTTTCCAGTTAAACATCCAACAGCAAAATGTTGCATTCACACCAATTAAGTTCAAATTGAACTTTTTGCATCAAACTCAGAAGTTTCTGAATGTAACTTGACTTGTAAGCCAAGAATCCTGGTCCATAAGAAATTGTACAGTATCTTCATGTGTCTCCAAAATAATACTGTTAAGAACTGGAAACTTCCTCACAATACAGATTCCTGCAGCACAAACATACACTGTTAACTTGCAGTGAGATGGTGAAAGAATGCTGTTTATGGTCTGTACTGGTCAAAAACATGTGACATGGTGTCCAATATATCATCTTACACATGCATTTCCAAAGGTTTTCAGTGGACAAGGACCCTGACTCTGACCTTGATTTACGACCTTATTGTACTTGACCGGCACAATGACCATCATAGAACATTCTGACCAGTTTCTCACTATTATGGTGAAACTGACACTGGATGCACAATCTAATTTCATTACATTTACTATGAATTTGTATAAAAATGATAAAACATAATCAGAAATAACTATATGCCTGTTGACAAGTACATGTTCTGTATCTCAAGATCAACCAGTTAATGGTGTATACTACCTTTCTAAAATGGATAGCTTTGCTGAAGAGTTCCACAGGAAATATTAACAGATAATGTGAATGTGAATGGTATGAATGCTTATCAGAGCATGGTGACCTACTTTACAAGAAAAAATATTCTTTCAAAGGTAAGCATTAAAGAATTAAAGGGGGGTAACTCTAGCACAGAATACAGGGTCTGCAGGGTTTATCACCTCATGAACAGCCAAGGTCATATTAAGGCTCTTGTAGTGGCTGATTTCTCCTTCACTGAGCAGCATATGGGAGGCCCATCACATGCTATCCAGAGAAAATAGAATAAAGCATCTTCCCAAGGACACGTCCATGTTTTTGAAAGCCTATACCCAACTTTAATAGATAGCTCTATATGGCCACCTCTAACACAGCTGCAGCAAATTTTGGTAAAACTATTCTCAAAACTTCTCTTTCTTATCAACTACAAAATTCTATTAACTACAAAATACACAAGAACTATTTGCAATTAAACAAGAAGTAGTCCCAAAAATAGAAAACTTGACACTGCCCAAGGATACACAGAACTCACTGGCTTATAATCCATCGACATTGAAAGTGAAGCTCATATGGTACACAAGAACTACACACAGTAATCTTGTAAGTAACACCTATATTCACACTATCCCAGAATCTACCTCTAGGAATTAACACATTTCATAGCATGTTGTCAAACTGCCTCGAATATTGATGAAGTTTTACACCTGCACCTCTGCACCATTGGGGAGTATTCCATATCAATTCCCAAAGGTCTCCTAAGTTTTAATCAAAATACCTGCTGGTCCAAATCTGTCTCATTTCATGTCCATCCCAGAATTTTACACCTGGCTTGTTTGGTACTATGGTATTTCACACTACCCATCAAGGAATGCATGCAGCCTACAGTCCAGTTTTATCACTGGTCAGTGAGAATTAAGGTCATCTATTTATGAGATTTTTACTATAGCATGTCCTGTACACACACTATCTAAAGCTAATGACCAGTCCAATTATGTTAGCAAGTCAAGGTAATCCAAACTTTGGCCACACTGGTCAGCTATATGTAACCTCTCATCAGAACTGACCTTCAATCCTCCATCCCCTGTGGTGACCAACACACTGACAGATTACAAACCCTCATGCTACAGGCATACTGGGTATTTAGAATTTCTTTCAATTCAGTTGTTACACCGTCAAAAGATCAGATGGCAGAGGTCAAGGTTTAGAAAATATCTACACACAGTTTTATCAGCAGTATACTGCAAAACAATATATTTTCGTGGAGTTCAATTTTCACGGCTGTTCATAAGAAGTAATATTATGAATACTTGATTATGTTGATAAATATAAATCACTAGTTCTTCCTGTACTTATCTTAACAGTTGTTTGACATGAATTCATGGATTAAGAGAATCCACCAAATCAATGAAAATAAATCTTCATGATAATTAATAATTTAATGATAACCACATTATCATAACATGATTCATTAAAATCAATTAATTTTCAACTTTATGATCAATATACAGATGATTATTGTTGGATAAAAATTCAGGAAATCAGATAATTAGCTCAAATATCATCCTCCAAGACTGCAACTTATAGCAGATACTAATGTGTATGGTCAACCTTGTCCCATTTCCTCCCTAATCTACAAAAATCTCTAGTCCATAAGTTCGTTGATTTTCTGATAACATAAAATGTATCTTCATTGACACACAAAATTCTACAACACACCGAAATGATCAACAGTTACACATATATTCCTGAATCCAGTCATTCAAAACATGTTCCAAGTTTTCACCTCATCGAGAATTGTTTCTAGTCAGCTACCACAAATTCTTTTAGCCATTTTGGTGAAACAAAAAATAGAATTTTACCATTTTCCCATGCACTATTGTGAAGATGAATTTTCTTCAGCTACCTGCACTTCAGTCTAGCACTTAACTTGAACCACATAGTATTGTCCAGTATTGTCGCTATAAACATTTTGTTAGTAGGGATCTAGGCAGGTTCTTTTGTGTACTCGTTTGTCACCAGGTTTCTTTCAACCTTAGTTTCCAACACTGATAACATTTTATTTACGTTTAAATCAAGACACCTGACAATAATAAATCAATTTTAGGGAATTTCTGCAATTATTTTACAATATGTCAAGCTCAATCTTTTGAAATAAATCTTAAGTATAGAACAAAATGATAAAAGGTAACATGAAAAAATTCAAACGATGATAATGTTGGAGTTCAGTAACACAAAACTATACTCCAACTGACAAAAGTACTGTTAGAAAACAGAAATATGACATTTCTAAAAACACATCTAGCATTATATTAGAGTAAAAGTGTCTCATTCACACCAGGGTTGTATCCTTAGGCAAGACACTTTACCTTAATTGCTCTGTATGACGTGTAAAGGGCCTCCCATATGTTGTTCAGTGAGATAGCCACCGGATGTTACAAAGTGACTCCACTCCAAAATGACCCTGGCTGTTCACAGAGAACCGAGAAAACAGTGAATAAAGAGAGGAAATATTGAACATATATCATATATATATATTTCTTCAAGCTTGGAAGACAGAAGACAGAACCTGGCTCGTATCAGTTACTGTTGTCTACGAGAGCAGACCCACCATGACAGAATCCATTAGTGACTCCCACAAACACACATAAGTCACACATTGAAATATATTGAACACTATAAAGCTTAGACAAATTTGTACATATAAAATATGGGGTTGTCTCCCATGAACAAATAATCAGACAAAACAACTGCAATCTTAGGTTTATAACACAGTGTTTACCGGAATTCAATATATAAACACGCTCTCTTAATAACATCCAAATACTTAGGTATATAATATAGTGTTTACCAGAATTCATGCACGCTCTCTTAATAACATCCAAATACTTAAGTATATAATATAGTGTTTACCAGAATTCATGCACGCTCTCTTAATAACATCCAAATACTTAAGTATATAATATAGTGTTTACCAGAATTCATGCACGCTCTCTTAATAACATCCAAATACTTAAGTATATAATATAGTGTTTACCAGAATTCATGCACGCTCTCTTAATAACATCCAAATACTTAAGTATATAATATAGTGTTTACCGGAATTCATTACATAAACACGCTCTCTTAATAACATCCAAATACTTAGGTATATAATACAGTGTTTACCGGAATTCATTACATAAACACGCTCTCTTAATAACATCCAAATACTTAAGTATATAATATAGTGTTTACCAGAATTCATTCACGCTCTCTTAATAACATCCAAATACTTAAGTATATAATACAGTGTTTACCGGAATTCATTACATAAACACGCTCTCTTAATAACATCCAAATACTTAAGTATATAATACAGTGTTTACCGGAATTCATTACATAAACACGCTCTCTTAATAACATCCAAATACTTAAGTATATAATACAGTGTTTACCGGAATTCATTACATAAACACGCTCTCTTAATAACATCCAAATACTTAAGTATATAATACAGTGTTTACCGGAATTCATTACATAAACACGCTCTCTTAATAACATCCAAATACTTAGGTATATAATATAGTGTTTACCGGAATTCATTACATAAACACGCTCTCTTAATAACATCCAAATACTTAAGTATATAATATAGTGTTTACCGGAATTCATTACATAAACACGCTCTCTTAATAACATCCAAATACTTAGGTATATAATATAGTGTTTACCGGAATTCATTACATAAACACGCTCTCTTAATAACATCCAAATACTTAAGTATATAATATAGTGTTTACCGGAATTCATTACATAAACACGCTCTCTTAATAACATCCAAATACTTAAGTATATAATATAGTGTTTACCGGAATTCATTACATAAACACGCTCTCTTAATAACATCGCAACATTTTCCACATCAGTTTTTATTCTTGTTATTTCCTTCAGATATGATTTTGTCATTTTCAACTGAATGCAAAAATGAAAAGTTTTGATTGTTGAAAAATAAAATTAATCAATTTTTTGTTATTGATCTTATTGGTTTTTTAAAAAGCCCCGGTTTCAAAGCATTGTATAAGTATAGCAATGCTAACATCAATATTTGTTTTCTTTTCTGAGTGTTGTTAAATAAGCTGGATATAATTAATTTCTAGTATTTCATGATGTTCTTCTCAATAATATCTTTAAATTTTTAAAGAAATTTATACAAATAAACATTTTCAAATAAATATATTCTGTTTTTTCAAGAGAAAGTAAAAAAAAATCTCAAAATTCAGATATCTGCTTACCTTACCGAACTTTGTACCTACATACAGAAATTTTGCACTCAACCTGAAACGCACATGCTTCTCCTTCATGTGATAAAATATTTCCATTTCACCTAAAACTCAAAGAGAAGACAATCTTAATATTTACTTCCAAGGTATGAACATTCCAACATATCCATCAGAAAACTATAGCTTTAGCTCAACTTTAAAATATACACCATTCTTCCTTCGATCAGATACTAAGAATAGACATTATCAAATAGATGCTGCTTCACAACATCTTCACAACTGTGACAATACCTTTCAAAAGACACAAATTTCCAGCCATATGTCTACATTTACTTATAAGCATTATATATTTCACTTGTGATAATTCCTTAGAAGGCAATGCAAGTTTTCTTCCACAAATTTAAAGACCTTTGACAAAAGCTAATTAATTCCACAATTCCTGATTAATGTGATGTCTGTGTTGAGATCCTCACTCCAGAGGTGTTGAGAAGGATGTTCTCCATTACAAAGTGTTTTAAAGTCTATCTATGTAGCCTCTATACACAAGGGTATTAGGAATACTATAACTGTGGTAAATGGTATTAAATTTCTGATATTTTTATTTTGATAAATCAATTTTATATTGATCATTTCCTTCAGACCATATATCTGTCAAAATAATTTCCTGTACAAATATGTGGTAAACCTCAATAGTCTTTACTTTTGAGATAGGTGATTAAGACTCAATTAAAAAAAATAAGAAAGTATACAATGAAAAAAAAACTTGAATTACTTAAAATCTAGGTTTGAACATTTCAGACAGTCTATCTGTTACCACTTAAAACCTGCCCCTGAATCTAGACAGAAACAGTTTGGACAGAAAACATGCAGGTATTTTATCATGTGTTACCAAATTGTGCCTGATATGGAGGGGGGAGGGGGGAATGTCAATTATGACAGTAAGGTGCCCTGTGGACGAATCCCCTCCCCCCTTCTCCTTCCCCTCTATCAGGAGAGGTGATGATAGTTGATGAAAGGTGTACAATTATCTCTGAACATGTGATCCCTCACCCTCCACAGAGAAGCCTTGTGACAAGTGAGAAATTGAGCTGTGGGAAACTGGAAGACTGTATTGTAACCTCTCATTGTGTGCATGGTTTATGGTCTACAACAAGTATGGTGAATACCCTTGACTTTTGATGGCTCAGTAGAACTACAGAGCAAAAACAGAGATAAATACGCTTAAATTTTAATCGTTTATTTTTTAGATGTATGACATTTTCTAAAAGAGATAAGAACTCCTGGTCAATGATTTAAAATCCAACAAGTTTAGGGAAAGCATTACATTCTGCAAAATCTTTAACCAAAGGCAAATACAGAAATTAGAAATATTTTTGTCTATCATCCCCTTTATGTAGATGTGTTTTGTTAACACTTTTTTCATATTAAAGACAAGCTGTACTTTTGAATTGCCAAGCATCAGACCTCAACATAATAAATACATGATCTGTGAAAACATTTAAAGAAATTGCAATCAGCTAAAACAGGTATCCATGCATCATCCTACAGTGTAATAACCTAAAACACAAATCACCAATATCTATGTTTAAAACTTTTTCATCATTATGTAATTTTCATAGATTTAAGAAACTTGCAGGTCACTTTAATTTTTTTTCCTTCAAAAAAAGAAACAAAAAAAAATCCCACAATCATTTCTCAAGGATTATTAATTAAGCGATGAAAATTGTGTTTAAGGAAAAAACAAAATACCTGAAAGGAGAATGTCAGTCTGCACATTAAGGCATAATTTGACCTGGTTAAACAACATTACCTTCAACAATACTTGTCATTGATGTTGACAAGCAGAGGAGAAATTGATTCTTCAAATAGGGAGCATTAAAGTAAGGAAGGGCTGTTTAACATAATGTGAACTTTTAACACTGAATCCAAACAAAAAACTAACTTCCACTGAGTAATCTCATTACACCAGTCAGTTTGACTTCATTCTCCGAAATAACAAGGGGCTCAAGGGGCTTGCATTGCTCATATGGCTAATTTAGCTATTCAGACATTTAATAAAGAATTTCAAATATGAAAAACAATATCTAATATGATTTCACTATTGGGTCCCACCCTTGTGGTCAAACAGAGGTCAGATTCACTATTCATAAAAACTGCTTCAGACCAAACTTGAACAATATCCTTACATGAAAGAAGGACTTTTAAGAACTTACATTTCCACAATTGAGCCCACCTCGTCTACCCCTAAAGAGCCTGGATGAACCCTCTATACAAAACTTAGCTCCCTTTACCCAAGAATACTTCAGACCAAATTTGGATAAAACCCAATCATCCTTACAAGAGGATTAGGATTTTAGAGTTCCTTTTGGTTTTAAAACTGATTCAATTTAATATTATCACCAGGGGGCGACAGCATGTCACAGTGACTGTCGAGTTCAGGGTGATGATGAATTATAGGTTGATATAAACACGACTGAATTGTTTTGTCTTTATTTCATTGAATATTCATCTTACCCTACCTCTGACACACTGTCACCCAAGTTATCTTCTCTTTCTCTCATTAAAAGTAACATCTCCATATCAAGCCTATCACTTGATATATCATTTCATTTCTTATTCCTTTTAAACTGTGTAACCTGACTTTCTTCTTGCTGTTCTTTCAACTTGTAAAATTTAAAGGAAATAGGCAGGGAAGGCCAGAACACTATATACTCATAGATACTGGGTTTGAATACTGCTTGGCCTATCAGTCGCCGATATGCTGTCATAACAAAACCTTAACCTGTAGATCTAGTCTGGTGATATCTACTGTTAATTACCATTACTGTTATGGAACTGGACATTCTATTCCATTAGGAATCTATCAACAGAAGACTACTTACACTTTTAGAAGATATTTTACACTGGACGTTGGATCTCATTTTCTTTGTATAATAAAACCTTATCAATTTTCAAACCAGTTTATGGAAATATAGTAATATTATCATCATATCATCAAACATTTTCAACATCTGCTTTAGTACAAAATAGCTAAGAAAAAGGATTACAAAAAATTCTTATTTTGTTTGTTTCCTGGGTTTATCATCCAGTGAACAATCATCATCATTTCAATGCAGGGTCTCCTTGTAGAAGCTGGTGGCTATCTCACTGAACAAACATATGGGAGGCCATTGCATGCCATCCAGATCCAACTAGAACACTGACAGGTCACCAAGTGCCCTGCTATGTGACTGGAAATCCCTAACCTCCCACCCCAACCCCAACCCCCATTTTTGAGGTTTGAGTTTGATTGACCAAAGCAGACTAGAGTTATCACAGGGAAACTATTTTTTCTATTTATAGTAACAAAGACCTTGACCTTTGACTTTTAAAACTGTAAAGCAATTCCAAGCAAACACTTTCAGTAAGGAAGACTGTATAAAGTGTGGGTTAGATTGGCCAAAGCAAACTAGTTTCCACATGGAAAATCATTTTCTAATTATAGTAACAGTGACCTTGACTTTAGCCTTAGGAGATGAAAAGCTACATACCCCAAGCAAACACTTCCTTAAAAGAGACTTGGCATAAAGTATGAGTGCCATTGGCCCAACAGAATTAGAGATACTGTACAGAAACAAAAAAATGGACCATCAGACAGACAGATGGACAAGCTTTACTATAATTAGGGCAATGAATCTTGATGCGGGGCCCTAATTACATTAAAGTGTCCAAAGACACAACCATTACAGCACAGACTGGTCTGTTTCTCAGTTTTTTGAGAAAAACAAATCCCTATTGATAATGAGCATCCAATAACACATCTGAAATCTACACCTTCACAACAAGTAAGTGTGTCACTGACTAAAGTCATTGTGACCCTTTACAGAAATCTGACTACCATTACTACAACCTCTATTGTACAATAATGACTTTGACAAAGATTGCCCTGGGACATCTAATTCACTATTGATTAAATACTGTGGATTATCCATTAACCAGTTTGAATGAAATTCATGGATAAATTTCATCATGTCACGTACATTTCAATATGACAATGTTTATTATGTGATCTAATGACAATCACAACGACAACATCCCAAATCATTAATTACATAGCTTAATCCTGATGTATTTTTGTATTGTTTAAGTGGTTCACAGACTATAAAATTCAGCAAATTATAGCCATATTATACTAAAAACATTTGGTAGTTTTTCTTATTTCTACAAACATGAAAAGTACTGACACACTAGAAATGGGTTGTTTTCAGAATAGTTATATAGTTTAAAGATTTACAGCTGAAATTTCAATGTATTTCAGATTTCTAATATGAAAAAAAAATTTATTTAATAATGTTAACATATTGCAAAAAGTCCTTAATCTAATTTTCTTTTTTCTGAAAAATGCAATGATGCCATTCAACCCTAAAGGTATTTTAATGCTTAAATAATGTTTAAGATATTAGAATTTTAATAAAAAAAAAACCTCCAATATCAGAGCACCAATTGCATTGCTTGATTATAATACCAAGTATCACTCTGTAGGAATTATTATCAAATAATACAAAACCACTAATACTATCACAGGTAATTGTTTCTGACTTAAGTTTTTCTGAACAGGATCCTTTCGAGCAATTCCTTATAAAAACAAACTTTTCTGTATTAAAATGACAATCAATAAGCTGGAAAAACCATAGCTAGCACAAGTTCATTCCCAAAGCCTTTCACACAAGTGATATCTCCTCCCCTGTAATAATCTATTTTTAAATACTGTAATAAATTCAACTCAGTTTTAATTAAAAGATCGCTTAAGAATTCTCCTTAATATGAAAATTCATGATATTTTCAGATAAAGATCAAGATTTATCTCTATTAACATTATATTATTCTGTAATAAGGAATATTATTTAATTACTGTATTTATCCAGTAATAAGTCCATTTCTGGTAATAAGCCCACCCAGATCTAGAGCTCTTCCCTATAAAACGACCAACAAATGATGTCTATTTTCCAGTTATAAAGCACATGGGAGGTTTGTTGCATACCAATTGTCCATGAACACAAGTATTAAAGCATAGACAAGTCCCTTTTTCAACTTCCTTAGAAATACAAGCAATCCTGGGTAGGGAGTGCCAAACCAAGAATCTCATATCTTGAACCTTCATTTATTTTTATGTAGGCACATCACGTAAATTTCAGAAAGACAAGATTGCCTATATATAGAAAATAGCTAAGTGATGTTTGTCTAGTGAAAAACTTCCAACTGAGATTTGGCACCTCAAATAGAGTCAATATCACTTATTCCCAAATACAGACCAGTTTATTTAATTATAAAAAATATATTCTACAATTCCCTATACAATTGAGAGAAAATATTTATCACAGATCTAAGGGGGTATACAATGTCACCTATTTCTATCTCCTCATCAAACACTTGTATCCTAACATATAAAATTGATAGTTAGAATTTTGTATAAAACTCAAACGTAACCTTCATCTCTTACTTCAAATTGCAAATAGTTTTGATATTCTTGTAAGACAAAATATTACTGATAACACTAAACTTTATAAAGGGGAATATCTCTAACAAAAGTCAAAGCATTAAGCATCATATCTCCTTAATTGAAAATATTCTATAATATATTAGTCAATTGCAACATCCCACTCAAAAGGAAATTTTAAGTATTAATTTCATTCATGGTAGTTATTTCATATTGATATACTATCAATATCACAGATTCCATGAGAGATTCATCAAGAGAACAAGCAAAGAGATGTATTCTTTAAACAGAAACCAACATGCCAAAACTACATAGCACACTTGTGTCTCACAAACCATTTCAAAACCATATCTGACAAAATTTTCTTTACAAATGGTAAAATATGAATAAATGGCATTTATATGTTAAGTTGCTAAGATCTTCAGTATCAATATCAGATAACACTGCCAAATGGACGACTCACAAATTACAGTATGAATCCTGACATTAAATCCAGTCCAAAGAGTCCTTCATTCACAATTGTTGACGTTTTGTTAAAACAGCAGGAAATTGAATGTGAAAATATTGTCTGTTACATTCCACTGAATTCCTGGAACATTTGAAAATCTAAAAGCTATCTATTGGAGACATAAACCACACTGTTAACTACATCTCTGGCAGTGAGGACGAAACTGCTGCCGTGGAAACAATCTAATTCTGTCACCTGATTCACGGAAATCGTCATTCATTCTAATTGTTTCCAATACAAACCCACCCCTAATCTAAAGAATGAGAAAGGCCTGTATAAATGAATAGCAGAGTTCATTGATGGAGCTTGGGTATTTCAGAAAGTAAATGAGCAAATAGGATTTAGAGGTTGAAGATAGGATGAATGACCTCAGTTTGAAGCAGGGGAGAGGTTGTTAGTACATAAGTACAGTTTTTCATCTGGCAGTACTTTTCATTATAATGCAGCTAATTGGTATATTTCTTGCAGCATGACAATTGTAAGCACCAACTGTCTTCTGTGCTGTAACCATAGAGCACCATAGAGAGGTCAAGGTGAATGTGACAGATGGAGAAAAACATTACAGGCAGGGTAGAAACATGTGAAATCTCTAGAGTTTAGTATTTTCTTTATCAATTTGGACTACACGACATGGTAAGGAACACTTTTTGTGGTCTGTTAGGGTGTAGCAAACATCTGGTGATGATGCACTGAGTAAAGAAATGGGCAGCTAAGGAGCAGTCAGAGCTCCTTAAGGACTTACTCATACTGTCATTCAAATATCGTTTCTACACAAATTGTCACATTAGGGCAAGTCTGAGGCCATGTGTCCAAGGATGGCAAGCTCTGGAATGTGTTACCATGGCAACGAGAAGTGAGTTCCCAATAGACTGGGCAATAAAAAATATCAATAATTATCTTGATGTTTCCCCCCCCCCTCCCCAAAATACAAATATCACAGCTTTATCAAAATTATGGATTGTTTTAAATGAAATTATACATTAATTGAACACATGCATGTAAAACTCCATTTACAATAGGAAAAATGAGTTATTCAAATAAACACTGTCTTTTTTTCCTGTCAATTTCAAAACAAGGATCAAACAATCAAAACAGAATTACGACAAATTTTCATTTCTACAAAAGAAGGGAAATATACTAAAACCACTGAATAACTGAGTTAAATCTTCCTATACAAAATTTTTCATATGAATTTGAATTCAAGATTGTTATAAATATGGTCTACACAAAGAAAAAAAACAGAACCAAGGTTATTTTCAGTGACGCCACAAGCAATGTCTCAAGGAGACATATACAGCTTTGTCTTACTTCTCTGTCATTTTGTAAAGAGTCAAGGAGAGTTTTCATGCATAAAAATGATTGCACACGTATTATTACTATAGAATGTAGAAACAGAAACAAACGTCCATCAAAGAAATGTTTGTGTGATGGGACCAATAGCTTTGTAAGTGTTGTCCTAGTCATCTCCTAAACATTGTATAATATGGATGGACAGATTGTATCAGCTATTTCTATCGGTTAGTCATCCAGGAGAAACAAACATCTGTAGTTTTTTGTCATATCTTTTCTGATCACCTCCATAAAACATCCAGCGCGGAGTGAGACTGTACTATGATCAGAACCTACATTGAGTCACTCAAGCATTTGTGATTTTCCTATACACAGTATTGAAATATTTCATTGTTGTACCTTCATTCATGGCCATATGTTGTGATCAACTTTACTGGGCCTAAAATCACCAATCTCTAACCAGATTAGAAATATGTTACATTGATTATAATACTATCAATGTGGTCAAACCTGTCTCTAGAGGCCATTTCAGGGAACAGAGAAAAGTTGTCTTTATACATCAGTGGTCTTTACACAGAGGTTTAATTAAGTTCAAATTTGTTCTTCTTTCTAATATAAATTCCACATACGTACTCTTTGGTTGGAAAAAAAGAGTCAAGAATGATAGCTAAATGTGACCTTAAGCAACAGAACCCACAACTTTGACACATAATGTACAACTTAATCACATTTAACAAGACCCCATTGACAAGTTATTGTCTAAACTTAGTTACACAGTCACAGTCTTTTAATTATCAAATATTCATTACCATACAAGGAGATACAATGCTTCACCAATATAGAAAATAAGCATCTACTTTGTTATTTGATTTAATTCAAAGGGTTTTTTCAAATTTTTCTAATCAAAGTTTCACAAACTGAAACAGTTCTGGTCATTTTTTCAAATTGGTCAAATAAAATCGAAATGGCTACAAAGCAAAAAATTATTTTTTTATTTCAATATTACTTTCATAATACCTCCACACAACCATATGAATTATGATTCCACAAAGAAATCTCAGACCATCTGTCCTCCGCTCAACAGCCCTTAATCTGACACTGAAACATCCTAAGTGTGAAAGAT
Source organism: Ylistrum balloti (assembly GCF_031769215.1). Classification (NCBI taxonomy): domain Eukaryota; kingdom Metazoa; phylum Mollusca; class Bivalvia; order Pectinida; family Pectinidae; genus Ylistrum; species Ylistrum balloti. Next base: position 3,515,584 of record NW_026781942.1, on the reverse strand, counting down.
GGGCCCTTAATATGACACTGAAACATCCTAAGTGTGAAAGATGGGCCCTTAATCTGACACTGAAACATCCTAAGAGTGAAAGATGGGTCCTTAATCTGACACTGAAACAGTCATCCTAAGAGTGAAAGATGGGCCCTTAATCTGACACTGAAACATCCTAAGTGTGAAAGATGGGCCCTTAATCTGACACTGAAATAGTCATCCTAAGTGTGAAAGATGGGTCCTTAATCTGACACTGAAACAGTCATCCTAAGTGTGAAAGATGGGTCCTTAATCTGACACTGAAACATCCTAAGTGTGAAAGATGGGCCCTTAATATGACACTGAAACATCCTAAGTGTGAAAGATGGGCCCTTAATCTGACACTGAAACAGTCATCCTAAGTGTGAAAAATGGGCCCTTAATCTGACACTGAAACAGTCATCCTAAGTGTGAAAGATGGGTCCTTAATCTGACACTGAAACATCCTAAGTGTGAAAGATGGGCCCTTAATCTGACACTGAAATAGTCATCCTAAAGTGTGAAAAAATGGGCCCTTAATCTGACACTGAAACAGTCATCCTAAGTGTGAAAGATGGGCCCTTAATCTGACACTGAAACATCCTAAGTGTGAAAGATGGGCCCTTAATCTGACACTGAAACATCCTAAGTGTGAAAGATGGGCCCTTAATCTGACACTGAAACAGTCATCCTAAGTGTGGAAGATGGGCCCTTAATCGGACTCAAATCCTATTTTGATCTATTGGTCTGGGGTACAATTTTCCACAACGTCACATGATCTGTCTTAGTTGATGTTATTTGCGCCTGGTCACCATTCTGTGAGGCACGCAAAGGCCATCACTTCTCACGTAATGCTATCTTGAATTCTGGTCTGTTCAATGAATATTTATCATGGGTCGATATCTGTGTGATTTTCAGAAGCAAAGCCTTTTGAAAAATATTTTTCATTTATAAGTAACTAGTTTGATAACTTTTAATATTCCTTAGTCAATCAGTGAAGAGTGGATTTTCCTTCAACTCCAGTCTTTTTTGTGACATTTAAAAGTTACATTAAAAAGTAAAAGCCAATTTAAAGAATTCAACCAACATCAACCCTCAAATTCTACTTAATAGTAATAAATATATTTGGGATCATGAATGGGCTTGTATTTCAAGACATTTTATTCTCAGGTTAATAAAACTTTCTCAGGTTTATAAATCAGTAAATTAACATCAATCAAAGTCCGTAATTGTGTATTTGTTCATTTATTATTTTTTTTTATAATCTTCAATACAAAAATGTTTTTAGCAAAGGCCATATTGCTTAAGAGTGAATCATTTTGGAGTATTTTAGACACTATAAGATCAAGCAGGTGAGTCTTTGGTATCAAATGACAGAGTGTGTCATCATGTCCTGTACAGGTGTAGATGTTGGGTCAGTTCAAATTGGAAACTAATTGGCGACTGACAATTTTCAACCTAGTCTTGTTAGCTGAGACATAAGAGTCCCCATTCATCTGACGGCTCTAGAATTGTGAGGGAGAAAATGGGAAAACAAAATGGCATTCGTCCATAATCGATAGCTGCTTGTATCTGATAACACGCTGAATAGTCAATAGGATCTACACTGCTTCTCACTCCTCGTCAATTCTGCTGAGCAGCCAATTTCTACACAAAATCCTCTCTACACGAGAAAGATTATTTATCTAAAGTGTGCAAAAAAATATTGCCAAAAAATCCACCAAAATGAAATCATTTTCATCATCATGTACAAGGTCTACAGAAGGCAGATCAGTACCAAAAATAGAATCAGTGATGTCAAAGCTAATTACAACAGGATTAGAACAGGATATTTTCAACGATACCAAAACTAAAGGAAATGCAACTTAAGAAAGCTCAGAAGGCTGCAATTAAGACATCAAAATTTATTGGAAGGCAACATCAACAAAAGGAACAACAAGATAAATTCATAAAGATCAGAGATAGTAAATTAAAGGATAGAATGGTTACCATGGAAAACCAAAAATAAAAGGGAGATAACTGAAACATAAAATAACATTAAGATTAAATGAACAAAAATAACTACTTATCTGCTTTAATTCCAAATTACCTCAACAGGGAAAGTTTTCTTTTGAATCTAAAAAGTCCGAATCAAATCTCAAATGTGAACATTCAAAATACACTTTGAATAATTCACAAGATAATTATATATTTTCATGGTGTTTCAACAATTACCTAGAGATACATTGCAAGTTGCATGAATTTTAAAACTGTTAAACTTCACAATGGTAATCCATCGCTGGGTTGAAATAGAAACCGCAGACAACTATTGATTTTGAAGAGAAGCCTAGTCACGATCAGACAGCATAAAATAAGCTATATCCGAAAATATATTGACTCTCGGAGACATTTAGTGTCTTCTCGGCCATCAGATATGTTGTGATACTGTAATTTGAGAAAAGTATCTCGCGACTGAATTTCTTATTCCTTAAAAATATATCACAATGCTGGTATATAAATATGTTAAAATCATGTTGATTTCATCAGAAACTGACTTTCATAAAATGACAATGTTATCTTCATGTTGATCTCATAATAAACCCAAGCCTGCAATAAGCCCACTCATATATACTACTTTTCAGTAGAATTTAACAATAAATATTGTTGCATTGTACATAAACCTGTAAAAATTTCATATTCTTAATCAGACGTAATTGTGTTTGGGATCTTCGGCTTATTCCAATATAAATCCATTTTATGAAATTTTATTTTTCATTTGTCTTTATCTTTTTTTTATCATGTACTTTTCATGTCTGTAACTTAATTGGGAATTTCTGATATTTTTAACTGAAGTATGATTTCTCAATTTTAGCTTTAATGAAAATAGCGGAGTGCAATTTCCATTCTCCATTCTGCAGAAGCATAAACATTCGTGGGTGGTCAGATGACACCGAGTTTCTTATTGGTGTTTACCTCACAATGTAAGCAACTGAGACCCACTTTATGTAGTAATAAGGTGCATGTTTTGTTTGTATCAACAAAATGCAACAATTTTCATTGAAGGTGAAATTTCAACAGGTGGTCATTTTAGGCAGGTATCATCATGAACAGGTGGTCATTTTAGGCAGGTAGCCATTCTAGACAAATATCATTATAGGTAAATGTCTTTATAAACAGATGGTTATTTCAGACAGGTGGTTATTTTAGATGTGTGGTCATTTTTGGCAGGTGTCATTATTTACAAGTGGATTTAATACAGGTGGAACTTCATTCAAAACATTCAAAATATTCAAAACATTCAAAACATTCACCAAAATTTTAAAGAAATCAGATTATCAAGTTTCCTCATGATTAAAGACCATATATCTGTGGTCAAGAAGTAAAACCATATTTTTTTTATACAAACTATTGTCAATCAACTCCATAGAACCTTATAAATATTCAGTAGTTAGTGAAATCAATAATCTCCATCACAGTTTCTAATTTCACTACTTAATCAATGACCCATTAAGGTTGAAACAATTACTTGGCACCATTTACGATCTCTTTTAAGTCTTGATAGATGTAACAGCTGATCACACAACACCATCAAGCAGCTGTACACATACAATCTCCAGTGCAAAATCTCCTTCTGAGGAGAGGAAATAAGTCTTGAATTATTCTTCACACAAGTATCTAGGTCAAACATTTATCACCATGAGGGTACAAAAAGTCAACATCTACAAATGGACCTAATACATTAGTATTTATCTTATATCAAAATATCATTGTTTTATAACCCAAAATCATGAAAATGATAGATATACAACACCCTTTCTAGTTCCCATTGTTGAAAGTGGTCTTTAAAGACAGGTAGACAGAAAAGACAGGTTCTTATAAAAACAGATTGATAGATTAACAAGGTTCACCTTGTTATTAATACTGGTAGATGCAGACAGATTTCCAGTAAAGACATGAGCTGACAGTTGAGATAGAAGTTTAAGGCTGTGGTATTTCAGTATTAACTGTCTGACCAATTTTTTTTATTCTTTTAAGAACATTTCTCCTAAATAACAACTCCTAAAACTTTTTAAATCATTTGATAAAACATTCTTCAACAATAAAAATTCCTTAATTCAATATTGAAAAAAAAGCATTATTTTTGCACAGATCTCTGGATTTTTTTCTTTACCTAGAAAAAGCACAAGAGTTGAAAACTAATCTCTACAGTATTGTCAATTCGATATTTCATTACAAGAATATCTCCAGGGTAGAATCAATTTCCATATCAGCCCAACATGTGAAGCAATCTGAGTATAACCTACCCCAAATAAGATATTGTCTACTGTGTAGACTCAAAAATGTCTTAAGGCCAGGAAATAAATAGTAAGCTATTAAACTAGTGAATTTTGCTTACCTCCAAGAACCTCCACCAAGCTATTTTCAAAAGCATGACAATTGTTAATTAAAAGAAAGCAAAATCTCCTTTAAATTTTAACCTCAGTAGCTAAATGACCTTGGCTATACACTAATTAAAACTTACGCTGAACAAATCGTCACATCCAGGAACACTGCACTATGCAGTCCCTTCACACTAAATTACGAAGGACGTTACAGTGCACTTCTTAAATTCCAATATTTCGTAGAGCATCTAGCACAGAATAATCGGCACTGTAACAGACTTCAAGTTGGCGTGGCACAAAGCAAAATTCCAATGCATAGACACAATGAAAACAAAACACCAAATTCCGTGCAATACTGGCAGAATAATGGGGAAAAAAAACAGCACCACACAAACACACTCTAATAGCTTCAGTGGTATGGTGACATAGCCGATGAAATTCCAGTTGGTATTAGAATTTTAGACCACACAGCTTTAGCCAACACAGATCAATATGACGAGAGTGCATCAGTCAATACAAGCGATGTCTTGGTGGAAAACAAAGCCCCCTCGTACTTTGTACAGAGTCCTGATGTGACGAACGTTATGTTATTGGCTGCAAATTCTTCTGTCCATTCATCACCTAGTTGCTTTGCTCCTGATCCATCCACAAATGAACAGTCGATATTTGATCTCCGATCTACTATAGTCGACCGACCGGTGCTTTAATCCAGCGACCTGTTTCCCAAGCTGCGGCCACTACTGTAATACACATATTAGGTCAATGACTGACCTCAACTGACCTATCTCTATCCTTTAGGTAACTGACCATTTATTGGCAGTGCCTTATTTAGGTGGTCAGTAATGGGTATGGCTTTAACCAATTGACCTTTGATACTGTACCACAATACAAGTACATTTCATTGCCAACATTGAGCGAAGCTGACCAGTCATTTTGTCTAATGAACCATTGTAGATTTAAATCCTCTATATAAATTCATTTGACATCTACTCCCATTTATAGATGGTGAAGCTAGGTAAAATTTTAGCTGACCATTTGACAATCATATGGTAAATTACCTGATAAATTGGGATTTGACAAAATCGTAACAAGATTTTCATTGTAGAAATTAATGGCGGAAAAACCTTAACCACTACTCTCATGAACACACTAGCCTTTACCTTGTCATTTGTGAAACAAGTCTCAGAGTTTTGCCTTCTATCAAGCCTCTGTCAAGATAAAATGAGAGATTTGTGATGTTATCAATATTATAAGGAACAGAAACAAATGTAAGATTTTGTTTATTTACATAACTAATGATACTGTTCCAAACATTCGTGAAAACAGTGTTTTATTAGTTTGAAACAAAGTTTTGGTTGGTCAACTCGTTGGTTGGTTGACCGGGTTTTCATCTCAACAACTCCTTCCATTGCAGAGTATTATCTAACTGACAAATGTCAGTGTTCTGGCATCATGTGAAAAAAAAAATTCTTTGTTAACAATATTTATCTCACTCTGTGGTGATGTCACCATGGAACAATGGGAAGCTTCAGCTAATCACAGCTCCACCAGGTCATATTACTCATGTATAATAACAAACAATTAAGTATTGGGTGTTAAACTGAAACCAGGAAACAGTAAATATTTTCTTTCTCCAAGTGAAAATAACTTTACCTAAATGTACCTGACTACCACCCTGTAATGATTGACAAAACCAAATGCTTTAATCTGGCTGCTGTTTATGGAAACATGAACTTTCATTGTTATTGTTGATATATGTTACACATATGAAATAAACAACCAAACGAACCTCAATGCCAAGGTATATAAAGTGATTAGTGGGTAATAAATATTCACGTTTTTGATAAAGCATTGAGATATGGTATTCCTCATGCAAAGACAAGCTGACACATTACCGCTGTCTCAAAATCTGGGGTGGGCTTATCACAGGAACGGTGAAATAGTGTTGATACTGTTACTCAATGTTTATAAACATGTATGGGTGAGCTTATTGCCAGACATGGGCTTATTGCTGGAAACATCAGATATACGAGTCTAAAGAAGAAGATTCTTGAAATTTCATCATATGTATGAAGTCCCTTGAGCCCCAATGGATAGGGAGGGGTTGAATTGACACTTTTGGGTTTATGCCATGAAGAGTTCCTGTAAAATTTCATCAACATGGACAAACTGACCATTGTGTATGGGTAGAGTCAGTTCATTTCACCACAAGCTACCGGTCAGTCAGGAACTAAGGCACTGTTAAACAGCTAGATCCCATCTTTAATCCTGATGGCCAAATACCACTTTCCTGAGCACAAAACATGGATCAATATATTCAATTTTGTATGGTCAGTCTGTGGAGCTGCCTTATCTTTGTATATCCTATATTGTCAGCGGTCAAGATGGCCAGAGCTGTAATCAATCATTAAAAGGTCTAATACACAATGCATGTCCAGATGGTGGTCAAGTTACTGAATTTTCAACAAAGAATCATCCCTTCATTATCATACATTGGTCAATGTTATTCAATAAATGGAGCAGATCATTCTCCATTTCAAGATGGTGGTAAAGATTCCAATAATGTTGTCGGCTTTTTTTCCTGATGAACGAAAGATAATAGCGAAAATCTTAAGATATATGGAATGATGTCCAATTTCTGTTTGTAAGAATTTAAATTCATCTTGATCGCTTTTAAGCAATTACAAGACACAAAAATATAACTGTTGGTATATATTGATCAGTAAGAGGGATTCGACCTCTATTTCCTACATTGATCAGCTTACAATCTACATGAACCAGCTGCAGCCATCTACATACATAATTAAGTAGCTCTGGCTGAAATAAACATATGATTTATAACCTTAATCAGGACCCGTGAACCCTGATCCTACTCTAAATCCTGACCTTAACATGTCTAGCATTATCATCAATATGAACGAGTCAAAATATGAGAGACATCTGTATCATCATACAAGTCATATCTACACCAAATAACATCTGATACCTTTTTATAACAGAGCTGTTATCTGTTTATAACACAGGTGATATATTTACCATATAACAGCTGATCTGTATTATAACACAGGTGATATATTTACCATATAACAGCTGATCTGTTTATAACACAGGTGATATATTTACCATATAACAGCTGATCTGTATTATAACACAGGTGATATATTTACCATATAACAGCTGATCTGTTTATAACACAGGTGATATATTTACCATATAACAGCTGATCTGTATTATAACACAGGTGATATATTTACCATATAACAGCTGATCTGTATTATAACACAGGTGATATATTTACCATATAACAGCTGATCTGTATTATAACACAGGTGATATATTTACCATATAACAGCTGATCTGTATTATAACACAGGTGATATATTTACCATATAACAGTTGATCTGTATTATAACACAGGTGATATATTTACCATATAACAGCTGATCTGTATTATAACACAGGTGATATATTTACCATATAACAGCTGATCTGTATTATAACACAGGTGATATATTTACCATATAACAGCTGATCTGTATTGTAACACAGGTGATATATTTACCATATAACAGCTGATCTGTATTATTATAACACAGGTGATATATTTACCATATAACAGCTGATCTGTTTATAACACAGGTGATATATTTACCATATAACAGCTGATCTGTATTTAGCACAGGTGATATATTTACCATATAACAGCTGATCTGTATTTAGCACAGGTGATATATTTACCATATAACAGCTGATCTGTATTTAGCACAGGTGATATATTTACCATATAACAGCTGATCTGTATTTAGCACAGGTGATATATTTACCATTCAGCAGTTACTGTTAGTTTTATAATGAAGTTCCTACCCACATCCTATCTATACTATCTCCACCATATTTACATACTAATGATGTACTTCTAATTGCAGATTTCTGAAATGTAGAGCTAACTATTTTCCACTTCTTCCCCAGAAATATTTATGTATTCACACAAAACTTGTTAAGATTTGTTGTGAGAGTTATGCTGACAAATAAACATGATTCTGGATGCTGTGATTTTGAATTAGAGATGTGTATTACGTAACATTTTCACAGACCATCGAAAGATGCATTACCGAGCCTATTCCGCAATTTCCACTTTCCACCAGACTGCCAAGGAATGTGTCTCGTATCGTTTGGTAGCATTCTGAGTTGACAGCTGATCTCAAGTCTTTAATAATGTTACGTGATTTTACTACAGACTGTCTTGATTATTTGGAAAATTTTTGAAATTTTTCTTCATTTTCCTAATAGTTTTTTTTTCATCATTATCCTCAGAAGACCATTTCATATTCGTCATTCTCTGACAAATATCTAATATGATGATAAAGCATTTTTAATAAACAAATTCCAAGTTCCTAATGCAGACACTGCTTTTAAAGATGGAAAATTGTTTTTTCTAATTAATAGCTGGTAAATACCTCATGAACAATCTACAAGAGGCCCATCGCATGCCACCTAAGAGTGATTAGAGTCAAGTGTTAAGTGCAAAACTAGTACAGTAACAATGAATATGTAACTTTACTATTTTGCCCCCGGAATTATTTCTAAGAATAAATATTTTCAAAAAATTCTCAAATTACAAAAAAAAATGTACTTTCTTAAATTTTTGTTTGCATTTTCAAGTGATCAAACAAGGAAAATGCAGATTATCAAAATACAATTAAACACGGCATACATACCATGAAATTAATCATGGAAATTAGGTAAGAATTTACCTGTAAATTTTCCCTCTATTTCACAAACACACAAGACCACTCTGATCATGTGAACAGAGGGGAAGGATATGTATGGCTGGCGTTACTATGACAATTGGACTCTACTGTGCTGCCACCTGGCTCTCTGTGTCATCAAGAGCACAAATCATACTGATTGTATCTCAAAAAAGCTCTGTGTTATGTATCCCAGCAGGATCAAATCACCTTATTTATGTCAGGAAGTCATTTTCCTCATATTAAGTGACTAACAACGCCAGCAAGCCTGAGAGAAATCACTTTTTGTACTGATGAGAGTGGTCCCTCACTTCAATGTGGTATTACTAACACCCTATTTTTTTAATTGAATTCAATAACCATGTTCACCAGTTGGCGAGACTACTTTTAAGAGGAACAAATGATAGACTTTTTGATCAAAGATTCAATTAACTGACCAATGACCCCTGACCTTTAATTAATTCCACAATGGTCAAAATTTTATATCTGATACAGAAATCTGGCCATTTATTCAATTAACACCATTGGCCAAGGTGACAAACACTTTTATCAAACCAAATGCCTTTGTTAACGTTAGTGTTTCATTAGTATCTAAGTCATGAAAAACACAATGGTCAAATTCATTCTCGACCATGAGAATATAAACAGGGCATCTCTGGTCACTAAACACACAATCAAAGCCTTTAGGAAATTGATGGACATGACGTCTAATCATTATTCTAAAATGACCACTACTAACAATTAATTTGACATAGGAGAGCAGTTTTGAAACATCAAATATATAGCCAAAGCATTACCATAGAGTGCATGATACAGTTAAATGGAAACCTCGTCTCAATTACAACAACGGGACACATACAGACAAAATAACACTGACAACAAACACTATCTGAACATCGGTTTGTTTGTTTGTTTGTTTATCTGTTTTTTTGGCATTTTGCCTTGAACAGCCAAGTCATGTTAAGGCGGGTTTCCTTGTAATAGCAGGTGGCTATCTGACACTGAACAGTATACAAGAGTCATATTCCATCCAGGGCAATTAGGGTATAGGTCTTTCTCAAAGTCACAACCATGACAGCACAGACCAGACTGTTTCAGATTTTTGAGAAACACAAAATGCGACTGGCAGAGAAAACCATATAAATCCCAAGGATGGTCACCGGCCAGTATGTAGGTCAATGTGTACTGACGGAGATGTGGCAGCCATAAATACAGGACACACAGTGTATGTAGCATTGTTTTCTACAAACATCATTTTCATTAGAGTGAAATGATTCTGAACTGAACACAGATTTACAACTGTCTATGATCTGACCTCCGTGAGAAAATAAGTCCTTTCTCTCAATGATTCAGAGAACTGTTTTGTTAAAATCGATTGTTTTTCATTGAAGAACATAACTCTGAATAACCATCAACAACATTTTCAATAGTGAACGGAACCCTTGTGGATAAGGAGACAAGATTTTAGTCCGAATGTATAATATCCTTCACAGGAACTGATATCAGTACAACAATATTGGAACATCTTCACATCACAGGAAAATTATTGGGGACAAACAGTTTTGTGGCAGGACATGCATAATTTGTCTGATGATCCAATTATAATAAAGTTTCATTTCGTTTTGTGTGAGGATGTAGCTGTCACTTAAATTCATTAAATGGTTACCGTAAAGTCTTTTATTAGCACATCCTCTATGGAAACACTGCTATTTTAAATCTGGAACCATAAATACATGGTAATCTCCAGCATAAATCTTACTACCTGCACATTTCTTATTTTTATAAAAAAAGTGAAAATTAAACAATAGTTCATATATATAGCATTGTCTTTTCTTCAATGTACTGAAAAGACTTAGTTTCAGTCAAAAAGACTTTTTTCTTTTTTTCAATCACATTTCAATTCCAAGTATGTTTACTTAAACTGAAAAAATTATTGAATAAGAAAATGACCAGACCTGATGTTAACATAAAACAAGAGTATGATGGATATAGCATTCAGGGACACAGAAAATTCCTGAAATATTCATGTAAACACAAATATAACACAGTGCTGTCTTAACTTCACAAGACATTTGACAGTAATTTAGAGTTTTCCTAACACTTTAAATATTTATCAAAAGCAAGTATATATCTTGGACACTGAAATCTCCAGGCTTTGAGAAGAAAATGTATCATATAAATGATAGATTGCAATCTTGGAGCCAATAAATTGTTTGGCTTGCTATATAATATGAATGACTGCACCAAAAACAAATATTCTGAAAATATCTGAAGTAGTCCCAGGTAAATAGAATACTTTCTTCCTAACCTTCATATTTAAGAGGCATTATGAAAGTTTTAATAAATTTCAAGAAACAAATATTCCTTATGGTTTGGCCTACAACAATATATATGTATATCCCTGTTAAATAGGCTGACAGTCAATTTCCTGGACAAATGTATATTTCACAATGTTTATAGCAGTCAATCAAGCAAAGACAATTGGAAATGTACTCCTAATGCCCAGTTGTTGATGAATGATGGTTATATATGCATAACTGTGGGGAAATGGTCAATTTCCTTCACCAATTTGGCCACAATTTGACAAGATGGACTGTCCACATGTTCATCAGCTCTGGGCTGGAGCCTAGATCAATATGTCCCCTAACACATGTCTGTGTAGATCACACCAGAACCCAACAATGTAAGTATATATGTATTGCTAAACTTACAGGCCTACAGTACCACAACTCCTCTGGGGAAATTAGCCAGAAGCTGAATTGTCCCAATAAACAACATACAACAAGCAATCATTTTTCCCCTTTTTCTGTTTTTCCCCCCAATTTTCAATGTACTACTTTTCAATAACTTAAATACTTCTGATCAAAAGTCTGATAAATCAAGTAACTTTTCATTCAATCCTCGAGATATATATATATATATAATACATGTCCTGTGATAAGCCCACCCCTTACCTTTGTTATGCACCTCGTCATTCAACAAGAATAGAGAAACAGGGGGCACATCTCTCACAATTCCAGTCAGATTTTTAACAAAAATCCAACTTGGACAAAAATATGTTGTAAACTATATTATGGAATGTTTGAAATGTATGAAATGATATTTTCGAAGTTTCATGAAATGTAGACAGACAGACAACAGACAGGCAGGCATAGTGAGTTTGATATGATAGCACATTTTTATGCCAAGTCCTTCATATAATAACTATGTTAAAAGAAAATTTCATTGGCCTCTGACTAAAAGTCAGGGGTGGGCTGATTACATGACAATTAAATCTTATTTGTTGGTTATGCTATCGTATTAAACAGCAATTTTACCAGACATGGGCTTATCATTTTATCTATCTGATGTCAATTGTTTGTTAGATAAAATATACAAATACTAGCTCTTTTCAAAAAGGCATTGTCAAATATTATCAGTTTCTGTAAAATTCTTCTAAATCACACATTGTATAGACTATAAAATGTACTATGAATTCCAAAATACAACACAAAACCCCATCAAATACGAAACTAACAACAGCATAAAACAAAACCACAAAACACAAAACCCCATCAAATACGAAACTAACAACAGCATAAAACAAAACCACAAAACACAAAACCCCATCAAATACGAAACTAACAACAGCATAAAACAAAACCACAAAACACAAAACCCCATCAAATACGAAACTAACAACAGCATAAAACAAAACCACAAAACACAAAACCCCATCAAATACGAAACTAACAACAGCATAAAACAAAACCACAAAACACAAAACCCCATCAAATACGAAACTAACAACAGCATAAAACAAAACCACAAAACACAAAACCCCATCAAATACGAAACTAACAACAGCATAAAACAAAACCACAAAACACAAAACCCCATCAAATACGAAACTAACAACAGCATGAAATAATCCACCATTATTTCTCACAAAACAATCAATACTGTCTACATACAGAGGTGCACACACACACACACACACACACCAAAAAGCAGACATATCCTACAAACCACCATGACACCAACAACCTGAAACCTCTTATTTATGTAGGTTTGACATCATAACCTTTAAAACAGACTCTGAACCAACAATTTCTTGTTTGAATAAATACATATATCCCAAAAACAGTAATGATAGAAAACCGTGGAATGAATTATCTTTTTTAGAACAGTACTTAATATATTTCACAATAAAGTAAATATTTCAATGAGCACTGTGAATTAAAACAAGCACAACATTCCTAAGGTTTCTGGACTATAAGATGGAGCACTGAGGACAGAAGACAGGAGCTATCTACAGGTATTAATGAAATATCAAGACATTAATAAAGAGTTTGTCTGATCGATAATAAATTATTTGAATACAACAGTAAGTAATAACTTAACAATCATCTTGATCAAGATTTAAATCAAATACAATCTTGATTAGGATTTACAAAGCAAACATATGAACATCTGGATTATCAGGGACTCGACCAGGATTTTACACAGTTTGGTTCAAATTCTCTGACCTTGGTGAAAACCATGACAACTCATACCTATATACATATTTTTTCATATATCACTCAGATTTTAAAAGAAGCAATTTCAGTTTGAAACCCAACAACCCTTCCATTTTAGAGACACGACTGATGAAAAGAAACCATTTTGAATAATGAATGTGCAATGAGAGATGGATTTTGAAATTTTTAACGTGCATATTTTACATCAAAATGTTTCCCAAAATTTTTACAGCAGAATCTTAAAATAGCATATACATGACACAAGGATAGATATTACTGTATAACCTTTATCATTTATGTGTCTAACAGAATCTGCCACAAATAGTGATTTTTAAAAACCCAAAGATGAAATACATTCCTGTACCTGGATTCATCATGTGATATATAACAACCATCTTTTAATTCATATTAACGAGCTTGAAGCTTACCAGGCATAATTTGTTTACATGAAGCTTCGTCAATCCATATAGACTATAAATAGCCTCCGTCTTCTACACTGAATACGCCAAACTGACATGTATTCCATTACAACCTTACGGGTGACAAACACGACAGACAGACAGGTAACGGCAGACAGATAATCCCTCATTAGTACAGGTAGATGGTAACGCTGTCACACAGAAAAAACATGAGCAGACGACAGACATGAAAGGAAGTGGTACACCTCAGTCTGTCTTACAGCAGAGGAAACAGTTGCTACATTTGCTCTGTTACATTCTGAGGTAATCAATATTATTAGGTAGAGCATGTATCGCCCGCTAACTGTATAAACCATTCTAAACTTCTCAGTAGAATTTGTCCCCAAAGTATGCCCCTACTAAACTCTCTCATCAAATGTCATGCCAACCAAATATTCCTCACCCAAGACCAACAATTAAGATATTAAGCACACCCAAGAGACAATATCAATATTGTTTTATATCTGCCAGGAATCTAACCTATGTGCCTTATACGGCATGTGTTTCTGAAACTCAAATCTTTATACGCAGACACAACACAGCTCTGCCAGGCATCCTTTAATTAATAACAGAGGTTTAATATCCAATGATTTGCTGCAGACAAAAAGTCAAATAGCACTTCCAAGTTCCCACTGTTTCTATAAAGATTATAAATACTACTGTATGAATACCAGCGAAAATTTAAAACTATATACATGAATGTCAATCTTGCCCCACATACAATTAAACAGATATTGTGATTCCACACAAGAATTGGTTCATTTCTGCTTTTATTTCTTAGATTTGCAGTTTACATTATTATACAAAATTTACTTGACAGATCTTGGTGCCAGCCATTGTGGGATATATTTATTATTTTTTTTATTCTTCCACTTCCCTTTTCTCTTCTCTCTTCTTCGTCATTCTTTCTTTCATGTTACACAATGGGTAACTTGAGAGTAAGGTGAACATGCATATGAAGTTCCAGAATGATTATAATTATATATTTCTATAAAAAATGGATTACAGTTTAGTATATTGTTGCTTTACATCCTATAAACAGCCAGAGTCATTTAAGTATGTGTCAGTTGTGGGTGGTGGAGTAAAGACACAGTCTGAAAAACCACTGACCTGTGGCCAGTACCTGGCAACTACCCACAAGTGGCTGGCTAGTGATATAGACAGACGCTTTAACGACTTGGCCATCACAGTTAATGGACTAATGGCTAACAATACATCAACACTTTCTGAACATTTAGTCGATAACATATTTCATCTTTTTCATGCCTTCTTCCCAATCTGTTCCTACATTTAAAAGGACCTTGTTCCTTTAATAATCAAAGAGAAATGATTTCTTAGACTAAAGGGAGGTAATTCTTACCAAACTATAAAATTTCAACTCCAAGACAGATACACAATAAAACATCCATGTATTGGGTCCTATTTACACTTGACAACAGTTGGGCTGCAATGTTGATGTAATATTCTCAATATCACAAAACACTGCAGTGGTGAGGGAAGGATCTCTTTGTAGTAACAAGTTGCTACTTCACTGAGCAACATATGGGAGGCCAATCACATGACACCTCAAATATTCAGGGTAAATGTTTTGCCCAACCTTTACCACTATTGCACAGAGCAATCTGTTTCTCAACTTCCTGTATATTATAAATTGCCACAGGTATGGGGGCCTTATAATTCATTGGCAGTTTGTGTATATAACAAAACTTAATTACTTGCTAGATATATGAAGTCTTTGATCATTCCTACATGTAAATAAATGTTGTTGTTTGGTCTGATTTTGTTTGACTATGTAAGTAAGTAAATAAATGCACATTGATAATTAAGTTATAGCTATCTTAAATTAAAGTGATGATTTGCATGCATTACACATTAAATCTTCAGGCAAAATAAAAACGTATAAGTAATTAGGTAAACTTATCCAGATAACCAGTGTTATTTACATTATAGGAACTACAGGTAAACTTTAACGTTTATGTCACCGGTCGGACAGATCCATTTCTCATTGTGGAGCGTAGTCATCATGCAATATATTACATACACATAATTTTCAAAGTCAAAATCTATGAAAAAAATGTGTTCAAATGTCACAGTATCATCGTCCACAAAGAAACTGACTCTCATTTCAGGTTTCAGGAATTGCTACAGATATTTCAAAAGATAATGTAATTGTATGAAGCATTCTAACTAATCCATTTCTAAAAGAAGAAAGGGTTAAGATGTTTGGATCAAGATACAAATAAAATCAACATATCAGATTATATACTTTATTGTAATACTATATACAAATAACTTGAAACTTGCATTCTACCATACACAATGTACCCATGATCTGTGGCAGAGTTAACTCCCTTACATAATTTCAATCAAAAAAGATTTACAAGGTAGGTGTTGTCCATGAATCAAAGAATGCTTGCCCTCCCGGAATGCATGGTCTTAATCTCCTGGTACTGTTTTTTCCCTGATTTGACCTATTTCATCAAATTTGAGTTTAAATTAAGATTATGCTAATACATCAGTACTTGTTTCACTTCATCTTTTGACCACCAATGTATGAATCAAATAAGTTTAAATTTGTTGTGATTTCTTTAGTTTAACTTTCCATTATACCATCGATTATTGCAAATACCCTTCAGAATGTGTCATCATCTCTTACAAGTGTGCCAAAAACAGATTGATCACATCACCACTTACTACACATATTTTATATTAGTTCATTCTCATGGTTCAAAATTTGACCCAAGAATTATGACTTCATCAGGTGTGAAATTTACAGATTTCATATCTCTGACTTTGTTAAACTCAATCAATTTGGTGGGGGGGGGAAGTAATGGTATTATAGAAAACTGTCTTCCTGATATGTTTACATCTGAATCCAAAACATCAAAAGCTAAGTATTTTAGGTACACTCTTATGAAAATTCCTTGAAGATCAAAACACACTTCAAACTCCAATCGCTCTCACCAAATTCACATCCAATTGGCAAAAATATCATAGTTCAAACAAAAAGACAATCTATCACAGTTAATCGTGTTTTCATTTTCTTGAGATAGTTAAAGTCATGTGAATGATTTCCTAAAACCCATTCCTATATCAGGGGTATTACATAAGATGTAATACAGAAATCAACATGATTTCATCACTGTTATCAAAGTCAAAACACTTCATAAAATACTTCTACAGCCTCAAACATCATATATCACCCACCACATCAAAGCTTAAAGAACATAAGATAGCTGAAATGTTCTTTTAATATAAATTCCAAAGCTGCTGTGAAAAATATCCACTCAGATGTGGTCAATTTCCATCAGTTATGTGTAGAATGAAGGAGTTCTCTCCCTTCTAGCACTTTTTAAGACTAAAACCCTGCAGCAAAGTTTACATTTTTCTTTTAAACAATTACTGATTTCAGAAAGAAAAAAACATTTATTTTGAAAAACAGGGTTTTAGTAGTAAAATCACTGGGTTTTTTTTTATTATCATTTTCACTTGCTTTCAAATTTCTGTTTTAGAAATTTTCCCCATTTCCATGATAACTCCATACCAATTTTGGCAATGTCATCCCTTAAAACTCAACTGGTTACTTCCGATAGAACATGCTTTCCTTAATCCTTTCTAAGCATGTGTTGTTCCAAACCAACATTCCATTAGTTTTCTTGCGATATGACACAAACAACAAATATTATGCAAACCTTGAATGAGTTTGTTGCTAAAATTCACACAGGCCACTGAAATCTGTTTTAATAAATTCACTTCCTCTTTTTGTTTCACATTGTTTAGATTCCAGAGACAAAGTAGTGATCAGATATTAAGGAATGTGTGTAGAAGTTTGTCATTTTTATTGTACAGATTCCCTGGAAACAAAAACATCTGCAGCAGACATATATAACATCCTGGACTGAAATTAAGGTTATTATTTCACTACAACAGTACAACACAAATAAATAAAATAACTAATTAAATCTTAAACAGACAGTATCATGTCAATTAATACAACTTATAATTAAAATTCTTTTTAATCAAAATCAAAATCTCGCAATATTTCATTTGTTATTTCATGTCGACAAAAAATTTCAAAATCTCCAAATTAAATATTGCTAAACTTTTCGTCCCAGAATAAATTATATCTTAGATTGACTGTGTCACCAGTGAAATTAAATTTGTATCAAAATAAATCACTATGTACTGTCAAAATTTTCAGAACAAAAAAAATCTTACTCCAAATTATGACACTTGATCCACATCTAAGTCAAGTGTAAATACTTAAATAAGATAAATAAGATTTGTTAAAACATTACTCTACAACAGAAGCTGATAAGTATAGTTGTTTTGGCTGTTTTTTTTAACTTTTTTTTTGTATCAATGACATCATACCCTCTATAGAAGATCACACCAAAGAAAATAAGTACATACCTCCGCACTATCTTCTTGCATTAGGGTGGGTCCCCCTACGGTATGTCGGCGTGGATTTTTTCGGGGAGCATTTTTTCGATGTTCCTGATCTTGACCTGCGGATGGAGGTTTCTGAGGTAAACTGCGAGTCTGTATTGCAGAGTAGTTTGGATTATTTGTCTTCCAAACAATGGTGTCTGGTTCACTGGAGTAGCCTCCCTTTACATCCTCCAAACTACCATGGTGTTTAAATTTAGCTTGTACTGGGGCTGAAATGAAAAGATGAGATCACTTTAAAATTTGATAGAAAGCAATGTGAAAATTAAGTGATTGTAAAGTAATGTTATTGATGCACAGACCTTTAGAAAATTGTTTAACTACAGAATATTCTTCCTTTTTATGAACCTCTCTTTCATCTTGATAAATGCAAATATAGCAAATCAAATGAGACTGCTTTTTTCCCATCCAAAAAAGCAGTTTTGTCACTATAGGCCTTTTTCTTTAAATGAACAAGTCACATTTTGTTAGGAGTTAGTACCATATTTATGCAGTTTTAAAATCAATCTTACATGGAAATATTATTTTTCAATCTGATATACTTAAAATAATTATGATCATTCCACACAAAAATTCCGTCATTTCATCATTTATTTTCAATTCTTCATTTTCACTGGATAGTTTACAGATGTCTATGACAATGGTTTGTAATCAATGTATATCAGCTTTGGTTCACTCCAATGACTAAATCCAGACACTCTACCAGACATAAACATTTCAAAAAGTTAAATAACTGACATGGTCAACTCTCCAGCGAACTGATATGCCACCTGATTTCTTAGAAGACTTGTACAATTCTTCCTCGCAGAAAGTAGTGCCTAAAGATATGAATAAAACCCCCCTAAAAAGTTGATACAAAATCTGTGTAAAGTTTCTAGAGTTATTTCCCTTTAATCTTGCAAGGCAACGCAAGCTGCCATTGGAATCAGAATGAGTAATTGGCAGCTACTGAAAAAACTACCAAAGTAACATCTCCATTTCATTGGATGAGTAAGCAGAGAAACATCCCTTGTTAACTATGTAGAAATCGTGGGAATATACCATCTGAGATGCTGTTTTGATGATTTTTTTCTCTCACCGATTCTGACAATGGTAATATACCTTAGTGATAACATCTTTCTGGCAAAACATCTCATGCTGATCCATACACTTTCTATCTATTTTTCTCACCAAAGAAAACAGCAGTGATATGATAAATGAGAAAGTTGACAGCAGAAAGTTGCAAGTTGAGTGAATAAATCAGAGTTGGATTTTTATCATTAAATCAAGTAAATCCATAATAAAACTTATAAAGCCTAGATATTCTTATTTTCTTATAATTGTAATTGTTCATTAAAAATTGTCAGCTCATAAACAGCATTACCGAAATGGAATTTCTGTATAAAGGCTATAGAGCAGACATTTGGAATATTTTGGATTGCTTATTATTTACAAATCCTTGTATTACAAGAGAGTTTTAGTGTTAATACTGTGAGCAAATTAAAGAAATATCTTTAAGCTATATACTCTTTCCAAGGTCCAACCAAATATCGTCTTTTTTATTGTGGAACTCTTATCTATTTAAGTCAAAAAGGTGTGTCAGGACAAGGTAGCATACATCCTTAAGGCAATGTGGAATTTTCTAGATGATTATTTATAGATTTACAGTATAAACATGGAGATTGACTATTGACATAGTTTTCCAAGTTAACTGAAAAGACACAAAATTTCAGACCAAAAACTTTAAAGTAACATGTGGATTGAAAGTCTTTTTGTTAAGCAATTATTTTACAATGATTTTACAAAGATTTTACAATGATTTTACTCTTTAGACCCCTTCCCTGATTCTGATTCTGCAGGGGGCCCAGTTATTAGTCACCTCTTATGATCATGCAATAGAATGCAGTAGAATACAGCATACCTATTCTAGAGAGCTTTCTGATGTCATGACTGGAGAAACCTCCCTGACCTCTGTAGGTTATGACCTACAAGTATGACCTCTTACAACATGCTGTCAGGTACAACAGTCATGTTCTTCCGGCCTGCTACACTGTTCAGTAGGATATGAACTTTCATTGCCATAAATACGGTCTATAACATTAAACTGGAGGACATCTACAGAAATAGTTCCATTATTATCCTGGCTTGCTCTGTAATTGGGTTTTGTGGAGATATCATGGCATTAGTTTGGTGTCGTTTTTCTCTGACTGGCAGAAGACCAAAAGCATTGGCAACACTACACAAAAACTGCAAACACCTATAGTTCGTAATTGTTAGGGTCATTAAATGACTTGACAGACACTTATCCTACAAATTGTAGCAGAAGGTAAAAAATACAGACAGCAAACTCCAAGGAGGAAGTGTGAGATGATTGTTGAATCCTTATTATGTGGTATAATGTATAAGGTATGTCTCTCATTCCAGTGTATGATGAGTCAAGCATTTAGAGTGATCTACAGTTCTTTAGGGTCATAAATCATTACATATAATATCTATATATAATTGCATGTATAAATAAACCATTTTCCCTTCTGCTCCAATTTCTCCACCTCACTGTGTACACTTTATCTACCATCCCCAACCACCATATTTCTTTTCATCCCCCCCCCCCCCAACCATCCCTCACATTTTTACCACACCTCAATAATCTCCGTCTAAAGTTTGTCCCCCTTTGAAATCTTTTTATATTTGATTGTACTCTTTCTACCTGACTTTCCCAGTATTTTGGTGTTCTTCTCTTCTTTATTCATTGAATTTTCCTTCATTCTAAAGCCTTTCTCCATCTTTTTTTCCCCATTTCTGACTATATTTCCTAAGTCTCTTTTTCTCTTTTATTCCATTTTCCAATCACCTCTATTTCTTTTCTATAAATTTTTCTTCTTTCTCTTTCTTACAAGGCTACTTTATTTCGCTTCACTCCATAAATTTTTTCCTCTATTCTGATTACATCCCCCAATTTCTTTATAATGATGTCCATCTTGGTGGAAAAGCACATTGCAGACTCCAAATAGCAGACATCAATGTCAAAAGAAAATAGGTCTTCAATGCTCTTTAAAGACACCATCTTTCCAATGGATACAAAAAAGATTCCAAAAGATACAAAAACTACCTTCAAATCCTACAGAAACTGTTTAGAAATAAGTCTTATTCAATTTACCAGTGTATAAAGGTCATAGTGACCTTAATAACAATGGAAACATGAAAATTGTCGAAAAGATAGATGCTGCCAATTAAAAAAACATTATCGATTATTCTACGAAATATTTCTCCATTCTTTGGAATATTCTTTAATATTGTCATTTAGAAACAGTACATTCATCGTAACTCAATACTCACTATGGCACCATAATAACAGACTTTCTTTCCAACATAAAACCAAATCAATGCTGTAATGCCATGAAATTCTGCTCAATACTGTAATAGCAGAAGTGTTGTTTATCTAGATAACATTTTGTCTCCTAATATTACGCCTACAGCTGAAACTAACATAATTCTCACCCATTATAGTACAGTTACACACTAATAACTGCATACTAATGTTTCTTTCCTATCATTCTGATGACTTGTATTAAAACGTTTTTATTACAAACGTAATACAGTGTTTATAGAGCTATCTTAGATGTCTCCAGGAAATGATCTGCTATTCTGTCTCCTGGTATCATTTTATACATCATTATTTATCCCCTATATACAATATCTATCACATTCTCATATTTCTGCCTCATTTCGCATTTCCTGTTTCTCACATTTCCCACATCACATTTGTCTTGCATTCCAAATCATGCTTATCATGCTTGTCTTGCTTTCCGGATTATATTTGTCTCAATTCCCACATAATGTTTGTCTTGCCACCCACATTATGTTTCCTTGCCTCCCACATCTTGTTTGTCTCATTTCCCACAACATGATTGTCTCATTTCCCAAATCATGTAACTTGCTTCCCACGTCATGATTGTCTTCCTTCCCACATCATGTTTGTCTTCCTTCCCACATCATGTTGGTCTTCCTACCGACATCATGTTTGTCTTCCTTCCCACATCATGTTTGTCTTCCTTCCTATTTGATGTTTGTCTCATTTACTACATCATGTTTGTCTCATTTTCCCATATCATGCTTAACTTCATTTCATTCATGTTTTTTTCATTTCCCTACATCCTGTTTATCATATTTCCCACATCATGTTTGTCTCATTTTCTACAATATATTTTTCTCATTTCCCACATCATGTCTGTCATATTTCCCACATCACATTTGTTTTGCTTCATACATCATGTTTGTCTCTTTTCCAATATCATGTTTGTCTTGCTTCCTACATCATGTCTGTCATATTTCCCATATCATGTTTGTCTTGCTTCATACATCATGTTTATATCATTTCCCTCATCATGTCTGTCATATTTCCCATATCATGTTTGTCTTGCTTCATACATCATGTTTATATCATTTCCCTCATCATGTCTGTCATATTTCCCATATCATGTTTGTCTTGCTTCATACATCATGTGTATATTATTTCCCACACCATGTCTGTCATATTTCCCACATCATGTTTGTCTTGCTTCATACATCATGTGTATATTATTTCCCACACCATGTCTGTCATATTTCCCACATCATGTTTGTTTCATTTCTTACATAATATTAGGCTCATTTCTCATATCTTGTTTGTATCCATTCCCACACAACATTTGTGTCATTTTCCTTGTATCCTTGTAATCATTTTACCTTTTTAACACTTGCCAAATATTAGCTACTAGCATAATAGGATACACAATCCTAAAGGCAGTACACCATCGGGAAATATATTCATCCATCAGAGAATAATTCTGCTTTTGAAAGATCATTTAAAAAAAAAAATAAGCTTTTGTGAAAGTATCACCATACTTAATACATACTCACAACAGAAAACATGAGAGGAATATTGACACCAAAAAAATATTTCTTCATTGCTGAAACAACATCAATCTGTTTGAAGAGAAAAAAAATTAAAAATTGAGCCCTTTAGCAATCCATCTTAATTACCTTTTGTAATGCCTGCATGTAAACAGGAGATAAGCAAGACCAGACATTGTGGAACATGATGACAATAAAGATAGATATCTACAATGTTTTTATATCTGGTAATGACAGCCTTATAACAAACAATAATTACAGAATAATTATCACATTAGTTCTAATAAGAATCTCTCTCTATGTTCAGCAATTTTCTCTAGAAGTTCATTTTTCCATCTGAGTTTGATGCTGTACGTCCTTATATCACCCGCAGCCAACAATATCACAAGACATCACTAAAATTTCATCACATTCTGAAACCATCCGAGGTTTACAGCGGCCTTTTATTTCTAGAGGTTTGCCATAACCTACATGCCACATTTTAACTAATTCCAATAGTAGCATGGTTAAGAATGTACACAGATATATGAAAAATGATCAAATTCATTAAAGTACATGAGCTAGTGCACCTTCCCATCAAAATTTCAACATTTTTCTTCATCATCCTTTATTTTCCTCAGTTTCCTTCTAGACTTCTAGGTCCTTTACATCACTGAACAGTCCTTTAAGGATGATTATTTGGTTTCACTGTATCTAGCTCTAAATTTGTCTTCAAATGTGCTTTTAATTTGTGTGTCCTTTGTACAATCTTTGGAAAATTACAGAATGAAATCAGAAGTAGTTTCCAATACCATTTGATATAATGCCACATAGCAAGATGAAAATTGATTTTTAAACACACACATATATATAGGAAGACTGTATTGGAATTTCACAGACATACACTAACACACAGGCAGTCTTTGATAATGGAGTCCACTGTAAGTCAAGGACAACGGCTAAACATGTACCGTATTTTTTCTCTTAAGGTAAGTCCAGAAACATGATAATTCCAACAAAATGACCAACTGTGAAGTCATATAACAGAAAGTAATATGTGAGAACAGACACACATTAATGATGACTTAATGACAGATTATGTAATATCTGTAGGAAAGTGATAAAATATCTTAAATTCTGTTACATTTCATATAACATTTATCTACGTCTCAATTTTTTTTTTCACTTTTGCATGACAAATTTTTTACTTATTCACAGATCTTCTTTGCAATTCCATAAATTATCACACACACAATTATTGCTATACAGAGGAACCTGCTTAATATCATGTTCCATTTGTCAGAGGGAAATGTGATAATAAGTGGAATGTGACATTAACAGTTTACAGGTTTTATTTCGGATGCCTAAACATGGAAGTTAACTTAAAGACAAGAAAAATCCATTACTGTGTAGGCGTCATAATAGGGCATCATCACAATTTCATTTACATACAGCATGCATCTCTGCAACTTTGATAAAAGTGTTCTGAAGATCGCAACTCGATACTTGCTGACAAAAATAGCCAACAGAATGTTAACTGTTCACCTAAGAAACACCATGTTACATTGAATGATATATTTGTGGTTATTTTTAATGGTCTGTCAGTTGTCGTGAAACACGGCAGAGGGAAAACCCGGTTTCCGAACATTTTACTCTTACTTTACCAGAGCTTGTGATCATTTAAGCAATAAATGATTTAAAGAAAGATTAAAACGTCAACATTCTGATGTTATGACCAATTGGATTTTCTATCTTTATTCCATACAGTATGTTATTTACCCTGGATGATTCATTTGAGGAAAATGATTGCACTGTTAGCAAAGATATAGACGGCACCATGAAGCTTTTCATGGCACACATAATCATTTTCTATGTTCAATAAGGCTTAATCCAGATTTCATTTCATGAAACTTGAAGCTCAATTCAATTCGGTTGTTTTAGCATCTTAAGCTTTGTATCAGACGTGTTCTACTAGATTTGAAGATGATGACATTCGTAATGACAACAATGAAATGCTGTGATTTGGTGTCCTATGGATCATTATTATCACAAAATTAACACTATCATCAATAATGGTCCATGTCTGATCATTTCATGAAATGTCTTTTGCAAAAAAATCTGTTTTAAAAATGATCCTGGTATGCATACTTAAGACTTCATTTTAAAAATTTTCAGAAAACGTAGTGGCATGGCACCCACTCCAACATAAGTTACATCGTGACAAGTTCCAAGTGACAAAGTGTTTTAAACATTCCATTTTAACATTTGGAATGTGTTAGTTAATTAAAATATACAGACACATTGGCCTTCCTTGGACCTAACTGGACCTTACAGGTAATTGGGTCAATCTATTGTTCAGAAGACGCAAGGTGTGAAAAAATGGCCAATAGGGCAGTGACAATGTTTACAACCAGGCGTTACAGATGTTTACATCCAGGCGTTACAGATGTTTACAACCAAGCGTTACAGATGTTCACATCCAGGCGTTACAGATGTTCACATCCAGGCGTTACAGATGTGAACATCCAGGCGTTACAGATGTTCACATCCAGGCGTTACATATGTTCACATCCAGGCGTTACAGATGTTCACATCCAGGTGTTACAGATGTTTACAACCAGGCGTTACAGATGTTCACATCCAGGCGTTACAGATGTTCACATCCAGGCGTTACAGATGTTTACATCCAGGCGTTACTGATGTTTACATCCAGGCGTTACATAGTTCCTGTCCTCACTTACTTATGTTTTACATGATGTGTTGCTTTATAATAGTCGTCAAAACAAAGTGATATGATCAACCGTTGCCCACAAGAAAATGAGTGACATTATCATATGTTGAATTACATAGAATATAGGGATAAAAGAAAACATGATATTAACTAGAATGTGACATTAACCAATGTGATATTAAGTGGGTTTTAATGTATTAGCAAAATACAGAAACTGCAATTAGTACAATAATACTATACAGCAAATCATTAAAATATGATTAGCCCTAAAATAGGTAACAATCACTTATGTATGGTCCTGCTATATATGTGTCAGACTAAAAATGTTTCACAACAAAGATAGATAAAAGATGAATAATTGTAAGACCAGACCACCATAA
Organism: Ylistrum balloti; assembly: GCF_031769215.1. Taxonomy (NCBI): domain Eukaryota; kingdom Metazoa; phylum Mollusca; class Bivalvia; order Pectinida; family Pectinidae; genus Ylistrum; species Ylistrum balloti. The sequence continues at coordinate 3,489,107 of NW_026781942.1, read as the reverse complement.
CTCAGGTCTAGACAAAACCTTGTAACTTCATACTAAATGTCCCTACAACAATTCTCCATGACAACAAAGAGTTCTCTCTGTCACCCAGTTATCACTCGCCGAGATCCACCAAAAAACAATAACTTGCTCATCTATTTTGTTTGACAAAACTCTTTAAAAGCATGACAACTAGCCATGTGTTTTTATATGATATATTAGCTCAGAGACAGCATGCTTTTAAAAGGAGGTATTTTGTTGTTGACGTTATTCATCATTCCAAGTATTAAGAACCATAAAAGGGGAACTTTCTTCCAATGATTGATTTGCACTAGTGTGTTTTCTGGTTTATACAAATTTCCCATTAACATGTTTCACTCTGGTGAATTGTATGGTTTAGGTAAGTTTCTGGTTTAGGCAAGTTTCTGGTTTAGGCAAGTTTCTGGTTTAGGCAAGTTTCTGGTTTAGGTAAGTTTCTGGTTTAGGTAAGTTTCTGGTTTAGGCAAGTTTCTGGTTTAGGCAAGTTTCTGGTTTAGGCAAGTTTCTGGTTTAGGCAAGTTTCTGGTTTAGGCAAGTTTCTGGTTTAGGTAAGTTTCTGGTTTAGGTAAGTTTCTGGTTTAGGCAAGTTTCTGGTTTAGGTAAGTTTCTGGTTTAGGTAAGTTTTTCTTTAGTGTATTCCCTAGTATGGACAAATCTTCAATTTAAACAACTTCAGAAAGTTTTCGGTTCAGACTGCTTTTTCTTTAATGTATTCCTAGTAGAGACAAATCTTCAATTTAAACAACTTTAGAAAGTTTTCGGTTCCGACTGTTTTTAGACTAAACGTACTCATTACGTATATAGCCTATTGCGACGGCCTTTCAGACAAAATTTACCTATCCTGGCCTTCTCATTGACTGAAATATCGAAAAGAGTTAGAGCCCTCTAGCGGCAATTTTCTGCGTAAATAATGCCGCGATCTTTCAAATCGCTATTTTAAAAGCATCCACAATTAGTTTATTTTTTAATAACAATACGATTACTGTATATTTCAGAGAAGCACAGTGTGGTTGAACTATTGATAAAGTTTGAACAATATATTTTACTGAATTTTCTCACGGACATCCTCGACCTCTGCTGCTGAAGAAGATTGAGCTGACGTGATTCATATCACCTGCTATGAATATTCCTAGAAAACAATCATATTTACCTAAAAGTGTACCCTGAGAATAATTTTATATTTAGATATAATGTTAAGAATGCCGTAAAAATAATAATAATGAAAACCCCGTCAAAATCCGTCGCCCCAGTGTCGAGTTATTAAAGCTCAAAGTTGTCGATTTTCACCTGTCCGCCCAGACCTAATCAGCCGAATCGTCATTTCCGCGGAATCGAGGCTCTTCTACTCGTGACGTCATAAGTTCAACAGAAATGGCAGTCAACATGACTGACAGTGACAACGACACCGCAACTGAGAGCGATTTGAGCATGAGTTTTGAGGAGTCTGATTATGGTGTGAATGATATGTCTGAAGACGGAATCCAGCCCTACCGATTTGAACTAGAATTACAAGACGATGTATCCAGTGAGGAGGAAAATGACCCTTCGAAAAGTGACGATCGCTTGGGCAACATAGATTGGCATGTACTTCATTGGGTCTCACCAGTAGTCTTGAAAGTAGTCGAACAGTGAATCGTCGTTTCAAAGAAACAAAATAAAATTGGGTGTGGTTTTGGACTAATTTTACTATCTTCAAGTCTCGATCAACAATTTCTGACGTCGGGAAATCGCGTTTGTGCAAGACTTTGCATACATTCACGAGGTGTCAGGAATTTTCTTACCGAAGAAGTTTCGTCCGAGGGGAATTTTTCTTTCCAGGGAATTTTCGTAGCACTATGGATATATATAGATAGGGTGTCAACAACCAATTATAACACCCTCCGCTGTGTTTATAATAAAAATTTGATGTTTTAGAAGTTTAAACAATTATTTGACTGGTTTTTACCCTAGCACTGGTACGCGTCTGTTGTTAGCCGACAGGCGTGTCGCCTCACAGGTGTCACAATTGTTTTTTCCAGCCACAGAGGTGCTAATTACCTAACCTGGCACAGGTGTGATTATGAGTTTAGATGACATCTCTACACTGTGAACTGTGTTTTCAAATCAAGATTGGTGATCTTATTGTTATTTTTACGATCGCAAAATTAATAACTAAACAACATCGTCTGCTGGAAGATCTAAAAACCAAATACACCTTATACAAACAACATACACACATAACCTATTCTATAAATTCTAATAATTCTATTCTATACTATATAATAGTACTATGAAAATTCTCGGGGTGAAAATTCCCATGACCCATTCACGACTAGGCCTTCTCCGAGTAGTAGGCGTTCACGATTACGAAGAAATAATATTCCTATGACCGCCCAAGTCATAGGCTAGCCTATCAATTTAAAATGTTTAGTTGTAGAATTAATAACAAAATATCAACCTAACAAATATACTTTTATTTAATCAACAATCAGTTTTATTTATCGACGTCATGCATCGACACCCCATCCATGTTAGTGTTAGGACAACCATACACACCGCTTCCCTCCTCGATAGGAAGCCATTTTAGCAGATTTAAGCGCTAATTCACCGACCCCTCGTTCACTACCTTAGATATTGCGAAGATGTGAAGTACTTTCACGTAAATAAACAAAGAAATTACCACGGAAAATCCCAAAATAGATCACAATCACATGTAGCACAGTAAAGACAATATGGCTGCATCAACAAAAGCGTTGAACTTATGACGTCACAGGTTTGGGTGCCGGAAAACGAGGTCAACGCCTCACAGCCAAAGGTGTGTTTTACAGAAAAGTCGCAATTTCTCAGTAACGGAACATTCCACGGCATTCGCGTTTTCGGCATAGTGTATTTTATGTGCAGAACTAGTTTTCAAGGTCAACATAGCTGACCTCTCAGGGTACACTTTAAGTAAGCAAACAATGGTTTCTTGTATCTTCAAAGTTTATAGTAACTGCATGACTTGATTTACAGTGTATTTAATGTATGGCGGGGCTTATGAATCCTTCTCGACATGACGTAAATGTACAGAACACTGTACGTGCGAGTTGGCGCCATGGTAAGAAGCTAGTCTGGGGGCTTAGTTTGAATTATCAACTAACAGCACTTATAAACAAATAAAACGTACAAACAGAACATCAATTTTGCTTTAATCCTTGTCCTTGCAAGGTTGTCTTAATATATCACATCAATTTACCTCATTAGATGTCACAAAATTGGACTGTTCGTCCCACGCCCACACCCGCCGATATGACACTTTTGCAGGTTTTTCATGCCCACCGCCATGACACTTTTTCAAGTTTTTGAAGATAAAAAGTTTGCGCTTCGTAGGCAAGGTACATTTAGTGCTCATGATTTATGAATAATATATTCTTAATACTGTACTGATCATGATGTTGACTCTGTTATAACTTATATTTTTTGTCTTTTAGTTTTATTTGATGAACGTTGATTGTGCTGATTTCTCAAGGTTTGTTAATGTGTATCAAAGTTCATTGAAATGAAATTTTCCTTCAAACAAAGCATGTATTAAAAAAACCCCAAAATATTCATGTTTATAATTATCAATTAACTAGAACGAAATATTTCCATAACATATTTATTCATTTTGCGTGTCATGGTGGTATTATCTAATGTATTGGAGATCAGCAATAGTAGTAGCTATAGTGAAAATATTGTAAATTTTGTATATATATGAAAGTCTGGTTTAATCTCATAGAACTATGAAGGAAGATAGGCATGTAAATACATTTAATGTAATTACTTACACTTTTATCTATCTGAAATGCTGTGTACACCTTATCTACTTTCCTCAACTACAAATATAATTATAATAAGTAAGGACTATTACTTTGCAATACATTCAAAATAAAGAAGTAGGAATAAAGTCCTTTCGATTTTTCTAAATCTTCATATTGATAGGATAGTAATTGCAAAATCTTGGGCGTTTCAAAGGTTTTATTTAGTCAACTTCATCATAGAGCTTTTTATCATTTGGCTTGTTGGCGATAAATATATGGTTGTGTGTATTTTGTTATTTTTTTTACCTATTTTGATTTGTTCACATTATTGTTGTCAAATTTGAAATAAGAATTAAATAAGATATAAAATCGCATAAAATTAAGAAAAATAGCCTCTGGTTCTCTTATTTTAGTAATTTTTGCATTCCAAAGTGTAGGAGTATGGGGAAAGTAATATAGCTTAGCGGTTATTTGTGAACATTTTTTCAATATGTTTAGCCTCTCAGTACTTTCAGTACTTTGATTTCTTTAGTGTATTCCCTAGTATAGACAAATCTTCCATCTAAATAACTTCAGAAAGTTTTCGGTTTTGACTGTTTTTTCTTGGATGTATTCTGCTGGTTTAGACAAGTTTGTCTGTAATAGGTTGACCAATATCTCTAATGATTGACTTATACAGACAAAATCTGTATAAAGCTATAATCCTGACCAAATTACTCCCGAGTTTATATCCAGCTGACAGTACATACTGTGTAACATTGTCTGGTGCCCTCACACACCAGAAATCGCCAGAAATCCCCACAGACACTGACAAGTCAGTGACCATGATAAACACAATATTACAAACTTCCAAATAAGTAAACTGGATGCTGGTACTGCTGGACAGTTCTTGAAGTCAGCTGATTACACTACAGTCTCGGAGGATATCATATATTTTATGTGGCGAGAAAGGAAATATTGGTTTCTAATTTTGGATACACAGAGTCCTGGACAAGAAGACCACTTATGTGTTCTATTTGTATATTATCATCCAGATTTCAAATCTGACTGTACACACTTGTCTAACCAAAAAAAATAGAGGAAAGTAATGAAAGCTAAATAAAGCTGCACAGTGTAATGCATTTGCCTTTCCTCTCCCAGATTTCTCAATCACAAGGTCATGGGAGTTAATTTATCTTTACTTTTTTTGCAGTTGTTGTAAAGCAAATCAGATATAGATATATGAGACATTGGTACTGTCTTACACACATCTATCACCCTTGATGTCTCACATACAATTCTGAGAATCCTTCAGTAGGATGCTACATCCTTCCATCCTGCCCAATAAGAATGATTAATATACAAAAACTATTAGTTGGAATAAATTGTGCAATTGTTGTAACATAAATTAAGTTAAATATTAAAATTTCATTACCTGAAACAAAATAGTCAAAGTTCTCTAAAACTAATAACACCTCAATTAAAAAAAAAATCAAAACAAAAAAAAAACAGAATGAAAAAGGAATTTCAAATTTGTGAAAGAATCTGGTGATGATAATTAATGCATGGTGCAAAATTGGAATTACTCATGAAAAAATTGAATACCTTACTGTAATATTAAACCCAGCATGAGGACGTAGAACAGCCTTGAACACATCATTTCACAGCTAATGATGCTGCTCTAAGAACATATATCTGCCGTGCCAACATTTAATTCAAGGTGAACACCTATAAAAGTCAAACTGTGATGTTACAACTGCCAAGAATAGATAACCACCCCATCAACCTGTAAATTCAGAGAGGCTGTTAAACTTTATGTCATAATTTTGCCTGATTATGATGAATTTTTAAATAATGTAATTACTTTATTTTTTTTAATTTGCCCTAACAAGATTTTATTTCCACTCAATATTATGAACAATGACATCCTTCATATTGAAACCAAACATAATCTAAATTGACTCTGCTGTTGTTACTTTACAACACTGTCAAAAGAGATTTTTTACAACAGTATAAATTTTCAAGTTTTACCAAAACTTTTAAACTAATTTGCTTGCATTTCTTAAAATTCATTAGAAAGACTTAGAATTTTTTATCATTTTCAAGGTTTCTAATTTTTCTATGTGTCTTTGAAAATAATAATCTTTATCATAACAGACATTTCTAACATCCAAATTTCTTAATTTAATGTCAGCTCAAACTTGTCACAAACACAATTCACAAATACCTTACTGTTGGACATCAAAAGGTGACTGGATAGTGGGACAACAACATTAGTTGTGACTGGATAGTAGGACAACAACTTTAGTGGTGACTGGATAGTGGGACAACAACATAAGTGGTGACTGGATAGTGGGACAACAACATTAGTGGTGACTGGATAGTGGGACAACCAGATTAATGGTGACTGGATAGTGGGACAACAACATTAGTGGTGACTGGATAGTGGGACAACAACATTAGTGGTGACTGGATAGTGGGACAACAACATTAGTGGTGACTGGATGGTGGGACAACAACATTAGTGGTGACTGGATAGTGGGACAACCAGATTAGTGGTGACTGGATAGTGGGACAACAACATTAGTGGTGACTGGATAGTGGGACAACCAGATTAATGGTGACTGGATAGTGGGACAACCAGATTAGTGGTGACTGGATAGTGGGACAACCAGATTAATGGTGACTGGATAGTGGAACAACAACATTAGTGGTGACTGGATAGTGGGACAACCAGATTAATGGTGACTGGATAGTGGGACAACAACATTAGTGGTGACTGGATAGTGGGACAACCAGATTAATGGTGACTGGATAGTGGGAAAACCAGATTAGTGGTGACTGGATAGTGGGACAACCAGATTAATGGTGACTAGATAGTGGGACAACAACATTAGTGGTGACTGTATAGTGGGACAACAACATTAGTGGTGACTGGATGGTGGGACAACAACATTAGTGGTGACTGGATGGTGGGACAACAACATTAGTGGTGACTGGATAGTGGAACAACAACATTAGTGGTGACTGGATAGTGGGACAACAACATTAGTGGTGACTGGATGGTGGGACAACAACATTAGTGGTGACTGGATAGTGGGACAACAACATTAGTGGTGACTGGATGGTGGGACAACAACATTAGTGGTGACTGGATAGTGGAACAACAACATTAGTGGTGACTGGATAGTGGGACAACAACATTAGTGGTGACTGGATAGTGGGACAACAACATTAGTGGTGACTGGATAGTGGGACAACAACATTAGTGGTGACTGGATGGTGGGACAACAACATTAGTGGTGACTGGATAGTGGGACAACAACATTAGTGGTGACTGGATAGTGGGACAACCAGATTAATGGTGACTGGATAGTGGGACAACAACATTAGTGGTGACTGTATAGTGGGACAACCAGATTAGTGGTGACTGGATAGTGGGACAACAACATTAGTGGTGACTGGATAGTGGGACAACCAGATTAGTGGTGACTGGATAGTGGGACAACCAGATTAGTGGTGACTGGATAGTGGGACAACCAGATTAGTGGTGACTGGATAGTGGGACAACAACATTAGTGGTGACTGGATAGTGGGACAACCAGATTAGTGGTGACTGGATAGTGGGACAACCAGATTAGTGGTGACTGGATAGTGGGACAACCAGATTAGTGGTGACTGGATAGTGGGACAACCAGATTAGTGGTGACTGGATAGTGGGACAACCAGATTAGTGGTGACTGGATGGTGGGACAACTAGATTAGTGGTGACTGGATGGTGGGACAACAACATTAGTGGTGACTGGATGGTGGGACAACAACATTAGTGGTGACTGGATGGTGGGACAACAACATTAGTGGTGACTGGATAGTGGGACAACCAGATTAGTGGTGACTGTATAGTGGGACAACCAGATTAGTGGTGACTGTATAGTGGGACAACCAGATTAGTGGTGACTGGATAGTGGGACAACCAGATTAGTGGTGACTGGATAGTGGGACAACCAGATTAGTGGTGACTGGATAGTGGGACAACAACATTAGTGGTGACTGGATAGTGGGACAACCAGATTAATGGTGACTGGATAGTGGGACAACCAGATTAGTGGTGACTGGATAGTGGGACAACCAGATTAGTGGTGACTGGATAGTGGGACAACCAGATTAGTGGTGACTGGATAGTGGAGCAATAAATGAATAATTGTACAATTTGTACACTTCACAAATACCAAATTTATTCATTATAAGTATGGTCTCTGGTTCATTTAATTGATTGTCTCCCTTGGTAAATGAGTTAATCAGTCAACCCAATCAACGTTTTCTAGTCCTTCCTTCATTAATCTTGCCACTATCCTTTAAAACTATCTTTTTACACTGACAATTCAAAAAGCAACGGCAAGTTTTGAAGTAATCATGTATTTCAAGGAAAGTAAATTGAAACCTTTCAATTAAATTTATGACAACCTAAAAATTCTCCTCTTTAGCATTCAGACAATTTGTCAATTTAGCAAATACAGCAAATATACATATAAGATGGTACAACATAAATAATCCTTAAACTGAACATCAAAGTCCTTAAAAAATATAAAACTACAGTAAAACCCAATTTCAATCTTGGCATTGTGATGAATCAAAAACACATGACCTGCATTTACTTTACAACAACACTGAGCTATCAACCCCTCGACTACACAATTGACTCTGCAATCCCTTGGAATTGGACTAGTTTACTATAACATGTAGGTAGAAAACCAACGGAATCTCAGCTTTTGTTATTTTAAGTTAATATCTGTATATATTTCTCAGAAATAATCACATAAATTCTTTTAAATATTGTATACATTTTAGTAATTTGAAAGAATCTTGGTGATATCAAAACAATGTCTGATAGCAAAGCATTTAGAAATAGCTGATTGACAGGTTTCTCAGAAAGGAACTCATTTAGAATGGAGAGTGCCTGTTACAGCTGATTGACAGGTTTCATGGAGAGGAACTCATTTAGAATGGAGAGTGCCTGTTACAGCTGATTGACAGGTTTCATGGAGAGGAACTCATTTAGAATGGAGAGTGCCTGTTACAGCTGATTGACAGGTTTCTCGGAAAGGAACTCATTTAGAATGGAGAGTGCCTGTTACAGCTGATTGACAGGTTTCATGGAGAGGAACTCATTTAGAATGGAGAGTGCCTGTTACAGCTGATTGACAGGTTTCATGGAGAGGAACTCATTTAGAATGGAGAGTGCCTGTTACAGCTGATTGACAGGTTTCATGGAGAGGAACTCATTTAGAATGGAGAGTGCCTGTTACAGCTGATTGACAGGTTTCACAGCTGATTGACAGGAAAGGAACTCATTTAGAATGGAGAGTGCCTGTTACAGCTGATTGACAGGTTTCTGGAAAGGAACTCATTTAGAATGGAGAGTGCCTGTTACAGCTGATTGACAGGTTTCTCAGAGGAACTCATTTAGAATGGAGAGTTCCTGTTACAGCTGATTGACAGGTTTCTCAGAAAGGAACTCATTTAGAATGGAGAGTGCCTGTTACAGCTGATTGACAGGTTTCTCGGAAAGGAACTCATTTAGAATGGAGAGTTCCTGTTACAGCTGATTGACAGGTTTCTCAGAAAGGAACTCATTTAGAATGGAGAGTGCCTGTTACAGCTGATTGACAGGTTTCATGGAGAGGAACTCATTTAGAATGGAGAGTGCCTGTTACAGCTGATTGACAGGTTTCATGGAGAGGAACTCATTTAGAATGGAGAGTGCCTGTTACAGCTGATTGACAGGTTTCTCGGAAAGGAACTCATTTAGAATGGAGAGTTCCTGTTACAGCTGATTGACAGGTTTCTCAGAAAGGAACTCATTTAGAATGGAGAGTGCCTGTTACAGCTGATTGACAGGTTTCATGGAGAGGAACTCATTTAGAATGGAGAGTTCCTGTTACAGCTGATTGACAGGTTTCTCAGAAAGGAACTCATTTAGAATGGAGAGTGCCTGTTACAGCTGATTGACAGGTTTCATGGAGAGGAACTCATTTAGAATGGAGAGTGCCTGTTACAGCTGATTGACAGGTTTCTCGGAAAGGAACTCATTTAGAATGGAGAGTTCCTGTTACAGCTGATTGACAGGTTTCTCGGAAAGGAACTCATTTAGAATGGAGAGTGCCTGTTACAGCTGATTGACAGGTTTCTCGGAAAGGAACTCATTTAGAATGGAGAGTTCCTGTTACAGCTGATTGACAGGTTTCTCACAAAGGAACTCATTTAGAATGGAGAGTGCCTGTTACAGCTGATTGACAGGTTTCACGGAGAGGAACTCATTTAGAATGGAGAGTGCCTGTTACAGCTGATTGACAGGTTTCTCTCGGAAAGGAACTCATTTAGAATGGAGAGTTCCTGTTACAGCTGATTGACAGGTTTCTCGGAAAGGAACTCATTTAGAATGGAGAGTGCCTGTTACAGCTGATTGACAGGTTTCATGGAGAGGAACTCATTTAGAATGGAGAGTTCCTGTTACAGCTGATTGACAGGTTTCTCGGAAAGGAACTCATTTAGAATGGAGAGTGCCTGTTACAGCTGATTTACAGGTTTCTCGGAAAGGAACTCATTTAGAATGGAGAGTGCCTGTTACAGCTGATTTACAGGTTTCTCGGAAAGGAACTCATTTAGAATGGAGAGTGCCTGTTACAGCTGATTGACAGGTTTCTCGGAAAGGAACTCATTTAGAATGGAGAGTGCCTGTTACAGCTGATTGACAGGTTTCATGGAGAGGAACTCATTTAGAATGGAGAGTTCCTGTTACAGCTGATTTACAGGTTTCTCGGAAAGGAACTCATTTAGAATGGAGAGTGCCTGTTACAGCTGATTGACAGGTTTCATGGAGAGGAACTCATTTAGAATGGAGAGTGCCTGTTACAGCTGATTGACAGGTTTCATGGAGAGGAACTCATTTAGAATGGAGAGTTCCTGTTACAGCTGATTTACAGGTTTCTCGGAAAGGAACTCATTTAGAATGGAGAGTGCCTGTTACAGCTGATTTACAGGTTTCTCGGAAAGGAACTCATTTAGAATGGAGAGTGCCTGTTACAGCTGATTGACAGGTTTCATGGAGAGGAACTCATTTAGAATGGAGAGTGCCTGTTACAGCTGATTGACAGGTTTCATGGAGAGGAACTCATTTAGAATGGAGAGTTCCTGTTACAGCTGATTTACAGGTTTCTCGGAAAGGAACTCATTTAGAATGGAGAGTGCCTGTTACAACTGATTGACAGGTTTCATGGAGAGGAACTCATTTAGAATGGAGAGTGCCTGTTACAGCTGATTGACAGGTTTCATGGAGAGGAACTCATTTAGAATGGAGAGTTCCTGTTACAGCTAGGGAGTGTGTAAAATAAAAGGCTACTCCTATGACACTTTAACTTTTTTGTCAACCAATAATATCTTCAACCAGTCATTGGGTCATTAACGCTGTATCATACAAAAATTCTGAAAAATCCAATCTGACACAAAATACCAGATAATTCCTGATAGAATCGTCCTACAAACAATATCACACTGTCCATAATTCCAAGGACAGAATTAACAATGAAATACATGTGTCAGTCACAGCTTTATGTTAACAGACTCTAAAGTAATTGTCACATGACTAGTCAATACTGACTCATTTCAGCCATCTCATGTCCAGTGTGTCCACTCTTTACAAACTCATTAATCCATTTCCTTCAGGAATTGATTGACAATATCTCCAAAATCTTCTCCTAGCCTCAGAACACCAGAGGCCAATTTACATTCCAATTTGTCAAATCTGCATCCACTGCATGCATGGAGCTCAATTATCATGCAGAAGCTTGACCATTGGTCAGTATAGTGATATACACTGTAGCAGTTAAGTGACCACTATCTAACTGGCTTTGAATTCTAGGCTAAAATATACTCCAATTTAACATTAATCAGTTGCAATATACAATTTGTAATTTTACATTTAGTGTATTATTAGATTTTCTACAAATACGTTGTCATATTCATATTTGATCAATCAACATTAAATTTTAGAAGAATTTGTTAAAATTCATTTTGCTTTTTATTGCCCTTTTATAACTGCATATTAATTTAAAAGTAAAGTAAACAAGAGAATCAACTGAACATTAATGAGATTAATTAATAATTGCTAGTTCTATGCACATTTGTAGGAAAGTCTCAATATCAAATGAATGACATTTTCCACGTCAATTCATCCTTGAATTATATTTTAGGTCTACAAAGAAGTTGTGCTGTTGACTAAATAAACAATAACAAATGCTATTTTGAAATATCAAAAATAATTTGCTCTTAGAGAGCTTTTGCTAAAAGTCAACAACAGAAAATGACATGATATTGGCTTAAATTTATCAATGTCTAACATGTCATCTGTTCATCAGTGGAAGTTGAGAGACATTTTAAATCTTACCTGGTGTTCTTAATCCAAACAAATTGCTCAAGAAATTCATCTAAAATCCGAAAAGAATTTAAATGGAATTTAGAAAATAAACAAAGAATTTCAGTTTAGGAGCAGGTGTTCTTGCACACAGACCATACTTGAGCCTGTTGATACTGGTCCTGAGGCTGACAATGAGATCAGGAAGGTCATCAAGTGTAAATGGTCATTCCCTCCATACCAAACAGTAAATATCCTCAAACAATGATAGCAATATTTGTAATTATTTCTATTTTTGTCCTTTCAAGTTGTATCCAATTTCTTATTGAACATGATCTATCAGTGACATTCTGCATTAAAACACTTCTAACTCCCTTATCACAAAATACACTATAGATTATTGTATAGTGTTGATGATTTGACTCTTTATCAAATCTTGATGAAACCATGTTAAAAAGTTTTATTGATAAATATCTTGAACTCATAATCGAGAAAATGATAACAATTATCCATAGAGTAAATATGTGTGAAAAATTTTATTACATAAATAATTTTCCTTTGCACAAACTACTTAAATTACAAATTAAAGCACATGGAACATACTAGTGTTTTTTGTAACATGTACAAACCCTTCAGATTCAAAAGTATTTTTTCAAAGTACTTCAACATGTACTACATTTATCCTGCAATAAGCCAAGGTCAGCCAACATATTACCTCTTTTTATTCGTAAATCAGAGAGTTGAAATTGAAATATCTTTTGTTATTTCAAGAAAATCAAGGGACCTGGGACATGATCAAAACACCAGAGAACTGTAGAAGGTTACAAATAACTCTTTAATGGAGTTTTGTGTCACAATGCATTGACCCACTTCTTGTAGGGTAAATACAATAAATAACAAATAATATTGGTGTTGGGAAGTTTTTTTAGGGATCAAAAATGTAGCACAATTACTACAGAGAATGTGATTCTTTCCAACCTCTTTACACTCAGTATTCTCACAAAAGTGGTTCATTGATATGGTCAACTCATTAGCACCAAATAGGGTTGACCATTGGGTCACTACAGGGCTGGTCAGTCCGATTCAGTTCTATAGCTATGACTAGGCAGTGGTCAGTTTTATGGGCAGTATTTCTGATGCTTGGTCAGCTCAACCTATTGACGGTCAGTTATGTCCAGTTTTAGTATTAATGTATAGACAATGTGGTCAACAGAGCTCAGTTATGGCTAGCTAGTGATTGGTCAGCCCCAATGGAGGTCAGTATGTCCAGATGTGGTCACAGTCTATATTTTGTCACTCTTGGAATATTACTGATCTGTATATTGAACTGTCTGGTCCTTATCACAATGACCAGCAAATATATACCTTCGTTATAGAAATATAGCATGTTCTCACTGGTCAACATAAGGACATGTCCAGCTAATACATATCATCACATCTGATGGTCAGTCAACATCACTTTAATATGATATGTGTGAAGTCAGTCTCCTTATTATGAGACAAGTAATGCTATTCACAGATATTTTACAATGGTCAAGCTCATATCTAATTGTACATGACCTCAAAATTAAGAGGGACACTCATGACAACCTGACTAGATTTTTTTGGTCAGTCCCCTGATCAGGAAAATAGAGATCTGATGTGATACCATCATAACATCACCATGCTTTTTGAGAGCTATTTTTGATTTGGTCAGTATCTATATTTTTTGGTATATACCTGCTGTATATCTAGCAATGTAGAAACAGAAAGAACCATTTTTATCAAGTGAACAACTTTTCTGTTAATCAAATCAGGTAGGCTTGTTACAGAACAATGATATATCATTGGCTAGTTATTTGTCAAAGCAACTAAATATATGTGTAAGAAACCAAAATTACAAATCAATATCTTCCTTTTTTCTTTCTTTTTTAAAATTCATAATAATTAAGCAGCCAATTTAAGAGTAATGGTCATTTTTTAGTCAGTCTAGCATTACCAATGACCCAAAATCAAGGACCTGCCTCAGACCTGGTCAGTCTAGAATTACCAATGACCCAGAGTCAGGGACCAGCCTCAGACCTGGTCAGTCTAGTGTTACCAATGACCCAGAGTCAGGGACCAGCCTCAGACCTGGTCAGTCTAGTGTTACCAATGACCCAAAATCAAGGACCAGCCTCAGACCTGGTCAGTCTAGTGTTACCAATGACCCAGAGTCATGGACCTGCCTCAGACCTGGTCAGTCCACTGTTACCAATGACCCAAAATCAAGGACCTACCTCAGACCTGGTCAGTCTAGTGTTACCAATGACCCAGAGTCCGGGACCAGCCTCAGATCTGGTCAGTCTAGTGTTACCAATGACCCAAAATCAAGGACCAGCCTCAGACCTGGTCAGTCTAGTGTTACCAATGACCCAAAATCAAGGACCTACCTCAGACCTGGTCAGTCTAATGTTACCAATGACCCAGAGTCAGGGACCAGCCTCAGACCTGGTCAGTCTAGTGTTACCAATGACCCAAAATCAAGGACCTGCCTCAGACCTGGTCAGTCTAGTGTTACCAATGACCCAGAGTCAGGGACCAGCCTCAGATCTGGTCAGTCTAGTGTTACCAATGACCCAAAATCAAGGACCAGCCTCAGACCTGGTCAGTCTAGTGTTACCAATGACCCAAAATCAAGGACCTGCCTCAGACCTGGTCAGTCTAGAATTACCAATGACCCAGAGTCAGGGACCAGCCTCAGACTTGGTCAGTCTAGTGTTACCAATGACCCAGAGTCAGGGACCAGCCTCAGATCTGGTCAGTCTAGTGTTACCAATGACCCAAAGTCAAGGACCTGCCTCAGACCTGGTCAGTTTAGTGTTACCAGTGACCCAGAGGCAGGGACCTGCCTCAGACCTGGTCAGTCTAGTGTTACCAGTGAGTTTTCTGGTTAGTCTAGTATCAAGTCTAATTGTAGAATTTGGCAGAATCCTGGGCAGTCTAGTTTGACCACTAACCCATATATGAGATCATGTTTTACAATTTACATTCATCCTCCATAAATTTCTTTTGATTTATTATCAAGGATAAGATTTGAAACATATGAACAGGAGATTTCCTGTAACACAATATCAATGTAGGTAACATGATACTTATAAAGGTTATGGTGACCATCTCCAGAAGCTCTGGAAGTCAGAATTTGATGCTAACAGTCTGGTTGGTTCAATAAATTAAGTGGAGCTTTGGATATTGTTGTAGCTAGACCTCCTTTGGAATTAAAATATTTTTAGGCTTTCAGAAAATTTCTGAATCTCTATAAATGTATTAAAAAAATTTGAAAACCTTCTAGATTAAATATTTTTTCAATGATTTAACCTGTCAAGCTAACAAAGCTTTAAGAATCAGACATCCTAACACTACTACTTACTATCCTCAGAGCTCTTTATGTAAAGATCGATCAGCTTGACTATATCTTTCAACCAAAATCATTTTCTCAGAAACCTTGAACTGTTTTGTTTTTGTGGAACTAAATTTTCTGTACAAATGAAAGAGTTCCTTAAGTAAAAATTAAGAATATGAAGTCTAATTCAGGAAATTAGGATTCTGAAGATAAAGAACCTGGAAGGAGGCACAAGGAAATGATCACAGAGTTTGTCATGTAACAATCAGTAACTCCTCCACATTGATGTTTAGGTTACAGCTGAGAGTCGTTGATAATCTCAAACATATCTCAAATTCAATCCACTCAGACACAAAATTGTCCCCTTTTGGTCCACATATTTAGAAGAGTGCTGACAAGACAAACACTTCATTGACAAACCTGATCTGACTTTAAACAGACATAACATTTGCACTTTAACATATTTCTAATAATACTTAATAAGAAAAATCTCACCTCAGAAATTAATCATGAGAATCTCTCCTGGATCTGACATCCGAGGTTTTGTAAGGAATGTTCTCAGAACAGTAACAAACAGAAATTATATATGTACCTGTGTCTGTATTCTACAAATCAGTTGGCTGCAGGGTCAATACATATATTTAACACCTGTGCCTATAATCACAAACCCATGTCCAGTAAATGTCTGATCAAATGATTGATACATCTTGACCAGTCACTTCCTTTTCCTAAACCAACCATTTCCTATACTTTGCATTTTGGCTTTGGTCATGAGCATCTGTTTTGTTTAAGTAAAAAAAGACTGTTGTTTTTTTCTTCCAACAAAAGCAAACAAACTTCCTTTAAAACAAGTACTTGCCAGTGTTTCAAAGTATTATTTCTCGGAATAGTGTTACCCATTTTTATAGCTAGATAGGTTGTAGTTTGATATGATTATAAATACAGCAGAATATGGTCATTATACTCTGTCATAATAAAGTAAACATATTTGAGACTTTTACAAAACTGTCATTATACACAGGGGGTCACAATATACAAGTGAGCACTCTGACATAACTGTAAACCTGGGGAGAATATCTGCCTTTGAATTCTCTACAGCAGTTAATTGAGCGAGCAGTTACAACACCTGGTAGGTATACACATTCTACACCTTGTACCTAGGTATAGCCTATTATGTAGACGTTCAATGCTGCCCAGCAATGTAGACGTTCAATGCTGACGATACAAAGTACATCCATTATTTACCTGGAAAAGTCTCCATCCACACCTAGTTCAGATTTACAGCCACCAATCTCACACATATTACATCAATTTCAGATACATACCAAGTTAAATATTTCTACATTTTGTACATATTTATTTTTCTTTTAACTTCTATTTGATAAATTACACAATGAAAATTTGTTCAGTTTCAAGATACAATGGTCCACAGTGACAAACTAATATGCCAGAATCTCATTCAAAAGAAACAGGATTTTAAAACATCTTTTTCGTTATAGCCTTTCACTCCTAAAATTTTGTAATGTTAGAATTAGCGGAGTAGCTCAAGGGGCTCTTCATAATAACATTTTTTTTTAATTAAATTAAATTTGTTTCCATCTATAATTAAAAGAATTTAATCACTTAAATTGTTTCATTACTTCTAATTTTTCATTTTGTTCCTCTTTGTGTAAGAAGTCCAATATCTTTTTCTTTAAAACATTTTTTGACATCAACTTAAAGTTCAGTTAAATACACATACATAATTCCAAACAGAACACCATTATTTACTGCTCAGTTACCAAATTTACTTACCAAACTCATATACATAACTTCCACCATAAGGCCGAACGCTGATTAATCCAATATACATATTTTTTCTCATTAACAAGAAACTTCATCGGACAAAAATTGTAAATTTTGTTGAAATTCACACCTTGATCAATCAGGATGACATAAAATATTGATGACCAATTAAAGTGCGTCTTTGACCAGAGCTACTTCACTGTTTCTGTTTATGGCCCAATAAATGAAATCTTATGTCCTTGAACGCCCTCTAACTCCATGTTGTCCTATTGTCCTCTATAAATTTGTTGTTGTATTACATGGAAGTAAGTTAAAATGATACCAGTTTCCATGTCATGAAAGGTGACACCGATTCTCAACAAAGAATGTTTACGAGCTAAAATATAACACATGGTCATTCCATTTTTTATCTTTTTTTATCAATAGGAATCATGACATGAATATTTGTAAACATGAACTCTGTGCTCAATCTGTTTTTCTGATGTTATTTTGTGATGGACCATTAAACACAATTACTGTAAATTTCCTCAAATTACAATAGTTTTAATTAAAACAAAATTGTCCTTTGTAAACTGTATATGAAAAGGCAAAGGCCAATATTACAGGCAGGATGGGATGCAATTTTCAAAATAATGACACAAGAAATAGATATTAGGTACAGATGGGAACTTTTCCTTAAAGATGGAGGTAACAATAGTTAATATTGTATGTGGTCAAGAATTAACAAAGCTGGTTGTTACAATGTAACTAAATATGTCACAAGACCCCCCCCCCCCCCCACCTTCCAACAAAAAAAGAGAAAGAAAAATGAAAAATAAAAAATCCCTGATGCAAATCAACAGAAACCAAACATTTTTGACAACAAGAAATATTCTATAATATAGCATTTTTTCTGTCTTAACTGCTGCACATTTACCGTAATATAAGCCATGATAGACTGCTGTGTAAGAAATCAAACCCTGCACAGGTTGCCTGCCTACCTATCTAATATATACTGTACACCAGAGTAGGGTGGACAGGAGTGACAGATTGATAGGGAGGTGACTAAGGAGCTATATACAAACATTTTTTAGAATGTATGCTATATCTGAAAATAAACAAATGTTGCAATGTAACAATTCCCTTACACCTGTATATAAAGTATAATCATGACTATAATCTAATGCTACCTTACTTCAGAATCCCTTGCCTTGCACCCTTTTGGTATCCCTTCCCCTAGATCCCACAAAACAAGCATTCCTCCTTCTACACCCCTCTCCATCCCCTGCCCTTTTCTGGATACCTTGCACCCTTCTGGTATCCCTCCCCTTTATACCTCATAACCAGTATCCCTCTTTATTACTATACCCTTCATCTCTCCTCCCTACCCTGCCTCCACCAAATGTACCCTTCTGGTATCCCTCTCCTTCATCCACCCAAACCAGTATCCCTCCTTCCTGCCATAACCTTCACCTCTCCCCCTATACCCTCCCTCAACCAAATGTACCCTTCTGGTATCCCTCTCCTTCATCCACCCAAACCAGTATCCCTCCTTCCTACCATAACCTTCACCTCCCCTATACCCTCCCTCAACCAGATGTACCCTTCCCCTCCCCTTTATCCCTCAAAACCAGTATCCCTCCTTCTTACTATACCCTTCAACTCTCCCCCTCTACCCTCCCTCAACCAGATGTACCCTTCTGGTATCCCTCCCCTTTATCCCTCAAAACCAGTATCCCTCCTTCTTACTATACCCTTCAACTCTCCCCCTCTACCCTCCCTCAACCAAATGTACCCTTCTGGTATCCCTCTCCTTCATCCACCCAAACCAGTATCCCTCCTTCCTACCATAACCTTCACCTCTCCCCCTCTACCCTCCCTCAACCAGATGTACCCTTCTGGTATCCCTCCCCTTTATCCCTCAAAGCCAGTATCCCTCCTTCTTACTATACCCTTCAACTCTCCCCCTCTACCCTCCCTCAACCAGATGTACCCTTCTGGTATCCCTCCCCTTTATCCCTCAAAACCAGTATCCCTCCTTCTTACTATACCCTTCAACTCTCCCCCTCTATCCTCCCTCAACCAGATGTACCCTTCTGGTATCTCTTCCCTTATACCTTGTCTGTATCCCTACTTCTACATCTCTAAAATCAAGAATCTCTAATTCTTACAGTGCCCTTCACACCCCTCCCCCACCCCTGATCCATGGTTTCTCCTCCCTGTATTCATTATTCCCTTTCACTCCCCATGTGTACCCCTCTGGTATCCCTACTTCTGTATCCCTCCACAAAAATTCTTCCTACTATATTCTTCTCCACTACCCCCACCCCCTCTTCCCCCCACCTCCCCAGTAACCTTTTCTCTTCTCCTTTAGGCAACATCAACCTTCCTTTAACTTCAACACCTGGCACAACCAATACAAGTCTTTATTGTCTTTATTGTTTAATTTTTTTCATAAACAAGAACTTAAGATATAAAATTGATAGAGACCTATTTATCATAATCAGCAAAATACAAAGTGACCATATTGCATGCAGTGGTGGTTGAATAAAATAAAAAGGATCTATCCCCTGCAGTGGGATAAAAAAGTGTCTACATCCCAAGCTAAGGATCACAACATGTCAACATCCCAAGAGATGGATTATAAAGAGTCAATATCCCATGTGAGTCAATATCCCATGTATTGACATACAAAGTATCAATAACCCCTGTAGTGAAATAAAAAGTATCAATATCCCCTGTAATGAAATACAAAGTATCAATATCCCCTGTAGTGAAATACAAAGTGTCAATATCCCCTGTAGTGAAATACAAAGTATCAATAACCCCTGTAGTGAAATACAAAGTATCAATATCCCCTGCAGTGACATACAAAGTATCAATAACCCCTGTAGTGAAATACAAAGTATCAATATCCCCTGCAGTGAAATACAAAGTGTCAATATCCCAGTCAGTGAAATACAAAGTATCAATATCCCCTGCAGTGACATACAAAGTGTCAATATCCCCTGCAGGGAAATACAAAGTGTCAATATCCCCTGTAGTGAAATACAAAGTGTCAATATCCCCTGTAGTGAAATACAAAGTATCAATATCCCTTGCAATGAAAAACAAATTGTCAATATTATGGACAACTGAAAACAAACATGAAAGTGACTATCCCCTATTACAGAACACAAAGTTGAAAGTGTTTACATCCCCTGCAGTGAAATACATGCTATTTCTTGATCAAAGTACATGTGACCCTGAAGAAGGCTATAACTAAAACTCTAGCCCAAAGCTATAAAGTAATTACCATTTTTGTTAATCATTTCTAAGCTGTATCATTGTATCATTGTATCATGAAGTGAACATCAGCAAATGGTCTTCTGCTAAAATAAGTCATGGAGGAATTAAGAAAAGCAATTCACTGACAATTCTCAACATTTGTAAACATGAAATCATGTCTTTGAAACTGTAAAACTGGAAGAACAGTAGATATTGTAAATTATTACTTTCCAATTTCTTAAAACATCTATTTTACTTTCCTAATTGCATTTGATTTATGGTTGAACACACATGTTCCCAATTTTTTTGTTTTTTTGGGGGGGTATTTTTTTCCACCTTTTATTTGTGTACGTGTGTGCATGCGTTTGTGTGTGTGTGTGTGTGTGTGTGTGTGTGTGTGTGTGTGTGTGTGTGTGTGTGTGTGTGCGTGCGTGCGTGCGTGCGTGCATGCGTGTGTGTGTATGTGTGTGTGTGTTCGTACCTGTGAGGGTGTGTGTGTATGTGTGTGTGATGGGGAGGGAACAACATGACAATGTTATTACTTCTATTGAAGTAACTTGTTTCTATATCATTGACTGTTTAAAGACGGACATGAATTATCAGTTAAATTGATAAATTCAGAACAAGGTCCTAGCCCGAGTTCCCTCTATATGGGTCATCACATTCTTCTAGAATCTTAAATGTCCACTGTAAACTTGCTGAGAATTAAATTATGAAATTAAATATTCCTTGATACACAATATGGAATATCACACCTGTAACATTTCCACTTTAACATTACTACATCTATATATACCTACTTACCTGTTTCTACTACATCTATATATACCTACTTACCTGTTTCTACTACATCTATATATACCTACTTACCTGTGTAACAGACGTAAGTATTAATCCTTCAGATAAAACAAGACAAATGAACTGGGCATTTCAATAACGACCCACAGTGTTACACTGCCGAGGTTACACAGGTGCGTATTGACATCAAGGGAAAATCTGTACCCAAACATCACACAATGAAAACACACAAGCAAAAAATATATTCCGTGAAATTGAATCACTGCAATTTCAACCACGACTGGAAATTGACATAAGCATCAATATCACAACTACATGCCAACATTTCTGTTACATCAGCTGTCAGCACTTGATGAGCTCCTTCATGTCCTGTCCTATTTTTTGTTACTTAATTTTTCATCAGATTTTGAAGGCAAGTCATGAAAGAAAGTTACCAACACCATTAAAATGTCAACACCTGATATTGTAATTCTTGTCTCTGGCTGTCTGACCTTTCTCTTACGTAAATAAACATTACCTTTTTATGTCTTTGTACAGAAAGACTGTTTCCCCACATAAAACATACTATCCTTTCTAGCAGTTTTCTGCCATTTGCATTTTCTTGTTTTTCACAGAATTTTTGGCCAACCACACATCTCAATATCATTTGCAGGCAAAAGATGTTAAAATGATCACCTCATTTACAATATACATGTACATATATTGTAAGCATAAGACCAAAATTGTTTCCATTTTTTTTTTTTTTTCTACTGTTAAAGAATTCAGTCCTACTGTTTTCAACAGGTTTCTGGAGAGAAGCTTAAGCAATGGGGGCAATATCCTGAAGGTTTATTTGGCCAACTCCCCATGGGGTACAGTAACATATCTACAACACTACCAAGTTCATCATACACACTGATAAATGTAGATAGTTGTAAAAATATACCTGAGTCTTACAACATCTGTACAATAAAAATGGTGTCAGAGGTGAAGTTCACAGGGACCATGTCAAAAAATATTGCTTCAGACAAGTAACTTGTTGTCAATGGTGAATTCGACCATCTCAAAAATATATATTCACAAATTATTTTCCATTTTTTAAATTTACATGGTGTCCATGGTGAAGTGCACATTGACCAACTCAAAAATGTTTTTGTTTGTCAAAATAATTTTATATTTTATGTAGTCTATGTTGAAGTGCAGGGACCATAATAAATACTATTTGATGACTACCTTACCATTTGTACATCTAGATAACATTGTAGAAAATTGAGAGATAACAATATATATATCCACTTCTAAAGGCTATAAGTAATTAGTTATCTCCCTTAAGTTGACCATTTCTATTGTCTCTTACACAGCAATATCTAAAATAAAATCAATTTTTCACAAACCAAAAATCTTCTAAGGAACAAATATCTCCAAGGCAAACTTTTTTCAAAGAACATCACTACTGTGCATGATACAATCATCTCAAAGCATTAGCAATATTGATGAAAATCCTAAAACAGGATTCATAATTTCATTCATGTTCTTCCTGTTTTTCATCATTTCTTTTTTTTTTCTAAAGTGTAACAGTTTGGATGTAATGTAATTAACCTTCTTTTTCAAAGAAAAGCTGGAAACAGATACTGACAAAGAAGAGTGGGTTGGGGGAGGGGATGTCAACAGTGGCAGGTTTTTATTAGATGGAATACAATTCTGTAAAATATCTTTTCCAGAAACCCAGAAGATATTGATAGTACCATATCAATGGTTATTTGTCCCCTAATCTTTCTCAATATCTTATCCTACTTCAGTGCTATTACAGCAAATGAACTAATACTGGATGTTATTGAATAAGCAATTTGTACTACAGAATAGTAGCCTATTGTGAAATTCATCTAAAAACAATAGTTTTAAATATTTGAGAAACATTTCACTTTCCATGGCAACAGAGAAATTTCTACAAAACCAACACATATATGAACAGTAGAACAGCCACAACAAATCTAATAAAAAACATTTAATGTCCATTAATGATTTATATAACTATTTTAAAGTCCTAAATTTCTGAC
This sequence comes from Ylistrum balloti, assembly GCF_031769215.1. Lineage (NCBI taxonomy): Eukaryota > Metazoa > Mollusca > Bivalvia > Pectinida > Pectinidae > Ylistrum > Ylistrum balloti. Next base: position 3,465,719 of record NW_026781942.1, on the reverse strand, counting down.
AGCTTTATGCTTTAAAAGCTGATATACATACATGAGTCTCAAAAACCAGTGCGGAAAGGTGAGAAAAGGCTTGGAAAATGGGAATCGGGAAAGACAACAATCCTAGAGCTATATAGGTCAGGGCCATCAACATATCTAAAACATTTTAATACAAACCAACCCAAATAAAACATATATCACAAACAGCCATCATTTAGAATCCACTTATTCTACAGATAGCATCAGGATGAAACTCAAGCTGTATACCATACATGGTTGATTAGTTTTATACTGTGTAGCATACTTTCCCTCTAATAAGCCCATGGTTGATTAGTTTTATACTGTATACCATACCTTCCCTCTAATAAGCCCATGGTTGATTAGATTTATACTGTGTACCATACTTTCCCTCTAATAAGCCCATGGTTGATTAGTTTTATACTGTGTACCATACTTTCCCTCTAATAAGCCCATGGTTGATTAGTTTTATACTGTGTACCATGCTTTCCCTCTAATAAGCCCATGGTTGATTAGATTTATACTGTGTAGCATGCTTTCCCTCTAATAAGCCCATGGTTGATTAGTTTTATACTGTGTAGCATACTTTCCCTCTAATAAGCCCATGGTTGATTAGTTTTATACTGTATACCATACCTTCCCTCTAATAAGCCCATGGTTGATTAGATTTATGCTGTGTACCATATTTTCCCTCTAATAAGCCCATGGTTGATTAGATTTATACTGTGTACCATACTTTCCCTCTAATAAGCCCATGGTTGATTAGTTTTATACTGTGTACCATACTTTCCCTCTAATAAGCCCATGGTTGATTAGTTTTATACTGTGTACCATGCTTTCCCTCTTATAAGCCCATGGTTGATTAGATTTATACTGTGTAGCATACTTTCCCTCTAATAAGCCCATGGTTGATTAGTTTTATACTGCAGTTAAACAACCAAATTGTTACCCTGTTTATCTTCAAATAAGCCTTTGGTTCAATACATACCTACTAACTTGAATTGGGATAAATGGGCATATCATTGGACAGAGATGAAGCATTTGTTGCTAATAAACTGTAATAGAAGTAGGCTGGGCTTATTTCCAGACATGAACTTTTTGCAACATAAATCCGGTAATGGATATATCAATGCTTACATCATTTTCACTTTTTAATCATTCATCCATAAATTTTGTTGAAGCAGAAAAATGTGGTAAATCTAATGTAAAGAAATACTGCAGGAAAAAACAATAATGTTTCAATGTTCGGGATATATATATTGTAAGAAACAGGCTTACAACCAAGGGAATCTCAAAGATCAATTATTAATATAGAAACAGCTTAATGGAGATCAGAGTCTGGGAACAGTTTCAATCCATAATGGTTACTGAAAGTACAAATGTTTGTCTGTTCTGGGAACACCAGTCCATCAATGGCAAATTCCCTTATGTACCATTTTCATTTTGTACAGCTAGACAGACAGTCTTGCACAAATGACTAGAATTTTAGCAAGTCTAACAAAACTGATTAGTTATCAGCAACAATAGCTGAGTCTTGTGAAGTATACAGCTCAGAAAAGAGGTACCTATACAAAGAGAGTACAAAAGACACACATGTGAATATAGATTTAAACATCACTTTACTCTCTTTTTTATTTAAGACCACAATAAAACATATTGACTTTGGTCTTCATGTTGGAGGGAAGTGGGAAAAAGCCTTGTTAGTGCACTCCTCTTGAACATCACCATCATCACACAGAAATAATGACATGAGCAATTCTAACAGAGTAGAAATCAACATACACAGCAATTACATCAATTTGTTGACACGAAGTACCTAACAATTTATAGTTATCAATGAATAAAGTTTTTTGTTCCCAACAAACATCATTAAAGATGTCCGTCTTATCTCCCTCCCATACCGTCTGCCAATGAAGGATAAACTGTAATCATAGCCTAGCAACTTGTTGACTTGTAGAACTTATAGGATGCTTTGGAAATCAGTTCTGATAGCAAACAAATTATCTCAACAGTAAACATTACTAGGGAGTGATACAGTGAGACTTCCGCTGTAGGTAAGGTGTAATAATCCCGGAAATCCTTTCCTAAACAAATATACTATATTGAGCTGTAGTTGACAAACTGAAGTGTTATAAATAAACAGAAATATTTCTATTAAGCCATCTATATCCTGTGATATCACAGGTTAATACGTCTATATAACGAAACAGAACATTTCCTACCAAGTGTCCAGTATGGGTTCTGTTTACTGAATCCAAGAGGCATGCTCTGTCAATTGAATGAACAATACATACACTATTCCCTATTTCCTAAAGATTTTCTGAAAAAAATAGTATATATTTATATTTCAATATCTATGGGTGGGCTTATTACCTGGCAGGGGTTTACCGCAGAATAAATAATGTAGTCTGGTATTTCCCTTAAGTATCATATCATCATATTGTTCGCTATCTCATCTCTGCTACATGCCTGCATCAGCATGTTGTGTTTTATCAATGACAGTCACCTACTGGCACAGTGTTACTGTGTACACATAGCAGCAAACAGATCTACATCAGTCAAACACTGCTACAGTGATCACACAGGTGTACTCCAGACAAACACTGCTACAGCTAAAATGTCAGTGGTCACACAGGTATACTCCTGTCAAACACTGCTACAGTGATCACACAGGTGTACTCCAGACAAACACTGCTACAGCTTGGTCACACAGGTGTACTCCAGACAAACACTGCTACAGCTAAAATGTCAGTGATCACACAGGTGTACTCCAGACAAACACTGCTACAGCTAAAATGTCAGTGGTCATACAGGTGTACTCCAGACAAACACTGCTACAGTGGTCACAAAGGTGTACTCCAGACAAACACTGCTAAAGTGATCACACAGGTGTACTCCAGACAAACCCTGCTACAGTGACACACAGGTGTATTCCAGACAAACACTGCTACAGTGGTCACACATGTCTACTCCAGACAAACACTGCTACAGCTTGGCCACACAGGTGTACTCCAGACAAACACTGCTACAGCTAAAATGTCAGTGGTCACACAGGTATACTCCTGTCAAACACTGCTCCAGTGATCACACAGGTGTACTCCAGACAAACACTGCTACAGTGATCACACAGGTGTACTCCAGACAAACACTGCTACAGCTAAAATGTCAGTGGTCACACAGGTGTACTCCAGACAAACACTGCTAAAGTGACCACGCAGTTGTACTCCAGACAAACACTGCTACAGCTTAATTGTCAGTGGTCACACAGGTGTACTCCAGACAAACACTGCTACAGCTAAAATGTCAGTGGTCACACAGGTCTACTCCAGACAAACACTGCTACAGCTAAAATGTCAGTGGTCACACAGGTCTACTCCAGACAAACACTGCTACAGCTAAAATGTCAGTGATCACAAAGGTGTACTCCAGACAAACACTGCTACAGCTAAAATGTTAGTGGTCACACAGGTGTACTCCAGACAAACACTGCTACAGCTTGGTCTCACAGGTGTACTCCAAACAAACAATGCTACAGCTTGGTCTCACAGGTGTACTCCAAACAAACAATGCTACAGCTTGGTCACACAGGTGTACTCCAGACAAACACTGCTACAGCTAAAATGTCAGTGGTCACACAAATCTACACACAACACGTATTAAAGACAGTACAAAAGACACACAGGTGAACAGCACCTTTCAATATAAATATAAAGTTAGTGTAAAGCCATATAATGAATTACACTGTATCATACATCTGATGCTAATGGTAAAAAATGTTGAAACTTAGCACCATTACACAAGAAAATAAAACTCAAATAAAATCAATCTACATCTCCACATTCAACTCTGAGAAAATAAATGAAGACAGATAAATTCTTAAAATGTTCAAGTTCAAGAGCCAAAATTCTGGAAAGAATCTTAAACTTGAACCAAGACAATTTGATCTACATGTAAATCTCCTCATTTTAAGGCATATTCTTTTTTTGCTTTCCTTTTTGGACTCTACCTTCAGGACAACACGGAAGTAGAGACTTCACCAAAATCTTGTGTACAGGCAACATGGTATATAATACCAAGTTCACAGTGAGGAACAAGCTCTATTTCAAACGGACATGCATGGCTATATTCCTTTTCATTTATCAAGATATCTGTCAAGATTTCAGTGGACCAAGATAGCATCCACTGCCTAGTCCCCATGAGAGTACTATAGACTGTTGGTTACCATGGAAACAAATGATGCTTAGTTCCACATTGGAGTAATTACTTCTGACAACAATCATAAGTTTAGTTGATAAGTGTCTTGCTACAGCACTTCATTACCGAATGAAGACATCACAAAGAATACGTTTGACTTCTAAGGCCATCAACCTACTTACTATATTTATTCAGCGATGTTACACCAATGTCTGGTAATAAGCACCCCATCCCCATACCAAAATCTATTGTTGTATAACAAAACCAATGATATTTCATTGTCCTTTAATAAGCCCACCCCATGACATTAAATCAAGTTGGCCTTTTTGACTTATTCCAGGATGAATGCAGCAGTACTACATGTATTAAAAAGACAAACTTTCATGTGGATTTAGATTCAGCAACTGTCATATCATGAGACCTATATCATGAGAGGGTTCCATTCTATTCAGACCATCACCATTGTAAGAACCAGTATTACCAATAACAGCCGAGATTTAAACTTTTCTTATTCAAAGTCTACAAGGGGAAATCCAGACCACTATATCAAAGATCTTTATCAGAGCAGACGGCAAAATTTGGTATTGTTTTCAAAAAATATTTTCTTGAAGCCAGGACCAATGACAAGGGGGCTTTTTTCTGAGAGTAAAACATAACAAGTGTCCATAGACGGCCTAAATTTTGTCATGAAGTTCAGCCAAGGTTTCTATAAATACTTTTAAAGTATTTACTCTATTTGCAGGTTTTTCTTAAAATAAATGAGAAGTGGGCTGTTATTAGAATCAATATGGTAAGTTTATATTATATTGATGTTAGAAAATGATAAAAAAAAATCCACATATACATATTAACTAAGTCAAATATTGCAGTTGTTAGATTAAACAAGATTACATATGTAAATACACTGATACTTTTAATAGAGTTTCCTGTAGAGCAGAAACTACTAGATAATTCCTCAAACACTAATACCTTTAACAGTCTTTAAAAATTATACAACCATATCACTGTCAACTACCACAGTTTTATATATATACCTACAAATGCACTGTGCCTCCCCATGGTCTTCTGAGATATGGGAAAGCCTCGAGCTTTAGCTTATATTTGTGCTAAACGATTTACAAGCTCAATCTTCATTTACAAAAAAAAAATCAACCAAAGTGTTGAATCACAAGGATTTGAAAGCATTAACCTTTTTGACAGTTGATGTCATCCTATGAAATAGACATCACCCCCTCTATGAAATATACATCATTTAAATGCAATACAACATTGCCATATTCTATCATATCCTTATTCAGAAATCCTTGTTAACGATAGCTAAATCATTTGTACGTGTGTTCACAGACAAAATACAAGTACCTATCCATATTGACTATATTCTTATATTGTTAATTATTATGAAAGCCCATCATAGACTAATTAAATACCTGTGACCTCTGTATACTGACACTAGACAATCCCATGTATATTTTTCCAACACCTGGTGAGCAATGATTAAGTTAAATTAAGATGATTTTGATAACATCTATTTGGAAATAAAAACAAATTCAAAATATTTTTTATCATGTGAACGTATTGTGGTAGGTTAAAGGTCAGGATTTAGAGAACAAAATCAAGTAAAACAGCTATTTTGTTGAGTCATGACCAAATGTGATAGTCAGTATTATGACATTATAATCAAATTCTGACTGGAGTACCTGATAAATAAATTTTCCTGGGTATATTACAACAGTGACATGCAAAAACATAACGTAGGCTTATTCAGTGGATGAGAGGCGGATCATATGATGATCCTTTACTCTGACATCAAACGTCTTTGTCCTGTAAGTCTATTAGAACTGTTGTATATATAGTTACTAAGACACAAATTTCATCAAATTCTGAAAACTCTAACTGTAAAATAACAAATAATATTTAAAAAATAATTACCTTTCTTGATGATGTACTTTTCCATGATGATTTTCCTTTCTGTCCCTGATAGGAAAAATTAACTACTAAGTACAGGTACAAACACATCCAAGAACATTGATAACAGCTATATATTTTTCTTATGATTTTTTTTTTAGTTGGACATATCAAATCAAGATAAGAATTTTTATAGGTGAATCAATTACTCCAGGCAGTTTTTAATGAAGATAACTCCATGTAAAAATTTCACACAATATTTCTGCATATTCCAGGTAAGAAATTGACAAAAATGTAAATATTTAAAAGATTTCATCATAAACTCAAAACTAATCCTGGTAGGAATTTCAACGCCTGGCACATGCACATACTGTTTATACTTTGTCCAGGTGACAATTTCACACAGGTATTCTATCACACTGCCATCAGAATCACATTAGGTATATATATATCCACGAATATTGACACACCATCGTCCTCCTGATAACACACAACCTCTACCTGTACATCCTTCAAGTATAACGGTGGTTTTTTCTACCCCTCTGAATTCCTATCTAGATCAGAAATACTTTTGTCTGTTTCCCATAGTAGCATGCATCTTTAATCCTCTCTGTACAAAACATGGTTAAGTAACAGATGTTCTGTTGTAGTGTGAAGGTACATTATTGTAGGTATACACAGTCTGTTGACTGTCGGGTACGCTTCATTAGATACATAAACTCCAATAGGTGTAATGCTACACAACTGCTGATTCATTGACTCATGAACCCAGCTGGGGTCATCACATTTCAAGGGGTCACAAGGTCATACAGGGTCAGGACAATCGAAAAACTAAAGATGTACACCATCCAGTTTTACATGCACTGAGGTCAACAGGTTACAAAGGGTCATGGTAAAATGTTTTAGAGTTTGTTTAATCAGTGTATCTCTATCACATGTCTTTGGTTCAATAGGCTAAATGGGGACACAATGAAGAAAAAATACTCCAGTGCAGGTGTTTGGGGTCAAAACAATCTGTGAATATCAATTCCCTAAGGGTACAAAAAACATCTCATTTAATTGTCAAAGTCCATTTGAACAACTGGTACAGACATTCTATCATATGATCCCTTTTCAGTAAACATGGGGTCAAAACAATCAGGATCTTTTTTATCATTAGTCAATTATTGGTCTCAATGGAGTTAACTTGATCACCCTTTATTTTTCAACAATAAAAAGCTTTTTATTTCAATACAAAATGAAGTGAATCTTACTATCAATTATATCTAAATCTTGATACAGGTCCAGAGACCTGCCTCACTAAAGAATAAAGGACTTAAGGTCGATATCAAAATATCACTGCAATACATCAATGAGACTTTTAAATAATTCTAAGGGACAGGTTGAAATTCTGTCCATGCACTGTAAAATTAGAAATAATGAACAAGAGATCAATTGGCCTTAGTGGTCATCTGACCATAAAGACCAGTATAAAAAAAGGCCCAATGGGCCTGAATTGCTCATCTGATCTACAGGTTACAAGGAAGACTGTCTGTTCATATAAAAATTCAATTTTTGCAAATTTGAAACCCAATTCCTCATATATATCGTACTTTCTAGGATATCAACTGCACCGATGTATAAACCGAAGGGCTAGTTTTTAGCAATTTTTTCAATATGATCCACATATAAGAAGTACCTGAATATTAGCCGCAGCCTTTCTTTCAATGTACCCATTACATTGACCAAAGTTCATTAAAAAGTTTGCAAATGAATTATACACAGATACTCCTTTATTTCATTAATGTTTTTCAAAAATGTAAAACAGCAATTATCAAACTCATTTGGCTTTGGAGTCTGTAAATATTGTCTATGCACAGATATTAGGGCCTGACGTTACGTATGGTTTACTTAACAATATCTTCATCGATGTCTGTACTGTTAAATATTAGCAAAGGCTCTTGTATATTGACAAAATTCTTTTGTTCCATATTATTTCTTGCAAATTACAGGAAGCAATTTTTATAGTCAACAAGCATGGCGGTCGTTCTAGAATTTGACCTGATGACCTATCAATCCCAGGATGCACCAGGCTACTGTAAACTTCCAAAATGGCTTCTGTAGGGACCATGAAAGTTCAGAAGATATTATTATGATTCATATTAAAGGGTATGATTAATTAAATCCATGTAAATATTGGTTTTATTTCAATCTTAAAATAATCCTGCATACGGTTGCAAATGACAGTTCTAGACGATCGATTTCAGTCACAAACACATGATGGACAGGTACTCGTAAAAAACTTGGTACCGATGTCTCATACTGGTTTTCTCCTCTACTGGTATACTTGGTTTAAATCACTAATTTTTAGTCTTTCTGGATGCATGACATATTACAACAACCAGAATAATCAGGGTGCGAGGTCATGCAGGTCAATAGCGCATGTGATAAACCTTGACAAAATGACCTGAAATACCTAATGGTCTGGAATTAATGTCTAAACGATACACCTTTTTTTCTGCAGATTTCTTTTTGTCAACATTTAAGCCACACTGGTATATAAACTGCATGCTGGGCCGCTTAGGTAAAAAGCCACAGCTTATAATGCAGAAAATATGATATGTATAGAACACAGATACCATGACATAGAACCTCATGGTTGTTGACAGAAGATATTTTAAGTTATCAATGCATTTGACCTCAGTGACCTTGAAAGTGGGCTAATGTCAATCTACTGAATTCATCTGGTAGGCCTATTATGTAACAGAACTAATAACAACCTATTTTGGTTATCAAAAAGACATTGAAGATTTTAACACATTTGACAATGAAAGTGGGTCAAGGTCAACCATTTGGATAAACTTGTTAGCCCTTCATCCAAGCATTCTACCCGTCAAATGACAACACCCTACACATGCCTTTTGTTATCAACTGGAATCTGTTTAAAGTTTGTAACATACTTGACCCTTGCAGAGTTTGAATGAAAATTTCCTCTACATGGAAGAATGTCTAAACATATCTCTAACTGAACAAACTGAAAACATGTTGCTTTTTCCAAATACTTTATTAAATACTAATATTTTTTCATACACAGTCACAGATGGACTAGGTTAGAAGGACTTGACTGGGCTGAACAGAAATTTAACAAATCCAGTAGAAGTCAACATTTACTATTTATCATCAACAATTTCTTTGTATCTAAAATACCAAAAGTTTGATCAACTTTCTATCACATCTCCTTAAATAGTCATTCTTTTTCTTAACATGAGTTGTTAATTTCAACCAACTACCATTTCATTTAAATCTGTGACAGAGATAGCTCACTCAGTAGAATGTTGTGTCCACTTAACTTTAAGTGACAATCCCAGAAGTGAGGTTTAAATGTCACCTACCCATGACGGTTTGTATTTTTTCATGAAGATGAGAAATGGTCTGCTCTGTGCTGTTGTCTTCACAAGTAACACACTTTACCCTAATCAATCTTGTAACATGTGATAGCCTCCCATATAATGTTCAGAGAGGTAGCTACCAGCTCCTACAAAATGACTGGTTGTTTATCGTGTAATAAACCCACCAAAAAAAACAATATTTAAATCAAATATCTGACTATTACAAAATAATAAATAGAAATGTTCTGTTTTGTAAAACACAGCAGATTTGTTTCAAGTTGCACAGCACATCTCCCAGTTGTTGTCTTCGCTTTACTCAAAAGAAAACACTCCTTCAACACAACTACACTGTAGGTATTAATTAAAGACTAAGAGTGTGAACATTTAGCCACCACGACCAAAACAAAAGTCTGAATAATTAATCACAAAGTGTATTTCCATTGCAAACATCACCGAGATCAAACAGACACCAGAAATTCACAGAAAATTAATGACTGCAGGCAATTTTCTGACATGAATAAAGGAAACACAGCAAAGGTAATTAAAACAGCTTTATTTATTTCAGATGCAAACAAGGTAAACAATACATTTATATACAAATTATTATACAAAATACAAACAAAACCATCCTTGATGTAGAAACATACACACACAAGTCATACCAAGACGCCACACTATACACATTTTCTTCTCTCTTTTTTTGAGTCATTCATTTGCATGTCTCCTACAGCTACCATAATGTCCCTAATAAAAACCCATGTTATCTAAGAACAAAAGACTCATGGGGCCTGCATCACTCACTTGGTTACGTTTATTGAAATTGATTTATCTTAACCAAGGGAAAAATATTTACAACACTTGTATCAGTTTCACTGTAACATGTTTAACGCTCCAAGTGGAGTTTGATGCAGCTGTTTGTATATACCTAATTCTCTCCACCAGGAATATCTTCAGTTTCAGCATAATAGAGGTTTAAAAGAATTTGCTCTATGTCCAATATTTTGGTACACCCCTCAGGTCCCAATGGGCCAGAATCTTCTGTTCATACAAAATTGACCCCTTTTCCCAAGCATGTCTCACACCAAATTGGGATAGAATCAAGGCATTTCCATATAAGAAGAATGATCTTGAAGAATTTGCCTATTTCGCTTTTTAGGTTCCATCACTCTAGCCATACAGGGCTAAGATCCATCGTTTCTACAAAATGGATTCCTCTTCACCCAAGTATCCATTAGGCCGAATTGGGACAACATCTATGTATTCTTACAGAGGAAGAATTTACTCTATTACCCTTTTTGGGACCAACACACCAGACCAAAAGAGCCGAAACCAAAAGAAATCGATAGATTTTCCCGATTGGGCCCTTCCTCTCTGGCCCCAGCGGGACAAGACCAACGGTTTATACAAACTTATACCTTTTCACCAAGAATGCTGCAGACCAAATATGGACAAAATCAATTGATTCCTATAGGAAAAGGAAGATTTTTTAGGGAATTTGCTATCGTTCCCCAATTGGGCTCCAGGAGGCCGAGACTCAAAGGGTATACAAAATGGTTTTCCCTTCACGCAAGCAGGCTTCAGACCAAATTTGGACAATATCTTGCAATTCATGAAGAACAAGATAAAAATTTTAAAGAATTTGATAGATTTTTCCTGCAAGGCGCTATCCCTCAGGCCTTTTGGGGTCAGACCCACCATTTACACAAAATTGGCTCCTCTTCCTCCAAGGATGTTTCAGACCAAATTTGATTAAAATCTGCTCAGTTGTTCATGACCAGTAGCAATTTATAAGAAAAATTGACAGACAACAGATGACGGATGGATAACGGACGATGCGGTATCCCTATAGCGCAGCAATTCGGGCCAAGTGAGCTAGAAATGGCAACAACATCAGATGCATTCAAATATAGAATTCAACTATATTGATGGTTTCTGAAGTTCTAGAGACAAAGTTACTTCCCTTGTCAAATGACTTCCCTTTTATTTAGATGCTGTCAAGTCTGGATAAGTTCTGAGGGTAATCTTATTGTGACCACTTTTTATATATATACATATATATATATATATATATATATATATGTATTTATTTATATCATATAAATCTTCATGACATTGAAATGATTTTTTGCCTTCAATCTCAAATCAAATCCTGATAGCTACAAATGTATATATTACTGTTTTCTATAATTGGGTTAGATAAACATGATATTAGTAGTAGTAAATACGGTAACATTAACTTTAAATCTACCGTTTTAGTTAATCATATCTTGTATAATTGTGTAAACAAACAAACATGTTTACCTATTGTAAGTTTAACTTTAAAAATTTTCAGTTTTAAATTGAATTATAAAGCATTCAATTATATATCTATAGCATCCCATTCTAAGGTAATCAGTAAGCATCATTTATAGAGATCAATTAACAGGCTATTGCTGTCAGTAATAAATTGTCTTCACAGTGTCCTGTCTTCATATCCGTTACAAATTTTCTAGAGGTACAACAATTTAATTCAGAAAAAAATTGAGATGTGTCAATGTTTATACCAGCAACAACAGGAGACGAATGGAGCTTTTTAGTGTTATCAGCATTGTTAAGATGTGTACTAGCTACTTGTATTACTCATTTAGTAAAACTGGAGTCCTGGCAAGGCTGTTATGGTGTTACAACTTTTAGCAAAATTTTGATTAAAGTTAAATGGTCATAACCCTGGAAAAGAAAAAGTAATCTGACCTGAACTAACAATAAAAATTGACAACTACTGAAGATCAAAATTATTTTTCTATCTACTCATAAACCCATGTCCAGTAATAAGCCCACCCATGACTTAGTTGTTCTGTTAAATTAAAAACATATTATAATGTCCAGCATTGAGTCCATTTCTCATGACCATGTTAAGTCAACTTTTTTTTTTTTTAAATATTTGATAAATTTCAACAGTAAATAAATTCTCTCCTCAGCTGATACAGAAACACATCTAGCAGGTTAAATTATCTTTCAAATGTAACAACACTGGGTACACCTCACACCTCTCAACAACTCTGTGGATATCTGGCATATCCCTTAGCTAGCCTCTATTTTCCTTATCTCAGGTCAATATTGACAAGATGTCAGGAAACACCTATGGTTGTCCTGCTATCCCTCTATCTAGGACCACTCTTCAACCCTAAGCAAGCTCTAATGGTCCATCATTTCTCTTTAAATGGATTATTACACCTTATATGAGCTGATAAGTAGACATCCATGATACAGACAAAGTTACACACTGTGAAGCAGTTTTCATTGATACTGCAGTAACTGTCAAAGGCTTTGGAAAGACACTACTAATATTTAAGTACCGCTGAGCACAACACTGGCATATCATAAGACAGGACACAGCTCAAAAGTACAACATCAAGCAAACTTTTATGATAAGGCTGGAAATGTACTAATGATAGTACTGAACACATCACTAACCTATATTAGGATTGGACACAACACTTACCTATATTAGGATTGGACACAACACTAACTTATATTAGGATTGGACACAACACTAACCTATATTAGGATTGGACACAACACTAACCTATATTAGGATTGGACACAACACTAACCTATATTAGGATTGGACACAACACTAACTTATATTAGGATTGGACACAACACTAAAGCATCACAGTGTTCAAGATGTCACTAACTTAAAAAAGAATAAAATAAAACTCTAACACTTAGCTATACTGTGTAAAGTCACACAATGTAAACTTAAATTTAGTCACACAAAACTATCGTTTTTCACTCATCCAAGTTTTCTGTATTCTTTTCATAATGAAAAGAAGACTTCAAAAGTTTCTGTCAGTCAACACTGAAAATTGAAACTGTACAAACGGAAACAAAAGGAAAGGTTTTATTCTGACACAATATCAGAATAACTCCTGGCAGGCTCAGTTCAGAGTGTTACATTCAATGGCAGTTAACACTGGCTACAGTAATATATGGAGTCAAGGAGTACACTTGATAAATCAGACGTTAATTTTAGGCTCCAGGACACATTTAATGATTTACAATTTACAGAAATTCTGTGTCCATGTTCAACTGGCATCTATTCTTCAAAGTCCTCTAGTACAACAACATAGAATAGACTGCTTTCTACCAAGTCCCCTAGTGTGTAATCAATGACCTACGTCATGTACACAGCTATGAATGCCATTCCTTAGAAGCCAACAATTATCTGTCACATGTAAATACCTACCAAGTCATCAAAAGTACAATTGCTGAAAAGTCTAGCTGACAAGGAAATGGCTCTCTACCGTTAAGATGACAGGAATTGATACTTACAAACATTATTTGAAAATGTCAGCAGGATAATTCTGTCAATACAAAGACAACAAAACATGTCAACAAAGATATAACGGAAAGGTCAAGAAAGGTCATGGCTGTAGAAGTTGGTGTAATGGACATCGAATGTAACACTGAGTAAGTTAAATACCTTGTCTGGTATTTGAAGACAAGTGTTTCAACAACCAGAAAATGTCAACAATATTTTTGTGTTTAAATGGTTTTAGTAACAAGAGGCCCAATGGGCCTGTAGCACTAACCTGGTATACATATACCAGCCAAATATCATTTGAAAAAATCTTCTACAGTAAGCATGTAGTCACCCTAATATGACCCTTTACCAGCCAAAATAAGATCTTTTGATGTAATGTAATAAGGATGATTTGTATTGAAATCTGAATGCTAAGCTAAAAACTAAATTTCAAAATAGATCCCTAGTTCCAGAAGCTTAATTATTTTTTTGTTATTTCATCAGTTATGTACAGGTTTACCTTTCCAAATAACCTACCATATGCCAGGTAAAACATATAGAGCACTTACAGGAATGTCAATTTCATACATACTTTATGAAACAAATCTTTGAACTTGTAATTTTAGCTAACATTTACTAAAATGAAACATCTGTAATAAGTTTTTAAAATCACATGTCAAATGAGAACTAATTTTGATACTACAAAATTGATGGTTCAGGCCAATATTGCAGAAAATTTCCATATAAAACTGAGTTATTTTATCTCTACAGGTATGATCTCTGTTCTTACCTCACAACACAATAATAATGTGTGTGATCTCTGTTCTTACCTCACAACACAATAATAATGTGTGTGTGATCTCTGTTCTTACCTCACAACACAATAATAATGTGTGTGTGATCTCTGTTCTTACCTCACAACACAATAATAATGTGTGTGTGATCTCTGTCCTTACCTCACAACACAATAATAATGTGTGTGTGATCTCTGTTCTTACCTCACAACACAATAATAATGTGTGTGTGATCTCTGTTCTTACCTCACAACACAATAATAATGTGTGTGTGATCTCTGTCCTTACCTCACAACACAATAATAATGTGTGTGTGATCTCTGTTCTTACCTCACAACACAATAATAATGTGTGTGTGATCTCTGTCCTTACCTCACAACACAATAATAATGTGTGTGTGATCTCTGTCCTTACCTCACCACACAATAATAATGTGTGTGTGATCTCTGTTCTTACCTCACCACACAATAATAATGTGTGTGTGATCTCTGTCCTTACCTCACAACACAATAATAATGTGTGTGATTTCTGTTCTTACCTCACAACACAATAATAATGTGTGTGTGATCTCTGTCCTTACCTCACAACACAATAATAATGTGTGTGATCTCTGTTCTTACCTCACAACACAATAATAATGTGTGTGATCTCTGTTCTTACCTCAAAACACAATAATAATGTGTGTGTGATCTCTGTTCTTACCTCACAACACAATAATAATGTGTGTGTGATCTCTGTTCTTACCTCACAACACAATAATAATGTGTGTGTGATCTCTGTTCTTACTTCACAACACAATAATAATGTGTGTGTGATCTCTGTCCTTACCTCACAACACAATAATAATGTGTGTGATCTCTGTTCTTACCTCACAACACAATAATAATGTGTGTGTGATCTCTGTTCTTACCTCACAACACAATAATAATGTGTGTGATCTCTGTTCTTACCTCACAACACAATAATAATGTGTGTGTGATCTCTGTTCTTACCTCACAACACAATAATAATGTGTGTGTGATCTCTGTTCTTACCTCACCACACAATAATAATGTGTGTGTGATCTCTGTCCTTACCTCACAACACAATAATAATGTGTGTGATCTCTGTTCTTACCTCACAACACAATAATAATGTGTGTGATCTCTGTTCTTACCTCAAAACACAATAATAATGTGTGTGTGATCTCTGTTCTTACCTCACAACACAATAATAATGTGTGTGTGATCTCTGTTCTTACCTCACAACACAATAATAATGTGTGTGTGATCTCTGTTCTTACTTCACAACACAATAATAATGTGTGTGTGATCTCTGTTCTTACCTCACAACACAATAATAATGTGTGTGATCTCTGTTCTTACCTCACAACACAATAATAATGTGTGTGTGACATCATTTCATTATCTAAACAGTAAGTCACAATATGTGATATTCCACAAGTAAATGTCAGGACATTACATGAGCAAATTCACTGAATATCAACACACTAGCATAATAAAATAATGTCTTGTTCACTTACTTTGAGAACCAACTTGTTTTCTGGAAAATCTTAATTTGACATCATACAGAATTTTTCAACTTTAAAGTAATTAATGTGTTCAGAATGTCAAGAAAGCGTAAAACAGCTGAGCCTTTTCTGGTCCCCAATCAATTTTGTCCATCACATATCCTTGGAATAGTTATTTGCCTAAGCATCGTGTTATTGATTTCAGTAAATGTCTGGAGTATTATTACCCCATTCAGGCTCTCCCGATCCTCCTTATTGTACCTTTGTGTACATTAGTGTTCTAATATACATCACAACCGTTCTGTCAGGGACTAATTAAGTCATGTCCAGAGATTCAATATTGAATGGACACAAGTAGAATGGCTACCAATCCCAAGACTTCAGTAAACTATCATCTTTTTGCATTCTTCAAACAGCTGATCTCCCTTTTCTGAAAAACTACATATAGACAAGTCAATCTGGTCATTGAAATCCTCTGGTTTTGTTTACAAGGTATGCAGGATTGAAGTAACACCTCGTGTTTCTCATCTAACTATTTCTCATGTTTCCAACGGACTTTATTTCATCAAGTGAAAACCCTCCTAGAGAAAATGAGGTAGAATTCTCTGACCTACTATTTCTCCAAGGAAAACTTTCATGGATTTGATTACAGTGTTCAAGATTTTATTTTCCAACAAAAATTGGCAGGATTATGACGCAGTCTGATTCCTGGTGCAATTTTGTTGGGGGGGAAATCTATTCACCCCTAAACACAGACTGGATAGTAGCATGCACCTGGTAGTTATGGTCATATATTATTTATTCTACCTCCGAGAAGACACATGGTATTATCCTTCACATTTACTTTCTGTAAACTCAACTGAAGGAATTTACAATTCACTTAAAAAAAATTCATGAACCAATAATTCTAACCAGGTTTGAACTATTTCCAAAAGAAAATAAATAATGTTGAAAAATGTAATTTTCTTATATACATTACAGCAAATGTTACCGCTTCCCTGGGGCAAATGTGAGACCCTGAACTCATTAAGTTTACAATTTTGGTAAAGCATCTGAAGGCCTTTCCATCCATGAAGAATATTTGATTTTACCATACCTGGAATTTGAGAAGCTTTTGAAAATTTCAGTCAATTTGACCCATTTTTGATACTGCCCAACTGCCCCTGGGCGCCAGCCAAGGTCAATATGTGCATCTCATTAAACTGTCATCTTAAACTAATAGTTCTATCTAGGTTTGAACTATTTCCAATAGAAAATAAAATGCTCAAAAATGTGATTTTCTTACATGAACTACATTACACTCTCTTCAGGGGGAAAATGAGAAATCCTGGGGTTATGAAATTTACAATTATTGGTAAAGCATCTGAAGGCCTGAAGGCTTTTCCATCCATGAAAAATACTTGATTCAATCCCTGCTCTGGGTGCTTTGTAAACAGAGACTGCAGACTGTCCTGTGCTATTGTGATTGTGTCCCAGTATGGCCACCTCGTTTCTAGGGATGCGACAGGCCTCTCGTATCATGTTCACCACTAGCTACTACAAGGAGACCTCACTTTAAATATTACCATTGCTTTCCAAGGGGAGATAAACCCAGCAAACACACAAGGAGGATTAAATCTTAAATATGACTTGATCTACAAAACATCAACGCCACCAAAATGACAACAAAATGGTGAAGACCGAGATTTCAATTCTAAGAAGCAATGTCTCCCACAAATTTTAAGAATCCTGAAATCATATTTGATATAAGAGAAACGATGATTTGAATCAACAAAGTACAGTAAGGAGCACAATTCCTGTGATGTCACTTAATAAGCAACCAGCTTTTAGTAGAGTAAATTCTATCTAGTCCAATCAAACTCTTTTTCTGTTATATATTTTTCGTCTAATTCTAATGTGGAAGAATATCACAAAATCAAGCTTTCAAAACACGGTGACAGGGAAATTGCATTATAGCACCACTTCATGAGAGACAATTTGTAAAATGGAAGAGAGTGTCAAATTTTGTCGCCTGCGTACAGCTGAATGAAATGACAGGATGGATTTTGTCCTTACTTCTGTTGCATTGAATTACATTAACAAGATCAAGGATGATATTGGAAACTATCAAGTGGGGGACAGAATTGCAAAAAAAGAATATACCAACACTAAAATGAGTTTCTTCTATGTGACAAAAAGTCTGTGAGACCTTAGGAAATACCTTCACCTCTTACAAAAGCTTTGTTGAGTCAAATTAAAATTCAGGTCTGAGGTCTGTACATCAAACTTTACTCCATCGTATAAAAAAATTTCTGGATCCTAGCCCAAATATCATGCTTAATGGTCCTGACTGATCAATAAGTCTATTAGTCAAAGTTCAGTAAAATTAGCCAAAATTGAAATTTAAAACACGTTTTTTTGTTAACCTTAAATAATTCATGGTTTCCAAATTACAAGATTGGTTATGAAATATGAGATTCCAACAATTTCCATTAATCTATGACCAGCCGATCGCAGAGAGGCTTACAACATCTTGATCAGTGGTATGTTTTGTGACTACACTTGTGTACTACAGAACAGAGCAAGAACCTTCTCCAACACACGATTGTAAATTTTGCATAACAATCTGTCTGTCTTCATTCAGCAGTTCTACTTTAATGCCCCGAGGAGGAAATTCCGGAGCTTGAGTAAAATTAAGATTCATGATAACTGATATGGCAAACTTTGCATGCATGCATACAGGTCTTAAAAATGCTCTTTAATATTCTGCAAGAGTTTCACTAAGGAACTTTTTAACCCATGGGCCGATGATTGAACAATCCAGTCTAAAGTAATTCATAAGTTATAGGAACCAGCAGCTCAAAATGTTAAAGGTTAAATTTCAGTTTTACCGGAATAAAACTGACATTCCATAAGAAAATCATTCAATCATTCATTTTAAATTAACATATAGAAACCCATCATCTCACCATGTAGTGTATTAATGACTTTAGGAAATCTTAATTTTAATAATTTCCCAGACATCTTGCAAACCAAGAAAGTTTTTAATCCATTTTTCAATGAACAATGACAGACATTTCCTAAAATTAATGTTTATATCTTAACTGCTTCGCAAATAACTTTTTAATAAGCTTGTATTTAAGAATCTTATTTCTAAAGCCTGTAGTCAGGGCCCCTCTACATTTTGTTATCCAGTCAATTCTATCTTCATCCATTTGAATCAAATCAGATCTGTTATAAACTACCCTGTTTATTCTAATAAATGACCCCAACACATGCAATTCTTCAAAGAGGAAGTATTTGACAAAACATGAAATTTCTGATTGAATTGTCCACAGGTCTATGAATTGTAACAAGAAATACACCTTGTAGCAGGGTTGTCTCCCAGAATCGAAACAAGAGGCCCATGAAGCTGGTATGACTCACCTTGCAAAATGGATTCCTCTATACCAAAGAATGAATCAGACTAAATTTGGTCATAATCAAATCATTCCTACAGAAGGTATAGGATTTTAAAGAATTAGCTGTTTGCTATTTTCCCTCCTGGTCCCCACTCCCAGAGGGCTGAGATCCACCATTTATACAAAATATTCTCCTTCATCCAACAATGCTTCAGGCAAAATTGAGGCAAAATACAAGCATTCATACCAGAGAAGTAGGATTTTGAAGAATTTGTTCTGTTTATATCAACCATTTATACATAATTGATTCCCCAAACAATGCTTCAACACAAATTTAGCTAAAATCCAATCAGTTCTGCAGGAGGAGTAGGATTTTAGAGAATTTGTTCTATAACCTCTATGGGCTCTGCCCTTTCTTCTCCAGCGTGCAGAGACCTTCTGTTTATATCAACCATTTATACATAATTGATTCCACTTTACCAAACAATGCTTCAACACAAATTTAGCTAAAATCCAATCAGTTCTGCAGGAGGATTAGGATTTTAAAGAATTTGTTCTATTTCCCCTTTTGAGCCTCACCCCTCCCTTCCCTTAGGGCTGAGACTCATCATTTACAAAAAATTGTTCCCCTCTTCCTCCAAGAATGCTTCTGACAAAATCTTCTTAGTTGTTCATGACTAGTAGTGATTTGTAGAAAAAGTTGACAGATGACGACAGACGCTGGATGCTACGGTATGCCAATAGCTCACATGGCCCTTTGGTTAAGGTGAGCTAAAAAAACTAAATCAAGGGTCAAAATCTCATTGCCAAACTCTTTTCCAAGATTGTATTCTGAATATTTTCTTCAAAACTGAATGCAACTTTTATGGTTCTACAGTTAAGATTGTATTTTGTATAGCCAAAGATTTTTTTTACCTTTTTTTTCACTATCTGTCAGAAATAAGAATTTTTTTTTTAAATCTTTCTCTAAAACTTTGTTTTTCTTATTTACAATTTTTTTCTATCATACAGATAACTTTCATCTTAAAAATTTAAAAAAATCTTCCACAATCATCATCAGGTCTTGGTCTTTCTATCTCATCTTGAACACAGTAGAATCAATTCTCTAAAAGTGATTTTCATCACTATTTCCTAACCTCACGTCACCGCTCTCCATTACACTGGCATACTGATCCCACTCACTGCCCTATTACAACTTGCCTGACACAGTAAACTTGTATAATTGTGTTTATGCAAAGCCAGAGTTGCGTGATACAATATGATTACCCATATCACAAGAAGCCTCAAAGTGTATTGTCTGCCCTTGGGGAAAGAAATGTTTTGTTCCATAAAAAACACCAATGAAATATCGTATCAAAGCCTCATACTTTCTGGCAATATTCAACTAGTGCATCACATTTGTTTATAAATAAACATAAAGAACATCATGCTGATTTATAATCAATATTCAAGTTTGTATAAAAAACCACATCTTTGTCAACAGCATCTGTACATCTACCCTAAACTTGTGGGAAGTGTGTCATTTGATATTTCTTTGATGGTTATTTGTCATGTTTTTTTTTATTTGATGCAAGGTCATGTGACTTTTTCTGTTTGATGTTAGAAACAAGTGATGAAATGAGCTGTTCCTCCACAGAAGTAGAACTGATAGCCAGGGAAAGTGTGGAGTATATTTGTACATTCATATCTCTGATGATGTGTGTTGTGACTCATTAGTGATGTTGATACAGCCCGCACAAACACATTCACAAATCTGTTTCTTATTTACGGTGTTAGCACACATGGTCAGTGTAAAGTTTACACAACAATCACTCAATGGTTATTAATATTGTGTCATTACTTAATTTGCATGCTACAGTGAAATATAAATTTTAGCAGAGTTGTCTCCCTTATATCTTATCAAAAGTGTCTCCTAGATTAATGACACTCCCTATCTATCAATTCATGTTTCTCAGGAAACAGAGAAAAATCTGTCTGGGCTGTCTGGTGTCCTTGGACAAGTCGGAATCTGTACCCAAATTGTATTGGATTGCATATCATGGGCTTTTTTTGTTCAGTCAGTCACCTACCAGCTACCACAAGGAATCCCCTACCTCAAAATGACCCTTGTAGTTAACATGGTGATAAACACTATCAACAAACTTATAAAATGAATTAATATATTATTTAAGCATCTTATTAAATAACATTCTACCTGATGTTTTGATTGCTTAATTTATTGCTTTACATCCAACAACAAGATTAAATGAAGGTGATTTCCATAGAAGGCAGAGCCACTAACTGGACTTTTATAGTGCCATCACACTTAAATAGCGATACTGTAAAATCATATATTTTGGTGAGTTAAAATTTTGTGGTTTTTCAGAAAAGTACTCAAAAAGTCTACTTGTACTGATTTTAAAAGTAGACCGATTCATAGACATAGGAATTTGTGAATTTATTTTGCCCATGAAATTGACAAAAATAAATCACCTAAAAAATGTATGATTTGATAGTTGCCCAGTAGCATGACTGCCTATCTGGTCTATGACATGGACAAGGGCTTTTTGATTTAGTGTAGAAAATTTCCTGAAAAGGAAGTGTATGATAAAAGCATGTGCCTTCCTCTCAGGAATATCTATGTGAAGGAAACTTTCTGAATTCATTTATCAAAATGATCACATTTCAAATTAATTTTGAATGATGATCAAATCAATGACACAATAAACTTTGAACTACTTAATAATATCCAACATCATTAATTTGAACTAATATGTCCCAGCGGACCAAAGCCCTGATCCAGGACTGACCAAACCTTCTGTTCCTGTATATGGGGTGGGAGAACTGACCACTGCTTGACCAGTTGAAATCGATTGGATGAGACTTATTGATTCAAGATGTTCACACTAATGCCTGAAAATATCTGTACCAATCAGTAGAAGGTCAGTCTATTGGTCAATCCAACAGCATCAATGTCTGTGGTCAGTGTAACATTGGTGTCAGTGAACGGTCAGTGTGTAATCCAGGCTGCGCTTTAGACAAAAAGGCCTATGTGACCTGTATCACACTGGTCAAGGCAATATTTACCAATCTTCACTCACCCACATATTCTTGATAATGATTTACAATATTCTTTAATAGGCCCACATCTGGTAATAATAGGCTAACTTGTAATATATTTATGCAGATACAAAACAAGCCTGTTTCATTACCCTCTTCATGTACCAATTAGTCGGAGATTATGTTCCCGCAAGTTACTGCAGGATAAACATGGTATATCTTAACAAAAGATGTATGTGTCCTGTAAATTCACCTCCTGTTAATTTTGTAGTGGATTCAGATATATGACTATCCTGAATGATTTTTAATTTCTTTCACCAGTGAAAAACAAAAATCAAGACTATTGCAGACTAATGAAGATATCCAGTTCGTTGGCCATTTGATCTGTCAATAGTGTTATTTGCTTAAACCAATAAGAAACTCGATAAATATTTGATGTTCAACATCTTCTGACACTGTTTTACTCTTACCTAATAAATGTACAACATTGAAGTGGTCTCTAAATAATTCTGTATACCGTGGTCTCTAAATAATTCTGTATACCGTGGTCTCTAAATAATTCTGTATACCGTGGTCTCTAAATAATTCTGTATACCGTGGTCTCTAAATAATTCTGTATACCGTGGTCTCTAAATAATTCTGTATACCGTGGTCTCTAAATAATTCTGTATACCGTGGTCTCTAAATAATTCTGTATACCGTGGTCTCTAAATAATTCTGTATACCGTGGTCTCTAAATAATTCTGTATACCGTGGTCTCTAAATAATTCTGGTCTCTAAATAATTCTGTATACCGTGGTCTCTAAATAATTCTGTATACCGTGGTCTCTAAATAATTCTGTATACCGTGGTCTCTAAATAATTCTGTATACCGTGGTCTCTAAATAATTCTGTATACCGTGGTCTCTAAATAATTCTGTATACCCTGGTCTCTAAATAATTCTGGTCTCTAAATAATTCTGTATACCGTGGTCTCTAAATAATTCTGTATACCGTGGTCTCTAAATAATTCTGTATACCGTGGTCTCTAAATAATTCTGTATACCGTGGTCTCTAAATAATTCTGGTCTCTAAATAATTCTGTATACCGTGGTCTCTAAATAATTCTGTATACCGTGGTCTCTAAATAATTCTGTATACCGTGGTCTCTAAATAATTCTGGTCTCTAAATAATTCTGTATACCGTGGTCTCTAAATAATTCTGTATACCGTGGTCTCTAAATAATTCTGTATACCGTGGTCTCTAAATAATTCTGGTCTCTAAATAATTCTGTATACCGTGGTCTCTAAATAATTCTGTATACCGTGGTCTCTAAATAATTCTGTATACCGTGGTCTCTAAATAATTCTGTATACCGTGGTCTCTAAATAATTCTGTATACCGTGGTCTCTAAATAATTCTGTATACCGTGGTCTCTAAATAATTCTGTATACCAGATATTTTTGAAACCAGATCTGATTTTTTGTTGATATCAGTAGGAAATACTTAATTTCACCCTTAGCACTCTCCATCTAGCAAGGCGTCCAAACCACTATTAACTGTTTGTAAAATGAAAAATAAATCACTTAAAACTTTTAGACTTACCTATTTCTGTTGCTTCAAATTTTCAAATGCTTTACTGACCATCATCAGACAAAGATTCACAACAATGTACAAGGGAGGGGAATGAAATGAAAACAATGGATAAAAAAGAAAATGATAAATATAGAAAGTAAAATTCTGACAGCAGCATTGTCTATTTAATCGACCCAAAACCAAGTGATTAACCCTCCAAAAACCATGAATATCTGTTGAATAGACAGCTAATCAGTGTAAGTAGTCACTATGAATGTCATTCATAACAGAATTTATTTCATGAGTAACAGACAAGATTATATCTTACTGCCAAAAAAGCCCAGTAAATGATTTACCATCCTGTTATTTCATAGTAAAAATGTTTTTAAATGTCCAATGAAAGAAAGATGGCACTGTTACAATGGTTACAGATAAAGATGGATTCACACTTTGGTCAACCAATTTCTGCCATTTCTGCATGTCTGCCTGTACTTACAGCTGGCTGCTCATGCATACATATATATATTGATGTCTGTATTTATTGAATTATCTATGGTTAAGTATTCTCTGTGGCACAAACTGATAAGAAACATATACATAGTATATCTAGTACATTACCACTGCATGGCACACAAGGCAGAGACTGCCATAAGGCCAAGGCAATAGATATCCTTGTTTATCATCACCAGATTAAGTTCTGTTAACAGAAGTGCTGGCTTCTGTAAAGCCAAGGTAATACATATCTCTGTTTATCATCACCAGCATAAAGTCTGTTCACTGAAGTGTGTCTGGTACTTTAAGTCCCAGGTAATGAATATCTCTGTTTATCATCACTAGTGTAAATTCTTTTTACTAAAGTGTATTTGGTACTATAAGGCCAAAGCCATTGTTATCCTTATTTATTATCAATTAAGTCTGTTTACTGAAGTATTCTGTTCTGGCACTAAGAAGACAAAACAAAAGTTTAAAGTTGAAGTTCCTATAACACAACCAGAAGAAGATTAGCGTTTTAACATTTCCATGACTAAACAGTCACCTTCATCAAACAAATAACCAGTGTGGCAGAAAGAAGTAGCAATTTGAAAACAAATTCTCTACGTTGGCCTAACAAAGAACACCTTATTGAAAGCATCAGAAAGAATACAAAAAGTTTTTGTCAGTGCTATCTATCCCTTTCTATTAAAACATCTTTGTGACTCTCCATGACACACATGTTTGTGTGTGACAATAATTCAATTTAGTTATATCGTTCCTGTATTGATTTTTTCATGAATCCTACACTTTTATGCCCCAACTTTCCCAGAAAAAAGCAAAATTGCATCAACACAAATCTTATCTTTTTCCATTGACATTACTATAGGTAAAAACAGAAAGACTGATTCCCTCCTGGTATATATAACTATAAGACCCTTGAGACTTTTTTCTGCCATTCCAGTCAATGTTGAAATTTCATCAATAAACATATTCTAAATTTTACAATAAAAGACCTTAAACTGTTTGTGTTTTTCATTCTACATATATTTCCTGATTCAGTTTTTTGTTTTGTTTTGTTTTTTTCTTTATTTTTTTTTTATTTATCAAAACAAAATGAATATCCATTGTATCCGAAACATTAATTCTCCTCTCCATCCTATGAAATCCCTGAATCTTTTTGTTTTGTGTCTGTTGTCCATAATTTCTTTAAGTCACGCTAATAAATTGAACTCTCACACTAACTTCAGAAAGTAGTAAAAATGCATTTCTACAAAATTAAAGACCAAAAACACCTTACATTAATCTGAAATAAAAGTTCCAACAAATTTTAGAAACAGTACAAATTCAGAGTTTATAAAAGTAAAAAAGTAAATTAAGATATTTAAATTAAGACAAAAGGTAAAAAAGTAAATAAGATATCTGACAAAAGTAAATTAAGATATCTGACAAAAGTAAATTAATATCTGACAAAAGTAAATTAAGATATTTGACAAAAGTAAATTAAGATATCTGACAAAAGTAAATTAAGATATCTGAAAAGTAAATTAAGATATTTGACAAAAGTAAATTAAGATATCAAAAGTAAATTAAGATATCTGACAAAAGTAAATTAAGATATCTGACAAAAGTAAATTAAGATATCTGACAAAAAAAGTATCTGACAAAAGTAAATAAAGATATCTGACAAAAGTAAATAAAGATATTTGACAAAAGTAAATTAAGATATCTGACAAAAGTAAATTAAGATATCTGACAAAAGTAAATAAAGATATCTAACAAAAGTAAATTAAGATATCTGACAAAAGTAAATTAAGATATTTGACAAAAGTAAATAAAGATATTTGACAAAAGTAAATTAAGATATCTGACAAAAGTAAATAAAGATATTTGACAAAAGTAAATTAAGATATTTGACAAAAGTAAATTAAGATATCTGACTGACAAAAGTAAATTAAGATATCTGACAAAAGTAAATTAAGATATCTGACAAAAGTAAATAAAGATATCTAACAAAAGTAAATTAAGATATCAAAAGTAAATAAAGACAAAAGTAAATTAAGATATTTGACAAAAGTAAATTATTTGACAAAAGTAAATTAAGATATTTGACAAAAGTAAATTAAGATATTTGACAAAAGTAAATTAAGATATTTGACAAAAGTAAATAAAGATATTTGACAAAGTTAAATTCATAAAGAGGCCCATGTAGAAACTTTAAAAAGAGATGGTAGCTTGAATTGCACTCCAAATTACACTTCACGGCACAATACTAAATCAATTTCCTGGTGAGAGTTCAGCTTTATTTTCATTTTAAGTACAAATTAATCTGCACCAAGCAATATATTACCAAAGACTAATTGATATCTTGATAGACTAGAGCATAAAACATCAGAGAAAAGACACATCATTTAAAAAGTTCATTCTCAAAGGTCAATATAAGGTTGTTCATACTGGTCACAGATGAAGAGGTCAACAAGGCCATTCACAAAGGTCACAAAAGGAAAGGTCAACAAGATAATGCAAAGTGTGACATTATCCCCCACGCCCCACTGTTTAAAAGAAAGACACAGTTATATATAAGTTAATATAACAGGAAGTTTTATTTCTATTTGTTAATTCTAATTGTTCCTTGCAAAGTATTGAAATGGAGAACTTCTGCTAGAAAGCAAGATTGATGCAAGTACAAAGTTTTGAGTACCAGGTAATTACTTTAAATGGTTTAAGGAAAACTGGTTGAAAAAACTTAACTTTGTGCTTTGGCCTATCTGTTTCCATGGTAACAGAAAAAGTATCTTAATGGAGAACTTCCCCATAGCAAAAGATAATACTAGCTTAATAAATATAATAAGTTTTGACCAATCATATTGAATGGTTTCAGAGCATCGGTCAAGAAAAACTGAAATTTCTATTGACAGTTATCTGTTTTAACTTGGGCACTATCCTAATAAATAAAGAAAGTTTTGTGAATTGAGTGGAGCGGTCACAAGGTAAAATCAATAAGGTCATTCATACAGGTCACAACATAAAATCAAGGTCATTCATGTAGGTCACAAGGTAAAATCAATAAGGTCATTCATACAGGTCACAAGGTAAAATCAATAAGGTCATTCATATAGGTCACAAGGTAAAATCAATAAGGTCATTCATATAGGTCACAAGGTAAAATCAATAAGGTCATTCATATAGGTCACAAGGTAAAATCAATAAGGTCATTCATACAGGTCACAAGGTAAAATCAAACAGGTAATGTAAGAAATCCAAAGATAGAAGAAAAAATCATCAATGAACAATATTATATACATGGTTGTCTTTAAGTGTTATTTCAGTCACTAATGTCTCAATGACGACAAATTCAATTTCATTAGGACAAATTCTAATTCAACATTAACCTTTGGTCTCATCCACATGTTCTCACAGCTTGTGTAGCATTAGTACTCAGCCATGATAACACCAAATGGTAAAATCTTTTGGAACTTTTGGAATTTCGAAATGAGAGATTGTGCACTTTTCGAAATTTCAGTATAATGAAAAACATGCATTTATAGACTCCATTTTTGAAACAGTTAATGCCATAAAAACAAATGGAGATAATTTACGATGCTTCTTCTGTGAAACTAATTGGGTTTTTTTTAAATTATGAACAATTTAAAAGATTCCGTGGTGATTACAATCTAAAACTTTAGGCGGAAAATTGTCAGTTTTCCTCAGAAATAGGGAAGGTGGCAAGTATTCAGCAAAATATGTGAATCCTTCGTGAGATTTTTTTTTTTTTTTTTTGTGGGGGGGGGGGGGGGGGGGGGGGGGTGTTCCTTTATGATGCAATAGTCATGGTGTTTAAAAGAATATTCACTATTTACAAATTTCACTTTTATACAGAAAAAAGAAATTATAATTTTTTCTATTTATATTTTAGAAGGCAAGAACACTCAACAATTTAGATAGCTTGGCCTTAAGAAACAAAATCCTTTCTTCAAGCAATAGCAGTTACTATTATCAAACATATTGTATTTTACCTCTAGAACATTTAAATTCAAATGTTAGCCAAACACCTCTCTCCAAAGTGTAAATGTGTATCTCCCTAAATTCCAACTGTTTTAGAACACCTATAGATTTCAGGAAGAACTGTCTGTTCTGGAGTTGGTATCAAGATAAAAATTAAATTTCATCCTGCATCCACTCTGATCGATTTCACTTTAATACGAAAGTATCTACAGGAATGTGCAATTTGATCCCAGGAAACATTGTATTATGTTACAAAGGAACTTCCCATCATCAGACTGGTGCATTTGTGGAGGAAAGCTATAGATTTTTTGTTCTGGTACCATATTTACCATAAAAATAAGAGAAGAATTAAGACCAAACAGTATGATAAACTCTGACAGAAACTCAAGACATCAAACCAAAGGTAACTGTACCCTTCAGGGAGATAACTCTACATTATACTGACCAGTGAAATGTTTCAGGAAGCATACACCTTTCAGACAGATAAAAATTTGGCTAAAACATTAATATGGAAGCATACATACTAAGAAACTAACTCTAACAGACTCACAATATGAATTGCAAGGTAGCTTGTAACCTTCAGGAAAATAACTCCCAACATATTTTGACAGTATGTTTAATGAAAGCATACATACACCCTTAAGACAGACAAAAAAATTTAAACAAACCATAGCACATGTAATGTAAAATATAAGTTATAAGTTTAAGGTTGACTGTTTTCCCAGGGAAATAATCTATATTGATTTGAGGGAGCATACACCCTTAAGATAAATGAAACTTGTACTCAGACATCGGTATGCATGTATGATAGTAATGTATGCTTGGATGAGACCACTCTATAACAGTCACAATAGGTACAATGTTAAACATGTACTGCTGAGGGAGAGGACCCTAACATTAGTCTGTATGGTTAATGTATATAAATTCATAAGGTAGATTGTATGCAGTGTGATACAGTCTTAATAAAGTACTAGATAAAGTAATCAGCAGAATAGCTGGCAAAATTAATGACATTCATCAGAATTTAAAAATATGAAGATAAAATTATCCTTCAATCATTTAAAATCTTAAAATCTTGTCTGTGATAGATTTTTTGGTTGATTTCACATGTTCTTTTATGACAAAGCCATAAGTAACCATTTTTACACATTTTTAGCCTCAAAATTGAATTTGAATTTTTGCCATTATCTTCATTGAAGAAATAAATTACAGAATCAAAATGCATGTTTATGTCTCCTGGGAAATTTAAACAGTAAACCCTTATACCATAAACCAGGAAAGAAATGTATCAAAATTCAATCACACTTCCCTGTCACTCCATCCATCTTATTTCTTTACTTTTTCCTGAAATTGAATCATTTTCTTTTGTATCAAAGAAATGATAAAACACATTTTATGACTACAAGGTTTTAGTCTGTTGGGTACTTATCACTATCTGGTACAAGGCATAGAGAATATGTAGATAAAAAACAACATGTTATATTTGACAGTAACATGCAGGCAAAGATGATTAAATGTCAAATATCTGGTTGCAATATTCCCTTCTTTTAATAATCATTCAAGGTATGTGGAAAATAGAGGCAATGATAGCTCAGCAAGTTAGACTGTTGACCTTCATATAACCTCAGATGACAAGTTAAGGTGCATGGTTCAACCAATCCTACTCATGGTGTTTCACAGGAAGCTGAGAAATGGACCAACCTGCAATGTTGTGTTTGTGTCCTGTGGCAAAACATGTTAGACCAATCATCTGGATGATTTGCAATGGGCTTCCCTTATGATGTTCACTGAGGTTTTAAATAGATACAACAAAGACTCAAGATGACCTTGTCCGTTGATTGGGCAATAAGCCAAGCAAACTGTGGATAGTTTTGGTCATCCTATTCCCCGATATGGTTTTATTTCTCAATAAAGTTTTATTTTCTTTAAAATCAGTACATATATTAGTGTAATTTTTCCACCACTTCACTCCTCCTCCTTTCAGTATCAGTACATATATTAGTGGAATTTTTCCACCGCTCACTCCTCCACCTTTCAGTATCAGTACATATATTAGTGGAATTTTTCCATCACTTCACTCCTTCACCTTTCAGTATCAGTACATATATTAGTGGAATTTTTCCACCGCTTCACTCCTTCACCTTTCAGTATCAGTACATATATTAGTGAAATTTTTCCACCACTCACTCCTTCACCTTTCAGTATCAGTACATATATTAGTGGAATTTTTCCACCACTTCACTCCTCCTCCTTTCAGTATCAGTACATATATTAGTGGAATTTTTCCACCGCTCACTCCTTCACCTTTCAGTATCAGTACATATATTAGTGGAATTTTTCCACCACTTCACTCCTCCTCCTTTCAGTATCAGTACATATATTAGTGGAATTTTTCCACCGCTCACTCCTCCTCCTTTCAGTATCAGTACATATAT
This sequence comes from Ylistrum balloti, assembly GCF_031769215.1. Classification (NCBI taxonomy): domain Eukaryota; kingdom Metazoa; phylum Mollusca; class Bivalvia; order Pectinida; family Pectinidae; genus Ylistrum; species Ylistrum balloti. The sequence goes on along the minus strand of NW_026781942.1, from coordinate 3,434,781 downwards.
TAGTGGAATTTTTCCACCACTTCACTCCTTCACCTTTCAGTATCAGTACATATATTAGTGGAATTTTTCCACCACTTCACTCCTTCACCTTTCAGTATCAGTACATATATTAGTGGAATTTTTCCACCGCTTCACTCCTTCACCTTTCAGTATCAGTACATATATTAGTGGAATTTTTCCACCGCTTCACTCCTCCTCCTTTCAGTATCAGTACATATATTAGTGGAATTTTTCCACCGCTCACTCCTTCACCTTTCAGTATCAGTACATATATTAGTGGAATTTTTCCACCACTTCACTCCTTCACCTTTCAGTATCAGTACATATATTAGTGGAATTTTTCCACCACTTCACTCCTTCACCTTTCAGTATCAGTACATATATTATTGGGTTTTTTTCCACCGTTTCACTCCTTCACCTTTCAGTATCAGTACATATATTAGTGGAATTTTTCCACCACTTCACTCCTTCACCTTTCAGTATCAGTACATATATTAGTGGAATTTTTCCACCACTTCACTCCTTCACCTTTCAGTATCAGTACATATATATTTTTTCCACCACTTCACTCCTTCACCTTTCATTTTTATATTAGTGGAATTTTTCCACCGCTTACATATATTAGTGGAATTTTTCACTCCTCCTCACCTTTCAGTATCAGTACATATATTAGTGGAATTTTTCCACCACTTCACTCCTTCACCTTTCAGTATCAGTACATATATTAGTGGAATTTTTCCACCGCTTCACTCCTTCACCTTTCAGTATCAGTACATATATTAGTGGAATTTTTCCACCGCTTCACTCCTCCTCCTTTCAGTATCAGTACATATATTAGTGGAATTTTTCCACCGCTCACTCCTTCACCTTTCAGTATATAGTACATATATTAGTGGAATTTTTCCACCACTTCACTCCTTCACCTTTCAGTATCAGTACATATATTAGTACACTCCTTCATATATTAGTGGAATTTTTCCACCACTTCACTCCTTCACCTTTCAGTATCAGTACATATATTAGTGGAATTTTTCCACCACTTCACTCCTTCACCTTTCAGTATCAGTACATATATTAGTGGAATTTTTCCACCACTTCACTCCTTCACCTTTCAGTATCAGTACATATATTAGTGGAATTTTTCCACCGCTTCAGTCCTTCACCTTTCAGTATCAGTACATATATTAGTGGAATTTTTCCACCACTTCACTCCTCCTCCTTTCAGTATCAGTACATATATTAGTGGAGTTTTTCCACCGCTCACTCCTTCACCTTTCAGTATCAGTACATATATTAGTGGAATTTTTCCATCGCTTCACTCCTTCACCTTTCAGTATCAGTACATATATTAGTGGAATTTTTCCACCGTTTCAGTCCTTCATCTTTCAGTATCAGTACATATATTAGTGGAATTTTTCCACCACTTCACTCACTCCTCCTTTCAGTATCAGTACATATATTAGTGGAATTTTTCCACCACTTCACCTTTCCTCCTCCTTTTTCAGTATCAGTACATATATTAGTGGAATTTTTCCACCACTTCACTCCTCCTCCTTTCAGTATCAGTACATATATTAGTGGAATTTTTCCACCGCTCACTCCTTCACCTTTCAGTATCAGTACATATATTAGTGGAATTTTTCCATCGCTTCACTCCTTCACCTTTCAGTATCAGTACATATATTAGTGGAATTTTTCCACCGTTTCAGTCCTTCATCTTTCAGTATCAGTACATATATTAGTGGAATTTTTCCACCACTTCACTCCTCCTCCTTTCAGTATCAGTACATATATTAGTGGAATTTTTCCACCACTTCACTCCTCCTCCTTTCAGTATCAGTACATATATTAGTGGAATTTTTCCACCACTTCACTCCTCCTCCTTTCAGTATCAGTACATATATTAGTGGAATTTTTCCACCACTTCACTCCTTCACCTTTCAGTATCAGTACATATATTAGTGGAATTTTTCCACCACTTCACTCCTTCACCTTTCAGTATCAGTACATATATTAGTGGAATTTTTCCACCGCTTCACTCCTTCACCTTTCAGTATCAGTACATATATTAGTGGAATTTTTCCACCGCTTCACTCCTTCACCTTTCAGGATCAGTACATATATTAGTGGAATTTTTCCACCGCTTCACTCCTTCACCTTTCAGGATCAGTACATATATTGGTGTAATTTTTCCACCTCTCCCATCCTTCACCTTTCAGTAGACAGCTATAGCCTTTCAACAACATCATGACCTTGATAATCTCTAACACACACTAATGCTGTATGAAAGCCTTTATTATGTTATATACGGTATCAAAATAAGCACTCTTTTATTTGGGGTTGGTGCTAGGACAATTTTGTTTATATTTGATGTTTCAGGATGGTACATGAGCTATAGAGTATATCTTACCAATAAAGCCATCAAATCATTACATTTCCAATCACATGAAGTACAACAGGAAGCTATATCTGATATAAAGGTTTCACCATTTTTTTTAAAGTTTATCCTTCACGTGGAAATGTCAGTATGTTAAACCCTTTTCAATGAAATGTATTTTGAATAGAATTTTTATGAATAGCTTTGTGTAATAACTACCACAGCAAATGCATTGGAAAGAATAGGGATTTTAAAAAAACCTGTCCTTTAAACATTTAATTCCTTACCATGTAAATCTGGAATATTATGCAAGACACATTTTCTGTCAGTTTCATTCGTTTCTCTGTTGAAATTTCAGTTTGATAAATGTCAAATTATTCTGACGATAGGATTTCATTTTTTTTTTAAAAAGTACGCATGGTCTTATTTAATCCAAGCAGGTTCAAAACATCTTTGACATGACATATACTTCCCAAATCATTTAAAGTTGACAGATTGAAAGTTATTTTCAAGTCTGCCTTAAATAAGAACAAATCAGAAAGGATGGACTGTGACAGCTAATTCAGTACAGCATTGGACTAAGCAATCTCAGGCAAAATTCAAATCTCACGTGAAAGTCAAATCTCAGGTGAAAATCCAAAGTATGTGGTTGGTGTTCGATATTGTGGTGGTTTGTGTCTTTCAAGAAGCTAAGGGACCATCTTTGTTATGGCCTTTGGAAAGTCACTTAACCAAGACTGCTAGTAACGGCATTGGCCTCCCTAATGTTGTTCAGTGTGGTAGTCACCAGATATTACAAGAGGAGGTAACCATCCCTACATCCCAAAACCCTTCCAAAATGACATGGTAGTTCATGGAGCAATTAACACAGCAGAACAATTGAATAGAAAATGAAAAGCCCCAAAAAACATATTTAAATGAAAGTACTCTTAATAAAAACCATAATATCAGAAAAATATATCATTAAAAAGGCCACAGAATTGGAAAAAGAATAGAAAGAGCAAACAAAAAGATGTTGAACAACTGTTGTGATGTCTGCAGGACGAAAATGCTGCTTGTACATCTGTTTATTTTTATGTTTAAAAAACACAAAACATCAGTGTTTGTTGGTTGAAATTCTCCTAGGACTGTAAACTTGCATTCTTGAGTATTGGCAGACCTATGGTAGACCAGCTCCAAAATCAATGACCTTTCTTCGTCCTGGTAATTCTGTCGCATGATCGCTCACTACAGAGACTGGTTCTGTTAGCAAAGCGAACATGCTGGAATGTTTCTGTATGTGTGGATGATTTGATCTAATGAAATTTTGTACAAAAAAATAATGTCTCTAGTGAATAAAGCCTTTCTTAAATAAAATAAAACACTAGAGCATATTTTCTTAAGCAACAAATAGAACCAAAAAAACAGATGCATAAATTTCAACAATTTAACAGAAAAATGAGTTTCAAATTCACAATTAAAACAAATTAAGACAGCAGAAGGTTCATGTTCTTATATCTTAGCCATCTTTCCAATATAGGTATCAATTTTTTTATTGTCATTTCAGAATTTGATCTTAATATTTCAACAACTGGCCCATGGGCCTTAATGGTCATCTGAGGATTTCAGGTCATTGGACAGTTAAAGAACCTGTCCATCATTCCCAGCATTTTGGCAGACAAAACAGAAATGATATAGGCATTCTTACAAAGTTTTCATTGTTTCAAAGGACTTAACTTTCAACCACACAGAACTGATAACACTGTCTGTTGTTATAGTTTAGCATATTTGACCAATGTGAATGAAGGTCAAGGTCTTACTGTAAAATGTAAATTGTTAGAGATGGACAATACATGGTCACGGTCATCCGAGGTCACTTGAAACGTTGTCTCAGAGGACCTCAAAATTTGTCCTAGCAGAATGATTAATTGAAACCTTCATGCTGAAAAACAGCAAGTCACAATGCTTTCAAACAGATGTATCAAAAACTGTAATGGATTCCTTATTATACAGGTCTTAATACAGTATCAGCACTGTTCCTGCTTATAGTTTCTACATAGAAGATAAACAAAAGTTGGACTCCATGGCACTGATCAGGTGAATTTCAGCTTTATGCCATTTCAACAATATACAGTCAAAAACTGCACAGAATGGAGAGTATCTATTATCTACCAATTCAAACATTTCTATCAAGATGATGGTTTGGCTTTTGTAAATAACTATGTAAGCACAATTTCTAATGACTTTATAGCTCTAAATTTTAAATCAGCTTATTTACAGCAAAGTTCTTATGATTGTCAGGATTTCCCTACATCCAAGGTTATCCAAGGTCATAGCATTCCTTTTAGCAGAGAAATGTGCAACAAAAGTGACTAAATGCAGAAGGAAAAGTTTGCTCCAGAAGACATAAATTTTGGTGTTCATAGATAAGCATACAACAATTCATTTTCAAGTCATGTTTCAGGTCGAATAATATTTCAAGTTACTCTCTCTCACAATAAAACTTATGTATAAAGTTTGGCAATAACTTATTTTGACACTTCCATGCTTAAAGCATCAATCCATAATTGAGATAAATGGAGACTTTGAACATTTTATTTTCTCCAATACATATTGACGCATGCAAATTCCCCAATGCACTACTATGTAATATTTAAAAACTTAATAATGCTTTTAATAGTATTGGTTAATCCTCTGAACAAATCTAAACAGATCTCCTTTCCAGGAAGTAGAATTTATGTCTGTGTGTCTTGCACTTTGTTTCAACTTCACCCTGTAGAACATAATTCTCAGTAACACACCCATCAAATCTTCATAAAAGTTGTAGATGATGTGAACCGAAAACCATAAACTTGGTCTAAGCTAACGTCATCATCCATGGAAGTTCCTGGGTGACAAGGGAGGCAACTGTACTCACCAACCGGCATGGAGGCACATTTACAAATTAGTTTTAAATTATGGAGTTCTTACATCTTTTGAAAATCCATTATTTCTTCAAACAAGATTGCCAGCTTAACTTGAAATTATTCATTTGGGTACCATGGTAACAGTTTTTCTTTTTCTTTATTTTTGCTGTCAGAAACTTTTACATATTCCTCTCTTATCACTCTATCACTCTTTATCATTTCTCTTTGAATGAATTTCCTCTCTTATCACTCTATCACTCTTTATCATTTCTCTTTGAATGAATAAGTTGCTAGAATATAAAGATTATATATATAATATATATTTTGATTGTGTAATTGTTCCTGCTATCTCTATATTTTAAAGTTTTTCAAGAAATGGGTTACAACTATAATAGATTAAATAAGATGTTACAACTCTCCAAGGATAACAGGTTTTATCAAAATACGTAAATCTTTTTGAGGAAGTCTGAAAACTTACAAAAATTGTTGAAGTGACACATACAACTTTTTACTGTTATTTGCTATGTCAAGGGGTGTTTTATATTCCCCACTGGAGTTAGACAAGGCTCTCCACTTCTGGTCATTATTTCTGTGATAATTTCAATTAAAACTTCCCAAATTAAGTTAATGTAACTCTGGGTCAAATTAAGGGAACATAACCAAATCTTAAACTGACGACTGTATACCAGACTAGAACTGCCACTTGGATGGTTAGGCAATAAACCCCACCCCCCTCCCTCTGTTTAATCAACTGAAGGTTTAGGGAAGGGTTGTCCCAACAAGATTCCTTCAAGCGGTCTTCATTTGGTCATCATCTACTAAACGTGTCAAAATTTTACGAAAAAAAAGAAAATACACAACCATATATCATAAGAACATGGTACGTCCAGTTTATTATATTGCTTCAACACTATTTTATATACACATGACACAATATTCATGACAAACAAAGATCAAACGGTCAGACAGGGAGGTTCCAATATACCCTGGAACTTTGTTGCAGTGGTTATAATTACAGTCCTATATCAACATAATTATAGCTAAAGCTATATACTCATTACCATGAAGGGAATAGTACAATATCTAAAAACTTGCTTTAACACTTTGGAATATTTCCTTGGCAAAGTAGGGCAGGTCCACCATTAATATGATTACCTGTGAGACAAATGTATTCTTGCTTAAACAAAAATCCTACACAAACCATCTAAAACAGTGACATTTATTGGCTAGAAATTCCCAGGACTTTTACACTGTATTATAATGATGCCAAACTGCCGGGACAAAACATACAACATGCAATATTATTGTCTAACAACGTACAAGCCGAGACTTCAAGACAGCATGTACAGCTATTCCGAGTCTGATACAATCCTACCTCTGGTATCTAGCCAACTCCATTGTTATTCTAACCAACTGTTATTGCCTAAATTTGACAAAATCGAAAAAAAAAGAAAGAAAAAAATGGAAAAAACTAAATCCAGTTATATCCAAATCTTACTTCCACATGACGAGAATGTTTAGATAGCTGGTGATTCAGTGTTTGTGATTATCCTGATGTTGTTAGTAGTTTTGCTGTCTCCAAAAAGCCAATTAACCCAGATAATTTCTAATAGAATTTTTTTTCCCTACACACTGATTGGTCAAAACACTTCTCTTACTATGTCTAATTATATTGCAATGCTACACCAAAACAGAATCTGTGAAAATGAAGTGAATATAAGAGTTCAAAACCAAAAAGAAATACCACCTTGATGGGATTGTAAATCCTTGAATTTACATCCAAATGGGTCAATAATTTTATAACTTTCTATTTTGCGGTCTTACACTTTTACCCAGCACCAGTGAAATCAAACACAGACGTCATACTCACTCAATTATAATTGGATATATGGGTTTTTTATATTTTTTCTTTTCATCCTCAAAGCAGCAATCTTAACATGGATGTTCAATTGTCAAGGGAAAAAATATGCCAACCATTCTCCAACAATATGCTGACCAATCTCATAAAATGTGTTGACCATTCTCAGAAGACATGCTGACCAATCTCAGAAAATGTGCTGACCATTCTCAGAAAATGTGCTGACCATTTTCAGAAATGTTGTTGACCATTCTCAGAAGACATGCTGACCATTCTCTGAATAATATAAGTAATAAGTTAACACCTTTTATACAATCATGAATTCCCTGACTACATCCAACACCTGAACCTAATTAGGGAGTGTAGAGATGTTCTGGCAATTTATAATATTTACCAAGTTAACAACATATCCTGTGTATGAATCTATGCAATAAACTCTGTATTCTCTCTGTTCATGAACTGTGGGTTCAGTTCATCTCCCCATGAACTGCTGGTTCAATTTATCTCCCCATGAACTGTGGGTTCAGTTTATCTCCCCATGAACTGCTGGTTCAATTTATCTCCCCATGAACTGTGGGTTCAGTTTATCTCCCCATGAACTGCTGGTTCAATTTATCTCCCAATGAACTGTTGGTTCAATTTATCTCCCCATGAACTGTGGGTTCAGTTTACCTCCCCATGAACTGCTGGTTCAATTTATCTCCCCATGAACTGTGGGTTCAGTTTACCTCCCCATGAACTGCTGGTTCAATTTATCTCCCCATGAACTGTTGGTTCAGTTTATCTCCCCATGAACTGTTGGTTCAGTTTATCTCCCCATGAACTGTGGGTTTAGTTCATCTCCCCATGAACTGTGGGTTCAGTTTATCTCCCCAAGAACTGTTGGTTTAGTTCATCTCCCCATGAACTGTGGGTTCAGTTTATTTCCCCATGAACTGTTGGTTCAGTTTATCTCCCCATGAACTGTGGGTTCAGTTTATCCCCCAGTGAACTGTTGGTTCAGTTTATCTCCCCATGAACTGTTGATTTAGTTCATCTCCCCATGAACTGTGGGTTTAGTTCATCTCCCATGAACAGCCATGATCATTTTGAGGCAACAGACCAGAAAAAAAGTGCTAGTTCTAATTTGGAATGAATCAAAGTTAAGACAAACACATTATACTTATGTATTACTCCTTCCTATCACAAACCGGTGAAGCGACTGGGATGGACAGGGCCTTATAAAGTTACAGGGAAAGTATCAGAAGTATGTGTGTGGTTCAAAAATTCCCTTGGGGAAGGAAATACCACATACACATTGATGACACAAAACCCTATCAGGGACTATCTGTGCCTAAATGTTGGAAAAGGGCAGCTGTCACCAAACCTCAGTTGGAGGGTTTTCCAAACCTTGGATTATCCTGATTCTTCTGGAGAACTAGAATGTGCCACCAGACTAGCAGAAATAAATTGCCCTGTTAGGACAAGGGCTGGAAGAATTGATAAACCAAAAATAATATTCTCCCTGTAGATGGTTATATGGAGTGACTTGTTTTTTACATTGGTTTATATGTTCACTCTAACAGCATTTCTAATATAAAACAAAATGCTGTCATAATTACACAATAGCAGATATACTAGGCCTGATCGTGGAGGGAAATAAACTAAGGAAATTGATATGAGGGTTGTCTGGGTCCCTGAAGGAAAGAAGTGCCCCATGGAGGTTTGTTCCAGTGCTAGCAAATTGCACACAACACACAAGAAGCTGAAAACACTGGAATGCCATACACTTTCCAGACCTAGACAAGTTGCAGAGTGGTCGGTGGTCGGTGTGGGCAGGTATATGCAGCAGATGTTCCAGTAGTACATGTAACATCACTGGCTGAGAAGAGAGGAGGCTGCAGAGGATGAGAAACACTCATAAGACCTGGACAGGGAAAATATCAGGTACATACTCACAGAAGGACGGATGCTGCTCAGTGGTCTTATGAACAAAAGGAAGGTGCAAACCTCGGAGGACGCCAGAACAGGAGTTACCAGGTAGCAGGTGGGGGCACAGGCATTGCCCTCCTCCTGTATTCCAGTGTAGGGATGATGATGCTGGTATCTAGATGGTGGAGGGCTGGCCATTCAGATTTGTAAGGGTGAGAGACAAACAACAACCAAAGGAGAAAAGTCCAATTGTGACATCAGCAGGTCTGGAGAAATGTTCCTAGAATAGGCTATTGACAATTTATATATATATTCTTTTTCTAGTATTCCCATGTGAATTTCCACACAGGAGGAAAAGTGACATTTATAATTTTGTAAATCACTGTCTATATTATGCTGTATTTTCCGGGTTATATGTTACATCCGTATATAAGCTGCACAGCTGCTTTCTAACCAAATTTTTCGATTTGATCCACCTATCAGTTTCGGCAGAAGTGGTACAAAGTGGTAACTGTTACATTGACCGAAGTGCATCGATATAACAGACAACTGAGGGCAATATATCAAGTTCGTCAGTGAAACTTAATAAAGTTAGTAAATGAATTATACACAGACAATCCAAGCATGCTTCAGACCAAGTCCAGACAATATCCTTTAATTCCTGAAGAGCAAGATAGATTTTAAAGAATTTAATAGATTTTCCATACTGGGCCCCATCCATCTGACCCCACCCATCTGACCCTACCCATCTGGCCTTAAGGGCTCAAGACCCACCATTTCCTATTTTCCAGTCTATAAACAGCACCTGAGTATAAGCCGCAGAGCTGGTTTTTAGCAATTTTTTTTTTTATATGATCCACATATAAGATGAATTGGAACATAAGCCACACCCTTTCTTATAATATGTTAACCGTTATGTTGACCGAAGATTCTAGATATAACAGACAATGGAAGGCACTTCATCAAGATCGTCAATGGAACATTTAAGTTTGCAAATGAATTATACACAGAGAGTGCTTTATTTTATCAATGTAGTTCAAAAATCATAAAATAGCAAATATTGAACTCAATTGGCTTGTGCCCCCATGATGTGGGATTTCAGGAGCCACTAATTTTAGGATATCTGTGAGATTTGCCTGGAACTCCAACTCGTCCTATTACACATAAAAACAAATTCATCTGAATTCAAATCTACAACTCTTTATAGATGTTTGAAATTTATAATTTTGATATCAAACTTCAAACACTCTTATTTTTTCTATGACAAACTGAATGAAATAGCACCTTGCTTTTCCAAAGGGAAAAACTCCAAACCATTACATATCAAAACTGTACCTTGTATTTCCAATGGATAATTTGACCTCAGTATCTGCAGGATTTAATTCTACCTATGCCCTGCATATCAAGGAAGGTCTGCCTTGAAATATCAGATTATTTTGTTTACCCTGAAAGGTCCAACTTTTATCATCTTATTCTGACATCAACTTTACAACTGATTAAAACACCATATGTCAACACAACCCTCTCAAGCATGACAGGGGTTCATAATAGGTCACATCGATAACTGAAACAGGTGGTGAAAGTCAAACCCACCTCTGGTCAAGCGTCAAATTAGCCATTGTCCAGTCAAGCCAGCTTTGTCCTTCCACAACAAATATTCTCATCAAATCAATAAACTGGGACAATTTCATCCATAACCATGTCGCTCATTGTCTTTTCTAAAAATTGGTTCGGAAAAAATCCATATTAATTATGAGAAGCTGCACGACCTCATATGTTGTAGAAGAAATCTCAGGACAAGATGCAAAAATGGCCTGTACAAAGTCCTTCCTAATAAGAACACACTACAGTGATTACTAAAGTGAAAACTGAAATTTCTGAGTGCTTCAGGGCAACACTAACAAGATTTACAATCATTTTACATTTTTTTAATCCTTAAAACAACAGTTGGTGACACTAATAATGAAAAATCTCTTTTCTAATATCCTCCGTTCAAAATCCTATCCTGATATCCTTTGAACATTTATTTATAGATTATTGAAAGCACTGTATTACATGTGCCATAAGCTCAAGAGGCCAACATAAAACCTTTTTTTAAGTCAGAGGTGGGCTTGTTAAAGGAAACCAGGGCCCATTTTGATTGTTATACTGTTAATATTTATTCTCTATATTTCTCTATAGTGAATAAAGCCTGAGATTCCAGGTGTTTGCCCCAGAACACAACATCAAGATGTTCACTTCTCTATCCATATCTTTTGTAAGTTCTCACAGGATATGAAGATTTCCCCAATACTGAAAATTCACAAATTTTTGAGAGGCTGAATTTGTTCGTTTGTTTTCAAAAAATTACCACTTACTAATTTAACAGTTCATGGACAGGAATTTGTGGATAAAGTGTACTTAATCAACAAAAATCCCAAGAGAATTACATCTGAATAAGAGTATATCTCTAATGGAGGACAGCAGTGGAGAACTTAACACAAGTGATAGGTATCGCTGACATCCCAAAGATTAAAAGGCAGTACATGTGTACCGCAAAACACAGAAGGGTATTAATACTCCTACATTATTCTCTTTGATCTAAAAAGACTTTCACTAGAAAACATCAGAATGTATATATTTCTTCAGCTATCAACAGAGTTTCCTGTATAGATCTTAAAACATAAAAAAAAGTTCTTCCAGCAAGATAATCAGCAGTTAAAAGTGAAATTTTAACTGTAATTTCTCAACAGTTCAAATTTCACCAATCTTAAAAATACAAGTTTTTTCTTACTTTTGAAACAAACAATGAATACAAGTCATTTAATGGATGCAAATAACGACTTGTAACAGTAAACATTGAGGAAATACATCTAGAAACTTTTGTAAAAATGCTAAAGACATACCATGTAGCAAAATAAACTTTGATAAAGGTAGTGCTGGTGAAACCATATCTTTAATCGTTGTGTAAAAGTTTGTAATTGGTGTTTAGATGTTTAAATAACAATAATTTGCATTTCAAATATGATTTATACACTGCAGAATTTTTCACTTCAGCAAGACACTGATGACCCAAAATGAAAAATTCATGACAGTGGTTTTGAGACTCTTCGTGCACTTCCATCCAGGCAAACAAGACTGACTTCTAAAAGCTAAAAGATTGTTTTGGGATTGCTATAAAAGAAAATAAAGTTGATATTTTTATATCAAATAAACCATTTATTTTACATCTCAGTTTTCCTTGCCATTTTTTTTAAGATGGTCTCCATTGTGACATGGGCTTATCACTGGATAAATATAGTAAAAAAGTTCTAACAAATCGTCAGGAAATGAAAAAAGCACTCACCCGCTGTGCAGTAGATTCCTTCATCCATTGCCGATCTAGCTCGCTGAGACGGAGGAGATGGACTTTCTACAGGAGGAGGGCATGATCGTAAAATACGCTGGATCTCAGGACTATTACCTGGAGTTGGAAGGCTGTGTTGACGCCATATAATCCCAGATCCAGAATGAATATGTTGAGAAGCACGAATAATTTGAGCTCGCGGACTTTCTGGACTTGATTGGGATGAAGAAGACATTGTGCTATGTCGACCTCTTTCAGGACTTCCCTGAAAATAAACTCCATCAGAACTCACCACTTGTTGTGTTGGGTTACGCGCGACCTTATCAGGACTTCCCTCTTCCTGATTGCAGTCTTTCAGACTGACATTTTTCTGTATTTTTTCGGGCATTGCTTTCGAATAAATTTCATCCGGTGCGACATATTGCTGTGGAACTACATTGCGTCGAACTTGTTCCGTACAAGAATCAGAGTAAACACCTTCCTGTACAATAAACTGCTGAGGCATACTATGTTTGGGTTTTGCAGGTAGTTCACTATATGTATAATCACTAAGATATTTATAATGGTCTGGTAACACACTAGTAGCAGTGGATTTTGGTGCATCAGCAGGGATTTCATTATCCTGTGAACTTTGCCGAGACGAACTTGGTGTATTACTTCGTTGAATCTCCGGACTGACTCCGGGAGATGGAAACCTATAACGAGTGTGATGTCCTGCAGTACAGTTATGGTCCACAGTATGTTTGGGTTTTGGGGGTGGGGATCGTAGTTGGGCCAAGTTTTGATACACCGGTGGGGCTCTAGATGGAGGAGCAGCTGCACTGACTCTAAGTTGAATTCGATGTACCTCTGGACTTCCGCCGGGTTTCAAGTGTATATCCTTATTTCCTGACTCCGACTCCGGTGATAGATCCTTCTTGTACTCCTTTGGACCTTGTGTAGGATCAAACAGGGGCTCAGGACCGTTCCAAAATGCCTCAAAAGCTGACTTTGTCATTATATTACCTTTTGGCCCCTGATATCCAGTCATCATTGGGCTGTTTGGACATGAACTCATAGATGCTCGCCCTGAGCCCCTCCCTGAACCACGCCAAGGAGGACTTGTTGGACTGGAATCAACACTTCCATACCTCTTACCGATGGCAGACGATGTATCTGTTGTTAGTACACGACTCTGTCGTTTTAGTTCCTGAGCCTTTTTTTGTCTGGCCGGTTTCTTTTTCTTTCCAAGCAGTGACAGAACTCCTCCATCTTTTTTGTTGTCCTTGTTTGCCGAATTTTTGGTTCCCTTTTTCGGGGAATCCTTGTTGTCTGCAGATGATTGTTTGTAGATTTCCATGTTGTAAATAAAGTTCTAGGAACACTTTTATCCACTTTTGATGGTAATTTACACATATATACACTCAATACAATCTGCTATTTCCTTCTTTATACTAATATACACATTTACATCTACTGACTATAATAAAGTACAGTTACCACAAGCTGTCTATTTCTCATTTGGATTCAGTTAACATTAAATAAATCACTACAACCAAAGGGAACACAAATATCTATCATTCCATTTCGGACATTTTGATTGTATAGTGCTACCTTCCATATTTCCTCCTAGTTGGTATTTAACACCATGAATTGAGCTCATATTGATACTACTACATACAAATCAATCATCCACCCTGACACAAGCTTCTCTATAACACTGATCTACATCCTTTCATGCGGAGTTCCACTCTATATTTGCATAGCTTCAGTTGATGAACGATATATATTAGTAGCTTTCACTTCCGCATTAATGGTAAAATCCAATACACAAATTTCCATTATTTTTTCTTTGTAGTTATATTGATGTCTTTGTAGCAAGCCACGTTTCATCGTATATAGGATAATAAACTCTATGATTTATATATAAAATATGAAAGATTTATTTCAACAAGAACAGTAAATGCTGAAATCCAACTTCAGATGCGTCTCCTTTCTCCTTTATTTGTCCAATGTAAGAGTTACCAATCAATATCACACCAAACATTTACCATTTGCATTTTTCTTTGTATTTCTGACATTGAACTGAAAAGCAGGAACTTCATTAAATCAGAGTGGGTAAGAAACATGAATAACTGAACCCCAAAAACATATTTACCAGCGTCCGATGACTTGATCGGTAGATTAAAACGCCAAGTTGTGGGTTCCACATCAATGAAAATTGAGGTAAACTGTTCACCAGTATAGTATTATAGTGGAGATGACGAGGTAGACAAAAACACGCACTAATCCAAAATCCATCAGAGAATTTTACAGGTCAAAGTTCAAGAAATTACTTCAGCATGTTTAGCACCTGTAGTAATTTCACCAGCAGCTGCAATATACATAAATCAATCAATCATCTACCGTTAAAGCCTGGATAGTCTTATCTGATGATATCGAATTTATCAGGGAAAATAATAAAAAATTTAAATATCTTAAATAAGGATTTCAAAATATTAAATACAAATTCAGTTTATAAAGCTATTTCTTAAGCATCTCAATATTCAAATAAAATGGAAAGATTCTATAATTGTATCAGAAATTGTCAATGGGTTTAATGTCTACTTATTCTGCTTTCTGATGAAAGGATTTAGGAAGATCATCATATACAACACTGGAGTACCCAAATTTTGTATCATAAATCAGTTCTGACAAATTATTTTTAAAAAGTTTCATAATTTATTTTAATACAAAGCAGGTTTAAAGCATCAGTTATAAAAAATCTAAATATATCAGTACAAAAATAAAATCTGCGAGTAATTGGAAAAATTAAGATAATTTGAATATTGCAGTAATTAAAGACTTGCCTGACAGACAATTCTGAATAAAGAATAGACAGAAATGTTTCTATGTAAGTCTTTCTCATACTAACCATACTTTGTTCATAATGAAAATCAAAGTTTTTGTATCATTGTAATTTGACCTCAGACCTTGAAGCTTGCACATGGTGACCTTGGAGCTTGCACATGGTGACCTTGGAGCTTGCACATGCAATTATCAGTGAATCACATATCATTCATAGTTCTTTTTAGGTTGATATTCTCATCATTTTGCCCCTGTTAATGAGCTTGTGATAAACCAAGGATTTCACACTCCAGTAAGTCAAATGGGTTGTATTGATTTTGAAACCATCAGACATTGCAGGTTGGATTTGAAATACACAGAGGCAAACAAACCTACTGAGGATTAATGCTGACAGGGAAGTACTATGATCCACGTTAAAGACCGACACACAACAAAATAATCCGCAACAATAAGATATTCCAATGAATGATACAGATTAAAGGCTGATCATTTGAAAAGCACATGCACACATACATGTATATAAACCATATTTTCATATAAAAAAAAAACTTGTAAATCAACTATACAAACCGTATTAATTTTTGATAACCTGTGGCAGTTTGTGTGTGTTAGGAAGTGTTTGTGTCCTTTACTAAACACCAAAAGGATGTTATGTAACAGACCTTCAGTAGGTTATTCAGTGGGGTAGCCACATGCTTTTCAATTGACCCTGGCTGTTCATAGGGCAATACACTTGACAAGAAAACCAACCACTGCAATTAACATTCACAACCCAGAGACCAAAACTGTTCCACGAATATATCACACTAATTTCCACATGAACTGCTATATAAAATTGAAACAGCTTAACACCCCAGTCAGTGACAGTAATTTACAATCAACTGGCTGATAATCTATTTTGTGGAATGGATTCCTTTTTTTAAAAACCTCATCAGTGCAGTCATCATAGATCGATAAACTGCCACCACATAATCCACACAATCAATCAAATAGAGTTTAGAGCTTTCAACAAGATGACATTTCTAGAAATCCAACATTTTCTTTCAATTTGATTGAACACTTTGTATAAAAGTTCTGACAATGTATAAGCTTATCTCTCAACTTTGAACTCAAACCTCTAAATCCAAACCCTTTACTCATAATCAAAAGTCGTTTTGAGATATTGAGCTATATAATATTTCTAGATACATTTTACTTCAATTTGACTTAACTTTGTATAATGGTTATGATCTCTAACTAAACCTTACCTCTGAGCTCTGACCACTTAACCTAAACATATTATATACGTGAACTACAATTTTCCAAAATGGAGCCATTTCACACAATATGTGTATCATCTAATCACTGACTGTGTTGGATTTTCCTTACTTACGCATCAGTCATTTCCTTCATGACTGTCATAGATATCAGTGACACACAAACTTCCTCACCAGCAGGAACAAACGTATAATACACAAAAACAGTAAAACATTCCTCATCAATGGCATTATTCTCACAGACATAGCATGTCCTAATGTCTGTGTTACACAGACATAGCATGTCCTAATGTCCTCTATACACACGTCCAATACACAGACATAGCATGTCCTAATGTCCTCTATACATACGTCCAATACACAGACATAGCATGTCCTAATGTCCTCTATACACACGTCCAATACACAGACATAGCATGTCAATGTCCTCTATACATACGTCCAATACACAGACACACAATACATTCCTACACAGACATAGCATGTCCTAATGTCCTCTATACACACGTCCAATACACAGACATAGCATGTCCTAATGTCCTCTAACATACACAAACAACAGTAATACACACGTCCAATAGCATGTCCTAATGTCCTCATACAACGTCCAATACACAGGCATGTAATGTCCTCTCACACGACATAGCATGTCCTAATGTCCAATACACAGACATAGCATACATACGTCCAATACACAGACACAGCATGTCCTAATGTCCTCTATACACACATCATGTCCTAATGTCTATACATAGGCCCAATACACAGACATAGCATGTCCTAATGTCCTCTATACATACGTCCAATACACAGACATAGCATGTCCTAATGTCTATACATAGGCCCAATACACAGACATAGCATGTCCTAATGTCCTCTATACATACGTCCAATACACAGACATAGCATGTCCTAATGTCCTCTATACATACGTCCAATACACAGACATAGCATGTCCTAATGTCTATACATAGGCCCAATACACAGACATAGCATGTCCTAATGTCCTCTATACATACGTCCAATACACAGACATAGCATGTCCTAATGTCCTCTATACATACGTCCAATACACAGACATAGCATGTCC
Organism: Ylistrum balloti; assembly: GCF_031769215.1. Classification (NCBI taxonomy): domain Eukaryota; kingdom Metazoa; phylum Mollusca; class Bivalvia; order Pectinida; family Pectinidae; genus Ylistrum; species Ylistrum balloti. The sequence continues at coordinate 3,417,253 of NW_026781942.1, read as the reverse complement.
TAATGTCCTCTATACACACGTCCAATACACAGACATAGCATGTCCTAATGTCCTCTATACATACGTCCAATACACAGACATAGCATGTCCTAATGTCCTCTATACATACGTCCAATACACAGACATAGCATGTCCTAATGTCCTCTATACATACGCCCAATACACAGACATAGCATGTCCTAATGTCCTCTATACATACGTCCAATACACAGACATAGCATGTCCTAATGTCCTCTATACATATACATAGCATGTCCTAATACACAGACATAGCATGTCCTAATGTCCATAGGCCCATACATACGTCCAATACACAGACATAGCATGTCCTAATGTCCTCTATACATACGTCCAATACACAGACATAGCATGTCCTAATGTCCTCTATACATACGTCCAATACACAGACATAGCATGTCCTAATGTCCTCTATACATACGTCCAATACACAGACATAGCATGTCCTAATGTCTATACATATGTCTAATACACAGACATAGCATGTCCTAATGTCTATACATATGTCTAATACACAGACATAGCATGTCCTAATGTCTATACATACGTCCAATACACATGGGAAATACACATACACAAACCATATACTGATGTTATAAACAAATTGTGTTTTCCTTCTGAATATCACTGTCAATAACTGACTCTAATATACATATCACTTAGAAGTTGATATACAATTTAGAGCCTATTGCATCCCATAATACTTATTTATAGCAACGCCAAGGGATCAACAGATGGGTAAAAAGAATGCATGATCCGATCAAAGAAAATCTTGATCAACAAAGGGCAATAACTCTATATCAAGTGGTACATACAATCTTGTCTGCACAGTCTTTGCACATGATAACAGTTCTGTTAGTCTATGGCATGAATTTTTGCACTACATTTTTTAACCCAACAGAGAGTATTTAGCCCTTCACTTGATTTTATTTCCAATCATGGTCACATCTTTAATTATTTCTGTTGAGGAAATGTTCAACACATTTTAATTTACCTCAGCAATGAATGTGCATTTCCTGAAGAGTTTTCACACTAAGTTCTGAAACAAAATAAACTGACAATAAAAATCAAACCAATGAAATTCATTACCAGCCTGTTCCTAATGTGTACTCCACAATCAATGTTTCTAGGGCAAATTACACCTGTGTTTCACCTTTGGTAAATTACCCATTATCCTCTTTACTTCATTCACTGCATTTTAATCAAGACCTTGAAATACCTTTCCCTACTAGTGAAATATGGATACTCTCATTAACAGCTTATCTTTTGCACTGATTTTTATACTTTACAAAATAATTTAAATGATACATGTCATGATACCTTTTTCAACAATTAAGGATACATTTCTTCATTTTTTTGTTTATATTTGTGTCCCAGAAATGTTTATCCACTTTCAAATGTAGGATTATTGTAAAATTGTATATATTTGTTGGGGTCAGATTATCTGCTTTCGTTGATAAATCTGTAAAAATGACCAAGTACTATAATCTATTTCGATGGTCAGATACTAATTATTTTATATCCATTTAAATTTGTGGAATATGAATGATGAAAAATTCAACAAAATAAAACTCACACAAAAATTAATTATTTTACAGTTATCTGTGGACTTTATGGTTAAAATACTTTAAATTGAAATTTTTCTCCATTCCTTTCCCCAAAAGAAGTGAATGTATGGTCTGATGAAAAATCATTGATTTCAGTCAAAAATGACCAGACATATAATCTCTTTCCATATGTGTTCGAGTCTACCTGGAATGTCTGAGAGTTCTGTACACTAAATACTGTGTTATATATCCAGCAGCCATGTATAAATTGGAATCTCTATCCCTAAACATAGCTTCGTCTACTGTATACTTTTGAAAATTTTATGTTTCATCGATGGCCATGTGTACTTCAAGATAATTGTGTCTGACGACCCGGACCAATGACCTTGACTTCCCTAGTAATGTGGTCTATAGACAAAAGGAAATTGGTATTCTTTTACAGGTTAAAGTAAATAAAGGCAATGTGTTTCCAATACCAGTTAAATGTATCTAATTCTGGGGTTAACATGTAACTCTGATTTTACACCGGTCAAGGCTAAATCATTACAGCTTATCTATGGTTATGAAATTCATTATTTTGATAGAACAAGGAAAATCTGTACTGTTAAAGTAGACAAACTGTATCCTGAACATCCTCAAGTACTGCCATTCATCCATGTATATACTGACTCTCTATCATGTTTGTACATAGATATACCACATTAACCTATAAACATACAATATTGATCAATGTGTAAACCCATTAACATTTGACTCAAGACCATATTGACACATTGATGCAGTAAAACATTAACATTTTGACTCAAGACCATATTGACACATTGATGCAGTAAAACATTAACATTTTGACACAAGACCTTATTGACACATTAATGCAGTAAAACATTAACATTTTGACTCAAGACCATATTGACACATTAATGCATTTTTGAACATTTGACACATTGACATTAACATTTTGAGACCATATTGACACATTGATGCAGTAAAACATTAACATTTTGACTCAAGACCATATTGACACATTGATGCAGTAAAACATTAACATTTTGACTCAAGACCATATTGACACATTGATGCAGTAAAACATTAACATTTTGACTCAAGACCATATTGACACATCAATGTGTAAACCCATTAACATTTGACTCAAGACCATATTGACACATTGATGCAGTAAAACATTAACATTTGACTCAAGACCATATTGACACATCAATGTGTAAACCCATTAACATTTGACTCAAGACCATATTGACACATTGATGCAGTAAAACATTAACATTTTGACTCAAGACCATATTGACACATTGATGCAGTAAAACATTAACATTTTGACACAAGACCTTATTGACACATTGATGCAGGAAAACATTAACATTTTGACTCAAGACCATATTGACACATTGATGCAGTAAAACATTAACATTTTGACACAAGACCATATTGACACATTGATGCAGTAAAACATTAACATTTTGACTCAAGACCATATTGACACATTAAAGTATAAACCCATTAACATTTGACTCAAGACCATATTGACACATTGATGCAGTAAAACATTAACATTTTGACTCAAGACCATATTGACACATTGATGCAGTAAAACATTAACATTTTGACTCAAGACCATATTGACACATTGATGCAGTAAAACATTAACATTTTGACACAAGACCATACTGACACATTGATGCAGTAAAACATTAACATTTTGACTCAAGACCATATTGACACATTGATGCAGTAAAACATTAACATTTTGACACAAGACCATATTGACACATTGATGCAGTAAAACATTAACATTTTGACTCAAGACCATATTGACACATTGATGCAGTAAAACATTAACATTTGACTCAAGACCTTATTGACACATCAATGTGTAAAACATTAACATTTTGACTCAAGACCATATTGACACATTGATGCAGTAAAACATTAACATTTTGACTCAAGACCATATTGACACATTGATGCAGTAAAACATTAACATTTTGACTCAAGACCATATTGACACATTGATGCAGTAAAACATTAACATTTTGACTCAAGACCATATTGACACATTGATGCAGTAAAACATTAACATTTTGACTCAAGACCATATTGACACATTAATGTGTAAACCCATTAACATTTGACTCAAGACCATATTGACACATTGATGCAGTAAAACATTAACATTTTGACTCAAGACCATATTGACACATTGATGCAGTAAAACATTAACATTTTGACTCAAGACCATATTGACACATTAATGTGTAAACCCATTAACATTTGACTCAAGACCATATTGACACATTGATGCAGTAAAACATTAACATTTTGACTCAAGACCATATTGACACATTGATGCAGTAAAACATTAACATTTTGACTCAAGACCATATTGACACATTGATGCAGTAAAACATTAACATTTTGACACAAGACCATATTGACACATTGATGCAGTAAAACATTAACATTTTGACACAAGACCTTATTGACACATTGATGCAGTAAAACATTAACATTTTGACTCAAGACCATATTGACACATTGATGCAGTAAAACATTAACATTTTGACTCAAGACCATATTGACACATTGATGCAGTAAAACATTAACATTTTGACTCAAGACCATATTGACACATTGATGACACATTGATGCAGTAAAACATTAACATTTTGACTCAATACCATATTGACACACTGATACAGTAAAACATTAACATTTTAACCCTCTGTCATATTGACACATGGATGTTTTAACCCATTAAACACATAACACTGACCCAGATGAATCATGACACATGATAATATTGACATAAATATATAAATTGATCCAATATTGAGGTGAAACACACATTTTACTTACGAACCAAGACATATTTTGAAGCATTCACTTGCTCTAAGTGAACGATTTCTAATCAAAACTGTATGCACAAGGCAAGTTTTAACTGAACTGAGATAATGATGTTCAGATTTTGTCAATTGTCCGTTCCCGACAATAAATACAAGATACAAATTTTACTTTTTAAATTTAAGTAAGATAGAGCCATATATTTTTATTAACCTCTCTGATATCTCTCTCAATTAATTTAAATACAAACTAAATCATAGCAATCTCTCACTGAAATCAACTGTAATAATATGTCTGTCGGGGTAAATCATCCAGAAACACTATCTCTCACACACAAATCACTCTCATTGATTTCTACAAAATAAATTTACCAGATACACAAAATATATGAACAACAGTTCATTCAGACAAGACTGAATCTATCAATATTTCACAGAGTTCTAAATTTTTGTGATGAAACTGTCATTGTGAAGTGTTGTGGGTTTTGTTATGAAGTCATCCAAGCTTTAGAACAGATGATAAAACACAAGACTGTATACACTGTCAGTGTATGTGGTATAACTATAGATATTCAGCTAACAGAGATCCTATTAGCTTGCTTTTAACCTGTGTACACCAATCTATTTCTCTCCGTGCATCTCAGCATAAAAGATTTGTCGGTGTCGCTACAGTTCGGTGACCAACGGTAATGTAAGCATTATTTGGTTTTCTCTTTGCAATCAATTGACTTCTGTTTCTAGACAAATGTTATATCCAGTTCCATTAGCTGGACTAACAAAATTACCAAAACAAAACATCAATTCACCATCAAAACAATAAGTGGTTTGACCTTTGACCTTTCTTTGTGTCTTTGACCATTGGGGAAAAAAAACAATGCTGACTTCAATAATTTGTAACTTTGAATGTGTTTATATGTATACCAATAATCAATGCAAACAATTTAATCTTTAAATATGTATATAGATGTATCATTATCTGATTCAAATTTGTTCAAATATGACCTTTGACGCTCTGATCTTGACCTTTGAACACAAAAATATGAAATGTGCAAAACTTAAATTTCTGATATCCTGGTAAAAACAAATTTGAAATAAGAAAGCATTCAAAGTAATTAGCAGCTCAAATTGATTGTAATTCACTCTGGCATTGTTATTAAAGTTAAAATGTGTTTTCTAATTTGTGTAACTTATCAGTTAAAACTCCTGTCATCTGTACAGATCACAGGTTCATTCTTCATCCTTGTTTAATTCTTAATGGGGTTATTGTTAGGAAAGGTGTCTAGGCAAGGTGTCTCCTTACAATAGCTTGTGACTACTTTACCGAACATCATACAGCAAACCTGGTGTATGCCTTTCAGAGCAATCACAGGAAAGTGTCTTCCACAAGGACACAACCATATCAGGACAAACCAAACCATTTCTAAGTTTCTTGAGAAACAAAAATAGCCAGGGTAGGGAGCATCAAACCGGGCACTTCAGACCTTCATCTGAGTTTACATCTAACTGAATATATGTTTAAAGATTGAATGATATTTGACACACCATACCCAAGTTATGAGATAAATTGGATAAATTGTAAAACATTAATGGTGTACACATTATTCACAAGAACTCTTTTAGAAAAGAAACCACAAATAACATACTGTATGCATACACTCTTAATACTGGACTCCTATCTTTCACAATGCACATGTTTTGTAGAACAGCTAAACACAATGTCTTATCAAAAATGAGCTATCAAAATGAAATAAAATGTCCATCATTTGCATATGATATTACAGGTAAGCCATCAAATACAGGTGAAAATTCCATTCTGATTTGAAATCTCATCTGTTTTCTATTAAGCCTGAGCTATGAAACAAACACACAAATTCTGAAACTTATATTTCAAACCCTTCCAACAAGCATCTTGGCAAAAGCACAAAAATAACTTTCAGAATCAACAAAGTAGTTATGCAGGATCTTGTAAAGCTATTTTTGCTAAAACTTTTCAACATCGTGACAGCTATGATACCTTCAACAGATCTGAGGAAAAACATACTTAATACTGATCAAATCTAATACATTTTTTACCAAAGTACTCCAAACATCACAACCCACAATAGGTCTACTGCAGTTTGTCAGAGTAAGACCACAAAACAGAGGCTATACTGAGAATAAATTCATGTTGTCTTAACTTTACTTTTTGTTTATATATCCAGCTAATTTAGGCCATAAAGAAACTAAATACCAACAAGCAAAATAAATGAAGAAAATCTTTCCAAAAATAGAATTTCATGTCTGTGTTAAGAGTATTCAAATTTAAGCATTCCATGACAACAACTTCCGACATCTTTACCTATGAATTCAATATGTAAAGTTGAATAAAGAAATTTAATCTGCTTAAAAAGCAAATTGGAAATACTTCACAACATTCCATTTCATAGAAAATATTTCTATCTTTTTTAAATGAAATATTTCTATTTTCAATCATTTTTAAAGTGTTTTCAAATTTCTACAAAATCCCTATAATTTCATTTTCTTAACAACTTTTATAAGCTATCAAAACAGCCTATAATAGTTACATGTGCAAGCTTCAAAAGTTTATCAAACACACAATATACAAGACTTTGAGCACAAATTACCAAACCATAGCTTTAAATCTTTTTAAAACAGAAGTAGAGTAAATATGTGTTGCAGGTAAAAAGCTTCAAGTTCTTCACCTCATATCATATACATTGTTTATTTGTTTACAATACCTTGACCTTCTGCCTAGTTAATTTACCTGAGAAATCCCATGTAGACAGCATACCTCTGAAGTACTGATTAATCACCATATCTGAAATCAATATGTTGAAGTACTTAAAGAGAGATTGTACTCCTATCCATACACATCCACCACGTGTACCAACATCAGTGTATTCCCAATGGTATTATTCCAGAATCTCCCATCTCAATGACCACAAACCCGTGCTAATTTGTTTGCTAACAAACATCACTGGTCAGATACAATGTTTACGCAAAGATTCCTCTGTCAATGTTCATTCGAAGCTTTCAAGCTTTCCTTACAAATACAGGATTCAAATAATCAAGTTCTGTGATGACAATCTATTTATAGATATGTGCAATAGAAATTCTGTTCCTGTAATGCACTTGCATTTAAGTAAACATGCATTCTAATAACATGAGCCGGATCAGATAGACAACATGAATGGTCTATTAATCTGGAATATATATAGATAGATATATTCACTCACAGATAACATTGACAGATATTTCTATCAGAATATTACCTCTGTAAATTATAGGCCTAATCCAGGTATACAGAGACAGTACATGGTATCAGCTGACCTAAGTATTATGCGACACAATAATAGTACAATTTGGTATGTTAGTGTCTTTGAAGATGCAGTCAGCACACAGATACACATGGACACAACACAGTCGCTACACACACACCTTGAGTCTCTTCACCCGTCCATCTCTAATCACCGACTACACAACACTCCAGTACACAGACATAATGTACAAAACCTGCATCTGCCGGAATGAGGACTGAAAAAGCAGCATCCAGAAATCGTTTCACTAATAATACGTTTCCAGGTTAGCTGACTTAGGATCCATTAATATTTAAATGATGAAGAGTATCACTACTCCGTAGCCCTTCTCATCCTCCACTAAGTCTATACTCTGGCAGCAGTGTGAAATCCCACAGCAGACAGGTTCCCACTTGCTGAAACTATTGGTATTTACACGACAATGATATTGTCGTTGAGAACACTACTTGGATGCTGAAATAGTTCCGCAACACTGCGACAAACTCCAGGTTTGTGATAATAAGAGGCGTCGTGATGTCCATGGTTCCAGATCAAGTTAAATGTCTAAACCTATAACATTCTGTATTCAGTCAATATTCCTGGCACAAATCCACAATTTTCTTACCCTTAGGGATTCAATATTCACTGCAGACTTCCTTTGGTGAATTTCCCACTTAAAACCAACCACTACCTAAAATGATCCCATCAGCTACCAGAACAGACCTATCTCTGAACTAACAATATACATAACATGTTACCATTTGAATAAAGAGCATGCACAAATTTTTTTTAAAAAAACATGTAAAAAAATTTAATTATTTCATTTTTTTTTTGGTCCCAATTTCAAATGAACTAGTTGAACCTACATGATAATCATGGGAAATTATTTTTATAAAGACACAAAAAATCTTATCTAAAACACTTATTATTAAATCTTGTTAGGGAAATTTAATCAGAATTACCTTTCTGAATATAAAGATTTCACTTTTAGTGAAAGGATTATTCTATGTTGCACATTAACTGATATGCAGATATCAATCTATTTTCAAATGATGACATTATTATTTCAGATTTGCTATTTTTAACATGGATTTTGTATTTCAAATATATTTCTTTTATAATCTATTTTTCTGCAACATTTTAAGTGATTTCTATGCGAGCAACTGTTACATTTAAAACACATCTAATTAAGGGAAGCGAAAACTTGAACATTCCATTAACATTTAGTGGTTAACTTTAAAACAGGATCAGTTATCCACGACAACACAAGAAATTGAAATCGATCTCCAAGGTGATTGGCGGTTTCCGCATGCCTGAGCGATCGCCACATTGCAGTGATGCTCTGATATTCTGCCGTAGGTGTCATTCATAAATTGTAAAAACTCGGGTCAGAAATCAATATCTTTAGTGAAAATCATGAATCCAAGTGGCGGAATCATGAGCAGGCATCAGGCCTTTTATACACATGCCAAACGGTACAATGTTAGGTGGTTGTAAAACGTTTGTACGACCCAGCATCAATCTGATTCATCTGTACTCACTGTACTGTGCAGTATGAAACATTTAACATAAGATGGCTATCTTAACCGTTCTGATCTTCCATGTTATGAACACAATTATTGTAATTAACACAATTAAATACATAGTATGCACAATTAATCCGGTGACTTCAATAGAAATTTGGTTTATATAAACAGTGCACTATCGACTACAAAAACAAAAACAAAAATATGGATTTTGAACACACATGTATAAAGATGTTTACCATTTCTTTATTCTACTGAAATTCTATGCCTGAGAATAATCCTTAGGAGACACCAGTCCCCACCACAATACCATATACTATAATGGTATAAAGGATGTCTAATATTGTTTTGTACTCCCTGTATCAGAATGATTGATTTCGACTTTGAATGCTATGAAAGAACAACTTTCCCTTTTTTTAATATCCTGTTTTTCTTTTTGTATGTGGTGGACAATATAGATTTTTCTTCCATTTTAATTTCTGTTTTTTTTCCTCTCTGATCAGACTAAGTGTAGAACATATATGAAAAAAGTAACCTCTTTATAGTCGAAAGAAAATCAATCGAAATTCTGTTAAGCTACTATATAATACAAAGCTATGGGCTGTCAGCTGTAGTAACAGATAACATCTAGGTATTACCGTAATTCACCACATAACTTCACATAAACAATATACAGCCTCCTCTGCTTCTAAAAATACAAATCAACCAAACACCAAGAAACCTAGAGTAACACAAATAATTAGAAGAAAGATAATGATTTGTTTACATGACACATCATTCTTTAACATCACTGTTGATTTAACACTTTTGATTCATCCATCAAAATGTTTTTATATCAAATTACCAGGTAGTCCATATCTTGTCTGGATGAGTCAGACATTTTGTTAAATAATTGTTTTCCTCCCTCAACACTATTGCATTACAAACCATGCAGCTCATTTGTAACCATTACGGTAAATATCCTTAAGTTCTGGATCCAAGATTTATTTATGTCTTCGGCAGATTGTCTTAAATGCATTATGCTGATGTTCAATTAACAATTCAGTTCTAAATACAGAGGTTTTTTTTATTATTCTCTCTTGTTTTATGTTCCTGGTTCATGTTTTATTATTCTGGTTCATGCTTTATGTTCCTGGTTCATCTTTTATGTTCCTGGTTCATGTCTTATTACTCTGGTTCATGTTTTATGTTCCTGGTTCATGTTTTATTACTCTGGTTCATGTTTTATTATTCTGGTTCATGTTTTATGTTCCTGGTTCATGTTTCATGTTCCTGATTTATGTCTTATTACTCTGGTTCATGTTTTATGTTCCTGGTTCTTGTTTTATTACTCTGGTTCATGTTTTATGTTCCTGGTTCTTGTTTTATGTTCCTGGTTCTTGTATTATGTTCCTGGTTCATGTTTTATGTTCCTGGTTCTTGTTTTATGTTCCTGGTTATTGTATTATGTTCCTGGTTCTTGTATTATGTTCCTGGTTCATGTTTTATGTTCCTGGTTCTTGTATTATGTTCCTGGTTCATGTTTTATGTTCCTGGTCATGTTTTATGTTCCTGGTTCTTGTTTTATTACTCTGGTTCATGTTTTAAGTTCCTGGTTCTTGTTTTATGTTCCTGGTTCTTGTATTATGTTCCTGGTTCATGTTTTATGTTCCTGGTTCTTGTTTTATGTTCCTGGTTATTGTATTATGTTCCTGGTTCTTGTATTATGTTCCTGGTTCATGTTTTATGTTCCTGGTTCTTGTATTATGTTCCTGGTTCATGTTTTATGTTCCTGGTCATGTTTTATGTTCCTGGTTCTTGTTTTATTACTCTGGTTCATGTTTTATGTTCCTGGTTCATGTTTCATGTTCCTGGTTTATGTCTTATTACTCTGGTTCATGTTTCATGTTCCTGATTTATGTCTTATTACTCTGGTTCATGTTTTATGTTCCTGGTTCATGTTTTATGTTCTTGGTTCTTGTATTATGTTCCTGGTTCATGTTTTATGTTCCTGGTTCATGTTTCATGTTCCTGGTTTATGTCTTATTACTCTGGTTCATGTTTTTTGTTCCTGGTTCTTGTATTATGTTCCTGGTTCATGTTTTATGTTCCTGGTTCATGTTTCATGTTCCTGATTTATGTCTTATTACTCTGGTTCATGTTTTATGTTCCTGGTTCATGTTTTATGTTCCTGGTTCTTGTTTTATGTTCCTGGTTCTTGTATTATGTTCCTGGTTCATGTTTTATGTTCCTTGTTCTTGTTTTATTACTCTGGTTCATGTTTTCTGTTCCTGGTTCATGTTTTATGTTCCTGGTTCATGTTTCATGTTCTTGTATTATGTTCCTGGTTCATCTTTTATGTTCCTGGTTCATGTCTTATTACTCTGGTTCATGTTTTATGTTCCTGGTTCATGTTTTATTACTCTGGTTCATGTTTTATTACTCTGGTTCATGTTTTATGCTCCTGGTTCATGTTTCATGTTCCTGATTTATGTCTTATTACTCTGGTTCATGTTTTATGTTCCTGGTTCTTGTTTTATTACTCTGGTTCATGTTTTATGTTCCTGGTTCTTGTTTTATGTTCCTGGTTCTTGTATTATGTTCCTGGTTCATGTTTTATGTTCCTGGTTCTTGTTTTATGTTCCTGGTTATTGTATTATGTTCCTGGTTCTTGTATTATGTTCCTGGTTCATGTTTTATGTTCCTGGTTCTTGTATTATGTTCCTGGTTCATGTTTTATGTTCCTGGTCATGTTTTATGTTCCTGGTTCTTGTTTTATTACTCTGGTTCATGTTTTATGTTCCTGGTTCATGTTTCATGTTCCTGGTTTATGTCTTATTACTCTGGTTCATGTTTCATGTTCCTGATTTATGTCTTATTACTCTGGTTCATGTTTTATGTTCCTGGTTCATGTTTTATGTTCTTGGTTCTTGTATTATGTTCCTGGTTCATGTTTTATGTTCCTGGTTCATGTTTCATGTTCCTGGTTTATGTCTTATTACTCTGGTTCATGTTTTTTGTTCCTGGTTCTTGTATTATGTTCCTGGTTCATGTTTTATGTTCCTGGTTCATGTTTTATGTTCCTGGTTCTTGTTTTATGTTCCTGGTTCTTGTATTATGTTCCTGGTTCATGTTTTATGTTCCTTGTTCTTGTTTTATTACTCTGGTTCATGTTTTCTGTTCCTGGTTCATGTTTTATGTTCCTGGTTCATGTTTCATGTTCTTGTATTATGTTCCTGGTTCATGTTTTATGTTCCTGGTTCTTGTTTTATGTTCCTGGTTCTTGTATTATGTTCCTGGTTCATGTTTTATGTTCCTGGTTCTTGTTTTATTACTCTGGTTCATGTTTTATGTTCCTGGTTCATGTTTTATGTTCCTGGTTCATGTTTTATGTTCCTGGTTCTTGTATTATGTTCCTGGTTCATGTTTTATGTTCCTGGTTCTTGTTTTATTACTCTGGTTCATGTTTTATGTTCCTGGTTCATGTTTCATGTTCTTGGTTTATGTCTTATTACTCTGGTTCATGTTTTATGTTCTGATTGATGTTTTATGATTCTGGTTCATGTTTTCTATTATGTTCCTATTTCATGTTTTATTATTCAGGTTGAAGTTTTAGTCTGCAATACATGTATTGAATAAAGTAACATACTTTTGACTGGAAGAAAAAAATAACTTACATTCTGCTGGCTTACTTGATTGTCCACAAGAAGTTTGGAAAGGCCAATAACTCTGTAAATAGTCATGGCATTAAGCCTACAATTCACAAATGTAAAACAATTATTTGATAGGATCAATTAAAGGAAGCTGAAAGATTATTTTGCAGACAGGAACTAATGTCTCCTGTCTAAGAGTTGGCAAATAGACAGATGATTTCTCCTAATTACCTCTAGCACCAACTGCCTATTATCCAAAAATGGGTCCTGATATTCAACTCTGTGAAAGTTTTGATATGAAACATATGAAATTTAGTGGGATTCTATTAGTGCCTTCACTATACCAGGTTATCGACCGTATCTTCTGTCCAATGCTGGCCATATGACCCTCCTTAGGTCAAATGTTCCCTCTGTGTTCCTGTGAAATTGGTGCATAAAAACCACCCAGCACATGTAAATGGCTTTACCAGGTGTCTGGGCAGGAGGGCTTGTTGGCAGCCATTTAATACCTGGTGGAGACCAGGGAGGGATGCTGTTCATTATTGTATCTGTGTGTGAGATGGATCAGTCAGAATATGAATCCCATTCAAATACAACACAACATAGAAAAGAAATCAAATACCTTAATGATGGCTTTAGCCTGTGGTCAAATTGCCTGGCCACTGGTCAGAGCAATGTACTAAAACCATGCACAAAAAGACTTAATCTATCAAACTTAATCACAAATGTTTTGGCTCAAGACGATTGGTAGGTGCCAATAAAAAATAATTCCTTTAATAATTATAAACTAGTGAAGAAAAAAAAATAGAGCTAAAATGATACACATTAAGAAAATTAGAAAATGCCTATATGATCTGAATGACACCATTCCAATGCAGGTAAGTATAACTGTTTGATGGATTTGCAAAAGACATCAGATGTGACATTTAAACTTTTAATTGTGACTAATGAAAACCTTAAGTAGAATCTGATATTACGATACAATAGGGTAAACATGAACCAAATCTGTTTCAAAGTTCTAAAGAAATTACATTGATTCCGAATGGGGAACAACACAATGGTATGTTTTATGACACTTTACCCAATTACTCCCCTGGGCAACAGGATTTTTGTAAATTTTCTAAGCAAGTCATTACAGTCTCCACCAAAAAAGCTTTCAGCATCCACAGCGAGACTTATTTGCAGTAATCTGTATCAATATTTGATAAAAATCATACAAAACAAAGAAATTAAGGTGAGTGTTCATACATCAATGTCACCAAGTGACAAAATATCGCTGCTGACATTACATAATATGGTTATATCAGAACTCTAACCTGTTCTGTCTCCTTCAGGCAGGAACAACTCACTACTGACAATCATTAATGACATATTGGCTCTTGATGGCAGAGCACATTCCTCATTCTATTTAATATCAGTATGCAACATACATAGTAGATTAAAAACTGATAGATGAAATCAACATCAGCTAAATAGATATAAATCTACTGGTAAAGATAAATATTGTAACCATCAGAAAATAACACAGTGTACGTTATATACCTAATGATAGCACAGAATGGGCCTCCCATATGTTGATCAGTGAAGGCAATATCAACTCAACAAAAAGATCCGATCCCAAAATGACACTAGCTGATCACAGTGTGATCAATTAAGCAAACAAATTAAAAGTCAAAAAAGCTCCTCATCAGTATTTTCTATTTTGTTATTTCTATCTGCAAATAGGCTTGAAAATAAGCCCCTTCTTAAGTTTTTGCACATTTTCACTAGGGAGAGGGCTTACTGGAGGATAAGTATGGTATTTGTTATAGTTCTGAAACAGATTTCAACAACATAAGTAGATACTGAGATTGTCAAATGATTTAAGGAAAAAGTTTCTGGAAACAGTTTCTTTAGCAACAGGTCCTGAAAAATTATAAGTTTTCTGAAGTCAATAGGTTATAAGTGGCACATATAAACACTCCACCAGTCAGCTGGAACGAAATCAACAAGACCAATATCTTTCAAAATACAGCACTGACACAAATAGGCCATTTAACATCTGAAGCAGAGAAATGTAAATATTTCACTAATTTCCAGCAGAGAAATGATACTGGATCTCAGGATGCTATTTCATAGGAACAATCTTCTTTAAAAACAAGATCAGTATTAATCATATGCTGGCATTACCTTCTCTGCTGGACAACAACAGAATCTTAAATGTTTGCCTTTTTATCGATGGAAACCACCCAACAATTAAATACAAAAACCTTACTGTTCTTGGAACAAAACCTACAACCAAGTGATGATTGATTGAATCCAGTTCAGTTGGCTAAGAGGTAAATGCCCTGAAGTTATGTCAAACATAAATCTTTACATGTGGTAAATGCCTGCAAATGTGCATCAAATTGAAGTTTAGTCCATTTTGAAGAGAGAGACAAAGCCTCAATTCTGCTCTGTAGGAAATATTCAAGTCTAGCATTGGTTTAGTTATTCCAGCAGGACAAAAGCCATTATACAACATTCAATCCTTCAAATCAAAACCCTGCCTAGCCTACAAGGAATACCAGACAAATAGAGCAGGTATTTATTTTTTTCTAAGTAAACACTTTGGATACGATCACTAAACCAACCCTAAATCTGGAAGTTAAATGTTTAGAATCAAGAAAACAAACGTGACCGTGATTGAAACAATAACACAGAATTGCAACACAGTAATCTTTAAAATGTGTTCCTGATGTTTGTAAGCAGACAAAGGTTACTTTGAAAATGAAACTCCAACAGAAAATATAGAATATATTACAAATACAAGAAGGCAGAGATGGAGACAAACACGAAGGCAGATTGTAACAAGGTAAAAAAAAACTGGAATAGTGTGACCCAGTGATGACATCAGCAACAGATTCCTGGACACTCCTTTCAAATCAAAATGAGGAAAGAAAATTAATTAAGAAAATATGACTGCATTATGTTGTTATCAAAGTTATGGAACTTTCTATATCAGTCTGTCAAATCTGAAGTTTGACTTCAATCCCTGAGAAGGGAGAACTGTTTGGCAGATGATAACCAGAATACACATGTTTCTCCATTAAATACTCTCAGTATTTCATTCATAAACAAACCACATGAATCTTCAGGTTTTAGTTTGTATTGCTCAGAACCCTGATGTGTCCTTATCAAAACTGCCACCAACATGTCATCATGTGTGATCTCTTATGACAGTATCAGATTTTTAAAAATACATTTCAATATTTTAAAATCAATAAAGATAATATATTTTCTCGGTTATTAATCCCATCCTTGTAATCTGAAGTAGACCCACCCTTTTGTATAAAATTATCTACCTATCTGTACAGGTCTATCTAAATAAGAATCAAATTACTGAAAACTAACACAGTCTCCTGTTTTATTCCACTACTTAACATTTACCCTCCCATAGAAATAAAAAAAACATAAATCTAGGGTTTATATATACATATATATATATATATATATATATATATTCTGAGTTAACTGAAGGATGAATGCTACCTTAACAATTTTCCTGTAATTGCCAAAACATATATAATACACAAGTGTCTACAAATATATACCTCGTAAAGAGCTAACTCGTACAGGAAGGCTGGCAAGTTGTATTCAGTTATAACACCCACCACTCTCATTTCTGTGATTGAATAAGATTACATAGGGTATGATGACTAGTAGGAATTACTCCTCCATTACCACCCATACCTATACATAGAAATCCTTAAAACTGGAATCCCTAGCCTAGATCCTATCCACCTCACTCAAACATGAACCCCAACCCTGGTCCATTCCCATCACTAGACATGAACCCCAACCCTGGTCCATTCCCATCACTAGACATGAACCCCAACCCTGGTCCATTCCCATCACTAGACATGAACCCCAACCCTGATCCATTCCCATCACTAGACATGAACCCCAACCCTGGTCCATTCCCATCACTAGACATGAACCCCAACCCTGATCCATTCCCATCAATAGAAATGAACCCCAATCCTGATCCATTCCCATCACTAGACATGAACCCCAACCCTGGTCCATTCCCATCACTAGACATGAACCCCAACCCTGATCCATTCCCATCACTAGACATGAACCCCAACCCTGATCCATTCCCATCACTAGACATGAACCCCAACCCTGGTCCATTCCCATCACTAGACATGAACCCCAACCCTGATCCATTCCCATCACTAGACATGAACCCCAACCCTGATCCATTCCCATCACTAGACATGAACCCCAACCCTGATCCATTCCCATCAATAGAAATGAACCCCAATCCTGGTCCATTCCCATCACTAGACATGAACCCCAACCCTGGTCCATTCCCATCACTAGACATGAACCCCAACCCTGGTCCATTCCCATCACTAGACATGAACCCCAACCCTGATCCATTCCCATCACTAGACATGAACCCCAACCCTGATCCATTCCCATCACTAGACATGAACCCCAACCCTGATCCATTCCCATCACTAGACATGAACCCCAACCCTGATCCATTCCCATCACTAGACATGAACCCCAACCCTGGTCCATTCCCATCACTAGTAATGAACCCCAACCCTGGTCCATTCCCATCACTAGACATTAACCCCAACCCTGGTCCATTCCCATCACTAGACATGAACCCTAACATTGATCCCATATCTCTCCCTAAACATGAAATCCCATTCCTGATACAAACCCTTCCCTAAACATGAAACCCAACCCTAATAAAAACTCTTCCCCAAACATGAAACCAAACCCTAATACAAACTCTTCCCAAAACATGAAACCCAACCCTTATACAAACCCTTCCCCAAACATGAAACCCAACCATAATACAAACCCTTCCCTGAACATGAAACCCAACCCTTATACAAACCCTTCCCCAAACATGAAACCCAACCCTAATAGAAACTCATCCCCAAAGATGAAACCAAACCCTAATAGAAACTCTTCCCAAAACATGAAACCCAACCCTTATACAAACCCTTCCCCAAACATGAAACCAAACCCTAATAGAAACTCTTCCCAAAACATGAAACCCAACCCTAATACAAACCCTTCCCCAAAGATGAAACCAAACCCTAATAGAAACTCTTCCCAAAACATGAAACCCAACCCTTATACAAACCCTTCCCCAAACATGAAACCCAACCCTTATACAAACCCTTCCCCAAAGATGAAACCAAACCCTAATAGAAACTCTTCCCCAAACATGAAACCCAACCCTTATACAAACCCTTCCCCAAACATGAAACCCAACCCTTATACAAACCCTTCCCCAAACATGAAACCCAACCCTTATACAAACCCTTCCCCAAACATGAAACCCAACCCTAATACAAACCCTTCCCCAAACATGAAACCCAACCCTTATACAAACCCTTCCCAAAACATGAAACCCAACCCTTATACAAACCCTTCCCCAAACATGAAACCCAACCCTTATACAAACCCTTCCCTGAACATGAAACCCAACCCTTATACAAACCCTTCCCCAAACATGAAACCCAACCCTTATACAAACCCTCCCCAAACATGAAACCCAACCCTTATACAAACCCTCCCCAAACATGAAACCAAACCCTAATAGAAACTCTTCCCAAAACATGAAACCCAACCCTAATACAAACCCTTCCCTGAACATGAAACCCAACCCTAATACAAACCCTTCCCCAAACATGAAACCCAACCCTAATACAAACCCTTCCCTGAACATGAAACCCAACCCTTATACAAACCCTTCCCTGAACATGAAACCCAACCCTTATACAAACCCTTCCCCAAACATGAAACCCAACCCTTATACAAACCCTTCCCTGAACATGAAACCCAACCCTTATCCAAACCCTTCCCTGAACATGAAACCCAACCCTAATACAAACCCTTCCCCGAACATGAAACCCAACCCTAATACAAACCATTCCCTAAACTCCAACACTGATCAATTCCCTTCCCTAAAACTGAAACCCAAGCCCTGATCCTATCCCCCTCTCTTAACATGAAACCCCAACACTTAACCAAACTCTTCCCTAAAACTGAAACTCCAACCCTGATCTAACCCACTCCCTGAAATAGAAACTCCAACACTGATCCTATCCTCCTTCCTAAACTCTGATCCCCCTCCTTATCTTTTATACAGAGTCAGACGTCTGGTCTATACAGGTTTTCTTTCAGCTATATGGTGAATAAAACTGACAAAATGTGGCAAGGGAGATAACTCAATCTAAAAAATTGACTTGTAATGGAAGTCAGTGGACAATTTTCTGCATAACAGGTATAAAATTACAAGAGGTCCAGAGGGCTTGTATTGCTCACCTGGATATTTAAATCAGTATAGCAAAACTTTACATTTTTTAGAAGGAAAATATTTTCCTAATGAGCCTCATCCCACAGATACAGCTTCAAATTCCCAAGGGGTGGGGACAGAGATCAGTTGTTAATCTCTTGATGTCCAGTTATGCTATTAAGTTATGGGATGATAATCTCAATGGCTTCAAAGAAATAATCTATCCTTTGGTGTCACCAGACCTGGCTTCTCTTCACCCAAGCATGCTTCAGACCAATTTTGGACAATATCCTGCAATTCCTAAGGACAAGATAGATTTTTAAAAAATTCATTGAATTTCCCTATTTTGCCCTGCCCCTCGGGCCCTGGGCAGGCAAGGCCAACAATTTACATAGATTGGTTCACCTTTCCCTAAGGATGCTTCAGACCCAATTTGATTAAAATCTACTTCGTTGTTCATGAATAGTTGCAATATGCAGTGAAAGTTGACAGACAAGCCTTGGGCCAGGTGAGCTAAAAATGTCATAAAAAAACATCAAAAGTATATTTTCTAAAACCATACAACCATAGACAAGGACAACGTCATCAAGATCCGCCACCCACGTTCATTTGCAAAATAAATGCATTTTTAGTGAGCAACCAGGAAAACTGATAAAGATATCTGACAATCAGGTCACAGCAGCCTCATAAAATATGCATAGAAAGTTTTTATCATTCCTGTATCAGATCATTTGCAGAAAGATTTCCCATAGAGTTATAAAGAAATCAGCAAAACAGGTCACAGCAGCCTCATTTAATATGAACGGAATTTGCCGTTAATCAAACATTGACAAGGGATTAAGGTAACAAGTGCCCAACAAGGTTTCCTAAAAATCTGACCAGTCCTTCAAAAGATATCATGTGGAAAGCAGCATCTGAGATTGATTAAAGAAATCAGCCAATCAGATTACAGCAGCCTCATTAAATATGTGAAGAATTTGCTGTTAATCAAACTTGTACAAGGGATTAAGGTAATAAGTGTGCTAACCAGGTTTCATCAAAATCCGACCAGTCCTTCAAAAGATATCATACAGAAAGCAACATCCAGATGGACAGAAGGATGAATGGAAGGATGGACGGACAGAACGACCGAAGGACATACAGATGGAACCCATTTGAATATTCCCACGTCAACTTTGATGGCCGGGGATGATAAAGGACAGGTTTCTTTTTAAGTATAAGCTAAAATAAGTGAAGAAAAAATATGACTTTCATGAGGCAATGACATTTAAAATTGCAATGTAAGGAGAGTGTATACATAAGATTTTCTTGATTTCTGTTATACTGTACATGTCCACACGTCTATTCTGTATCACTGTATGTGACCTGTTATCACTCTATAAGTACTTTGATAACCTTGTAATTGATCTCCCAGATCTCTCAGAAATATCAAAGGTGGTGGCAATTTCTTCATAACTTCATCTCACATTGTTTGTAATTCTTGCTGTGTAAAATTCTATATTGACAGAGACCCTGACAGTCAGCTATGTTAGTCACCATGATTTGTTAAAATCAACAAAAATCAATATGGAGATCACCATATGCTTTTTATTATTTTTCCTTTGTTTTTTTTACTTTATTTTAATGTTTCACTTTAGAAGAGATTGGACTTCTTTTATTTACAATTATATATACATGTGCTATATTTTTATTTCTAAAAATAATCCTAATCTTTTCCAATGAAATTGAATTAATCTATACATAAAGGTTGCTAAAAGATCAAATGAATAAATAACATATAAATAGATAAATAAACAAATAAATATATATTTCAGACTCTCCATTAGTTAATGGAAATAAACTTCCTGATAAGAAATGTAATAGGATCAGTATCTTTATGCTGGCCTGAACAGAAAAAAAACATGTGGTTTTGCTTACCTAATTATCACCCCTGCACTGATAAGCACACCTTAACCTCTTTTCTGAGCATGAGGATTGAGCTTTAGTATCCAAACCCCCTTCCCCTCACCACACCCCCAAAACAAAGAAAAAATAAAAGATAACAAATTTTCACCTCTTTTCCTCACATGCAGTATGAGTCATATCTGCTGTTATTCTTTAAAATTCTTCTACTTAGGTTTCAAGCCTTAATGAATTTCATATGAAAAACTTTGTTTGTAAAAAGGATTTTTTTGCAAACCATTATTAGTAATTCTGAAAGCACATGGTGTGCTTAGTAGATAAGATAAGATACATTAATCACTATCTGCAGTCTCTGTTAGATTACCTATTAAGTGTTAACCAGATACCAGAACTCTGCCAAAGGCTTTCATACTAAACCTACAGTAAGATTGATGACGTTTTCAAAATTATAAAACAGTAAAAATGAAAAAAAAAGAAACAAAACAGGACTCTCATGCAAATTAGCAGTCCAATGTGACCTTTGACCCTCTAACCTGAAACACAGGTCAAAGGTCACATCATTACTGTATCCAACAAGTATGAAAGGAATCTGAATCCATATGGAAAGTGATGTCTGACATTCAGGGTATAAATATGCAACAGAAACACTAGGCTGATAATAAACTGACATTCTGCATCCTCTGGAGAGACATGGAATGGTTGTTGGGGTATTTACTGGCACTGATTTAGACTACAGCACATGTAATTCTTACATCACTGTTTATTTACTTAATCAACACAGGTGGTTAGTCAATAGCAACATTCATCAAAGGTCAACATATTTGTTTGGGTCAACTAAAGGTCATTATAAGTCAAAAGAAATCAAGAGCTGAAGGGGTCACCAGAGGTGTTTTGAAACAGCATAGGTCATCAGAGCTGAATGGACAGTGAAATCAGTGGTCAAGCAATTGTTACCCAAGTTCAAATAAGTTAAAGGCTATGTCACAAACATTGACATCATGACCTGGACACTAGCCTGATAACCAAGACTGGTGGCCAATTCTTAGTAACCTAGTTTCTGTGGTATGAATTAAATGCCTTAAATGTATTTACTTAATCTATCTCTACTGATAGTATACTAAAAAAAAAACAAAAATTCTCTTGAAGGAAATAACATTGACACACATACAACACTGTAGTAAATGAAATTCAGAATCCCAAAAATGTACTAATTCAAATATCTCATAATTAAAAGAATCTATTGTAAAATGGAAATAACATTAAGATATTTGTGTAATAGGATTAAACTAAATATGTCAAAGAAAGGTCATAAGAAATGCAATGGAATACAACATCATGCATGTATAGTTATTTTCCTTCATTCCACAGTGTTTGGTCAATTTTTCTAAAACAATGAATGTGAAATAAGTTGATCTGTAAAAAATTTTAACCCTCATATTAGAATGACTTGGACATATTCAGAAAGGAAAAAAGACACCTGGAGAAAAGGAAGAGATATGATATGATATGATAAACAAGATGTGTTTATGAAACATGATGCCCCTGGCTGAAACAAAATTCTGAAGTGGGGCATCAAATCTGTACCATGCAAGGGATATGCTTATTGCATGAATACTTTGTGAAATAGTTTTAAGTTTCCCAACTGTAGGTCAAAGGTCAAGCTCACATGGTCAAAAAAAGGTCTTGTCATAAGGAATACACATGCCACATATAAAAGCCCTACCAATAGTTATGGGCAAGGTTAAATTTGACGACAGACAGTCCAAAAACAATATGCCCCAAATCTTGGTCCCCGGGCATAATTAAAGAAAGATTGAAAGAAAAAGGAATCCAATGATTAATTGTGGGTACAAGACCTTCATGCAAAAATAATCCCAAGAATCCAAACAACACAGTATACATATATAGTTACTCAAGTGATGAATGTCTTGTCATATTTCTTATCTACAACAGCACTCTGGGGCAGTGCTCATGTAGGTGGTGAAGATGAAGAAGGGAATAGATAGAAACAGGGAAGGTTTGAGTCTAGAAGAGAGAAAGGGAGGGGGCGAGTTGGCAGGGGAATGGAGACAGAAAGGGAGGGGGCAAGTTAGGAGGGGGATATAGATGTAAAGGGAGGGGGCGAGTTGGGAGGGGAATGGAGACAGAAAGGGAGGGGGCAAGTTGGTAGGGGAATGGAGACAGAAAGGGAGGGGGCAAATTAGGAGGGGGATATAGATGTAAAGGGATGGGGCGAGGCGGGAGGGGAATGGAGACAGAAAGGAAGGGGGCGAGTTGGTAGGGGAATGGAGACAAAAAGGGAGGGGGGAGAGTTGAGAGGAGAGTGGAGACAGAAAGGGAGGGGGCAAGTTGGGAGGGAAACGGAGACAGAAAGGGAGGGGGGAGAGTTGAGAGGAGAGTGGAGACAGAAAGGGAGGGGGCAAGTTGGGAGGGGAATGGAGACAGAAAGGGAGGGGGCAGGTTAGGAGGGGGATGTAGATGTAAAGGGATGGGGCGAGGCGGGAGGGGAATGCAGACAGAAAGGGAGGGGGCGAGTTGGTAGGGGAATGGAGACAGAAAGGGAGGGGGCAGGTTAGGAGGGGGATGTAGATGTAAAGGGATGGGGCAAGTAGGGAGGGGAATGGAGACAGAAAGGGAGGGGGCGAGTTGGGAGGGGAATGGAGACAGAAAGGGAGGGGCGAGTTGGTAGGGGAATGGAGACAAAAAGGGAGGGGGGAGAGTTGAGAGGAGAGTGGAGACAGAAAGGGAGGGGGCGAGTTGGTAGGGGAATGGAGACAGAAAGGGAGGGGGCAGGTTAGGAGGGGGATGTAGATGTAAAGGGATGGGGCAAGTAGGGAGGGGAATGGAGACAGAAAGGGAGGGGGCGAGTTGGGAGGGGAATGGAGACAGAAAGGGAGGGGGCGAGTAGGGAGGGGAATGGAGACAGAAAGGGAGGGGGCAGGTTAGGAGGGGGATATAGATGTAAAGGGATGGGGCGAGTAGGGAGGGGAATGGAGACAGAAAGGGAGGGGCGAGTTGGGAGGGGAATGGAGACAGAAAGGGAGGGGGCGAGTTGGGAGGGGAATGGAGACAGAAAGGGAGGGGGCAAGTTGGGAGGAGAATGGAGACAGAAAGGGATGGGGCAAGTAGGGAGGGGAATGGAGACAGAAAGGGAGGGAGCGAGTTGGGAGGGGAATGGAGACAGAAAGGGAGGGAGCGAGTTGGGAGGGGAATGGAGACAGAAAGGGAGGGAGCGAGTAGGGAGGAGAATGGAGACAGAAAGGGAGGGGCGAGTTGGGAGGGGAATGGAGACAGAAAGGGAGGGGGCGAGTTGGTAGGGGAATGGAGACAGAAAGGGAGGGGGCAAGTTGGGAGGGGAACGGAGACAGAAAGGGAGGGGGCAGGTTAGGAGGGGGATGTAGATGTAAAGGGATGGGGCGAGGCGGGAGGGGAATGGAGACAGAAAGGGAGGGGGCGAGTTGGTAGGGGAATGGAGACAGAAAGGGAGGGGGCAGGTTAGGAGGGGAATGTAGATGTAAAGGGATGGGGCAAGTAGGGAGGGGAATGGAGACAGAAAGGGAGGGGGCGAGTTGGGAGGGGAATGGAGACAGAAAGGGAGGGGGCAGGTTAGGAGGGGGATGTAGATGTAAAGGGATGGGGCAAGTAGGGAGGGGAATGGAGACAGAAAGGGAGGGGGCGAGTTGGGAGGGGAATGGAGACAGAAAGGGAGGGGGTGAGTTGGGAGGAGAATGGAGACAGAAAGGGATGGGGTGAGTAGGGAGGGGAATGGAGACAGAAAGGGAGGGGGAAAGTTGGGAGGGGAATGGAGACAGAATGGGAGGGGCGAGTTGGGAGGGGAATGGAGACAGAAAGGGAGGGGGCGAGTTGGGAGGAGAATGGAGACAGAAAGGGATGGGGCAAGTAGGGAGGGGAATGGAGACAGAAAGGGAGGGAGCGAGTTGGGAGGAGAATGGGGACAGAAAGGGAGGGGGCGAGTTGGTAGGGGAATGGAGACAGAAAGGGAGGGGGCAGGTTAGGAGGGGATGTAGATGTAAAGGGATGGGGCGAGTAGGGAGGGGAATGGAGACAGAAAGGGAGGGGGCGAGTTGGGAGGAGAATGGAGACAGAAAGGGATGGGGCGAGTTGGGAGGAGAATGGAGACAGAAAGGGATGGGGTGAGTAGGGAGGGGAATGGAGACAGAAAGGGAGGGGGAAAGTTGGGAGGGGAATAGAGACAGAATGGGAGGGGCGAGTTGGGAGGGGAATGGAGACAGAAAGGGAGGGGGCGAGTTGGGAGGAGAATGGAGACAGAAAGGGATGGGGCAAGTAGGGAGGGGAATGGAGACAGAAAGGGAGGGAGCGAGTTGGGAGGAGAATGGAGACAGAAAGGGAGGGGGCGAGTTGGGAGAGGAATGGAGACAGAAAGGGAGGGGGCAGGTTAGGAGGATGTAGATGTAAAGGGATGGGGTGAGTAGGGAGGGGAATGGAGACAGAAAGGGAGGGGGCGAGTTGGGAGGAGAATGGAGACAGAAAGGGAGGGGGTGAGTTGGGAGGGGAATGGAGACAGAAAGGGAGGGGGCAAGTTGGGAGGGGAATGGAGACAGAAAGGGAGGCGTGAGTTGGTAGGGGAATGGAGACAGAAAAAGAGGGGGAAAAGTTAAGAGGGGAGTGGAGACAGAAAGGGAGGGGGCGTGTTGGTAGGGGAATGGAGACAGAAAAAGAGGAGGAAAAGTAAAGAGGGGAGTGGAGACAGAAAGGGAGGGGGTGAGTTGGGAGGGGAATGGAGACAGAAAGGGAGGGGGCAGGTTAGGAGGGGGATGGAGACAGAAAGGGATGGGGTGAGTAGGGAGGGGAATGGAGACAGAAAAAGAGGGGGAAAAGTTAAGAGGGGAGTGGAGACAGAAAGGGAGGGGGCGAGTTGGGAGGGGAATGGAGACAGAAAGGGAGGGGGCGAGTTGGGAGGGGAATGGAGACAGAAAAAGAGGGGGATAAGTTAAGAGGGGAGTGGAGACAGAAAGGGAAGGAGCGAGTTGGGAGGGGAATGGAGACAGAAAGGGAGGGGGCGAGTTGGGAGGGGAATGTAGACAGGAAGGGAGGGGTGAGTTGGGAGGGGAATGGAGACAGAATGGGAGGGGGCGAGTTGGGAGGGGAATGTAGACAGGAAGGGAGGGGTGAGTTGGGAGGGGAATGGAGACAGAAAGGGAGGGGGCAGGTTAGGAGGGGGATGTAGATGTAAAGGGATGGGGCGAGTTGGGAGGGGAATGGAGATCGAAAGAGAGGGGGGAGAGTTGAGAGGAGAGTGGAGATAAAAAGTGAGGGGGCGAGTTGGGAGGGGAATGGAGACAAAATGGGAGGGGGCGAGTTGGGAGGGGAATGGAGACAGAAAGGGAGGGGGCAAGTTGGGAAGGGAATGGAGACAGAAAGGGAGGGGGCGAGTAGGGAGGGGAATGGAGACAGAAAAAGAGGGGGAAAAGTAAAGAGGGGAGTGGAGACAGAAAGGGAGGGGGTGAGTTGGGAGGGGAATGGAGACAGAAAGGGAGGGGGCAAGTTGGGAAGGGAATGGAGACAGAAAGGGAGGGGGCGAGTAGGGAGGGGAATGGAGACAGAAAAAGAGGGGGAAAAGTTAAGAGGGGAGTGGAGACAGAAAGAGAGGGGGCGAGTTGGGAGGGGAATGGAGACAGAAAAAGAGGGGGAAAAGTTAAGAGGGGAGTGGAGACAGAAAGAGAGGGGGCGAGTTGGGAGGGGAATGGAGACAGAAAGGGAGGGGGCGAGTTGGGAGGGGAATGAAGACAGAAAAAGAGGGGGAAAAGTTAAGAGGGGAGTGGAGACAGAAAGGGAAGGGGCGAGTTGGGAGGGGAATGGAGACGAAAAGGGAGGGGGCGAGTTGGGAGGGGAATGGAGACAGAATGGGAGGGGGCGAGTTGGGAGGGGAATGTAGACAGAAAGGGAGGGGTGAGTTGGGAGGGGAATGGAGACAGAAAGGGAGGGGGCAGGTTAGGAGGGGGATGTAGATGTAAAGGGATGGGGCGAGTTGGGAGGGGAATGGAGATCGAAAGAGAGGGGGTAGAGTTGAGAGGAGAGTGGAGACAGAAAGTGAGGGGGCGAGTTGGGAGGGGAAGTAAAGTTTAAATCTTGCCAACAGCAAATTATCACACCAGACAAAGAAAAAAAAGCACTATTTGAGAGTTTACTTTGTCATTTTATTCATAGTCTCCTACAATCCTCCATTTCAGCCTTTACCAATAAGAACCTCATATCAACATATAACATTACTTCCCACAAATAAATTTCATTATCAGTTACAATTTGACAAGAAACATTTATCAAACAACATGTATAAAGTGAAAGTTGGCACAGTACCTCTGATACTGTTAAGACTAATTATTGTCTATAGATTTGTAAAGAGAAAACAGCGTTGCTGCTCATCATGACTAAATATGAAAATGACTCTATTTTAGTATCATTTCACTAAGTTAGGAAACATTAGGGTGAAGCTCAGTTTACATGTGGCAGACATTTTGTCTACACAACAGGAACTGATGCAACAGAGAAGACTTCTTCCAAAAATTGAAAAAAGGCATGGAGCCACAATTGTACCGCAATATGATACTGATTATCTCAAAACACCCTGTGATACAGAACTGCAGGTGATTCATATGCAGTCGGATCTCGGAAGGATTTTCTAATCAAACTGCACTTCACACAATTTACAGAATATACACAGTATCTTTGTTATGAAGATTTATCAGAAAGCACCTCCAATTATTCAAAGAGAAACAGATAACCTTGTATCTTTAAAACATAAAATTCAAATTTCCACCGTAAAATTCTGAACCCTTGTTGTTGTACTCTTGTAAATCTAATCCATCCTGTAGATTTTGGCATTCTTAATACTGCAATATCTCCTCATGATAATTCTCTGTAAAAACTGTGTGGGGTATTCAAAACAGGAGAGGTTAAACCAATCAAATTTTCCTCATCATCCTTCATCTCTAAAATCATGTACAGCACAAAGAAAACTTCTAGTAAGAAGTATGCACTCTTGTGAAATTTATACAAAATTCTATATCTGGGTCTTGTTTAGTGAATTTTTATCGTAATACATCAGCAGGATTTGGGAAGGAAAAGTAAATGTGTCTTAATCTTAACAG
Source organism: Ylistrum balloti (assembly GCF_031769215.1). Classification (NCBI taxonomy): domain Eukaryota; kingdom Metazoa; phylum Mollusca; class Bivalvia; order Pectinida; family Pectinidae; genus Ylistrum; species Ylistrum balloti. The sequence goes on along the minus strand of NW_026781942.1, from coordinate 3,389,055 downwards.
TAGCTAAACATTATAAATAAACCACAGCAATTATTTTCTAGTTGAGAACAAACTTTCTGGAATAATTATCTGTAATGAAGCCTTTTATTTACTCCTAAGAACACTGTCATTTAAGATATGTTTATTTACTCTGTTAGACCAATAAAACTAACACAACCACAGATTTCAATCTTCTGAAATAAGTAATCAATGATATATTTTATTTGAAGGAATCTAGTGCCACTAAATTTTATCTATTCCATATTAAACAATGTTTTTTTCTCCCTTTTACGACAAAGCACTATTCCAAAGCCAAATAAATAACACTCTATTGTAGGCCTATTGCTTGCCTAGACAAAGATTTTTTTTATTTCCCTTTTTTTTATCCAGAGAAGAAATCAGATAGTTTTGACTATCTGAAAGATATCAAACAAATTTTTAAAGATAATAAAAAAAAAAAAAATAAAGGAGTCCTACCTGGTACATTCTATTTTGAGTTATTCACTACAATTCTTAACACCTAATCACTACTAACACATTTAGTCATTTAAATTATCACTTCCATTAATAAAGACTCCTACACCAGAAGTGAATGACATTAGAAGTCCAACTTTCATACTGTTCCCAATTGATATATTATAGTTCTCCATTATCTAATTTGTCTCAAAGAAATATGCAAGCATCATCCTATGAGGATGTACTGAATTACCTCCCTTGGCTTCAGTATATCTCCCCTATAACTGACTCACTGAAACATGACTTTCATAATCAAATCATTTACAAATTCACTAAATACTACTAATAATATCCAAGATTCCTATCTTCAAGGAATGACTCAACTTCTATAAATGAAAAAAATGTATACAAATTAATATACAAGTTGGAAAAATAAATGAAATTATCAATAGTTTTTATGTTTAAAACTATTTCTGAGACATAGGAATGAATTAATGCTTAAATGAAAACCATTAACTACTAAATAGTTAGCTTATAATTACAAATACATAAAACTCTTCTCTTTTCCATTCCAGATGTTGCTGATCATGAAAGTCATTAGCACTGATCTGCCCAAACATCATATTAAATATAACTTAAATTTTGTGGTGAATGCCAAAGACATTCAAGAACAAATAAGTCATTTTCTAAATCCAAGTCTATTACTGAAGTAAGTTTCCACATTTTCATCTGAAAGACATTATATGATAATTATAATTTTTAGAACTTATGAAAATATGTTTACAAGGAAACCTAATCAATTATGTAAGATAAAACAGAAAAAAAATCAAAAAATGTAAATCTTCAAAACATTCCTAAGAATTTAAACACATTGCAATCATAATTTAATCTTCATTAAAATTATCTTCCAAATTTCATAGGCTTTTAAAATCTTATTGAGTTTCCATTCAATAACGTAATTTATGAACGGAGCTTAAGTTTAGCAAGCCTTTGGCTAGATAAAATAAAAAAATTTGTAAAGAGTTTTATAAACCACATATCAAAAGGAAACAGAATATTAGATCCTTTTTATCACAAGGTTGACTATTCTGGAAAATAATGTATTTCTGTTCCTGTACCTATAGTCTCCTTTGTCACGTCACATTGTAATCTTTGAGCATGTGACCTCATTTCATCATCAAACCCCTCGTGTCATAGTAGGTAATATAACAAATGTGCAACATGCAAAATTGTTTTGGATATACTGAAAAACAATCAGTTTTGTGGGGAATTTATTTTCATTGGTCTATGCTTAACCACCATCTATATGTCCATGATATAAACAGATAAAGTAGACATGGATTGTAGTATAAGCTAACTTTGTGATCAACATTTATCAAAAAAGTTTGGTGCCAACAAAAACGCATATTTTTGGAAAACCATAAAATTTGAGCCTCAAAGAAATTGATTCTTTGACAGTAGTCACTGAATAGAAAGGCCATCATCTCATAATAGATATTCAAACATTTTGAAAATAGACAAGAATACTTCAGCATTAGGGATTTTATTCTCATCAAAATTCAAGAACTCTTACTACACTGTATAAAACTGACTTTTCTATATCTGAGTCAAAAAGATAACTCAAATATGAATATTACAGATAATTCCTTATCTCTTAAAATAGCTTATACCTTACATCTTCAATATTTCAAATACTCGCATCAATCCCAGAATAATCAAACCGCATTTTACTTTCTATCATATATCAACCCTTTGCATTCAAACTCTAAACCTACATACAGCCGAGGATCACACATTAAAGGAAGGAGAAAGATGAAGAAAACATTACACAAAGCTGATCGTCAATCTGTTTGAAGATTTTTCCTTTTGAAATCCTAACAGTAATAACGACTTGTATTTCTGTAGAACATAAACACATCTAGAGCATTACTGTAGATATTTTGTGGCAATTTGAAACACTTCTCGATGGATTTGTTAAGAGATCACATATCTTATACCAGAAATATTTGTTTTTTATGGTTTTTATCCTATCTGTATATTTGTTTCCCTAAGGATGTTTACACATCTTAATTGAATTCCCTTCAAGCTACCACCAGCGTGTTAAAGAATTTTTATGAGATTTAAACCATAAATTACCTCAACAGACTCCAGTCCAGATCTCTTGGTACTTTTGCTATTTTCATAGACCTTTTGAAATGTTAGGAAAACACTTCACTTATAATGATGACTAAAATATCAGAGTTTCAATTGATGATGAGAGAGCCTAGAGCAAAACCACAATAAAATATTGGGTAGAAAAATCAGTTTCCAACATTCTTATCTCTTTGAAAATTTAAAGATTATTGACAATTAAAATTGGATGTTAATTTTGACAGCGTTTCAACATAGACACTTGTTACTGACTCAGCTAGAGGTATGTGACAGTGGTGAACCATCTAGACACTTTTACTGCCTCAGCTAGAATTATGTGTCACAGTGGTGAACCATCTAGACACTTGTGACTGACTCAGCTAGAGGTATGTCACAGTAGTGAACCATCTAGACACTTGTGACTGACTCAGCTAGAGGTATGTCACAGTGGTGAACCATCTAGTCACTTGTTACTGACTCTGCTAGAGGTATGTCACCGTGGTGAACCATCTAGACACTTGTTACTGACTCAGCCAGAGGTATGTGTCACAGTGGTGAACCATCTAGCCACTTGTTACTGACTCAGCTAGAGGTATGCCACAGTGGTGAACCATCTAGTCACTTGTGACTGACTCAGCTAGAGGTAGGTCACAGTGGTGAACCATCTAGTTACTTGTGACTGGCTCAGCTAGAGGTATGTCACAGTGGTGAACTATCTAGTCACTTGTGACTGACTCAGCTAGAGGTATGTCACAGTGGTGAACCATCTAGTTACTTGTGACTGGCTCAGCTAGAGGTATGTCACAGTGGTGAATCATCTAGTCACTTGTTACTGACTCAGCTAGAGGTATGTGTCACATTGGTGAACCATCTAGTTACTTGTGACTGGCTCAGCTAGAGGTATGTCACAGTGGTGAACTATCTAGTCACTTGTGACTGACTCAGCTAGAGGTATGTCACAGTGGTGAACCATCTAGTTACTTGTGACTGGCTCAGCTAGAGGTATGTCACAGTGGTGAATCATCTAGTCACTTGTTACTGACTCAGCTAGAGGTATGTGTCACATTGGTGAACCATCTAGCCACTTGTTACTGACTCAGCTAGAGGTATGTCACAGTGGTGAACTATTTAGTCACTTGTGACTGACTCAGCTAGAGGTATATGTCACAGTGGTGAACCATCTAGACACTTATTACTGACTCAGCCAGAGGTATGTGTCACAGTAGTGAACCATCTAGTCACTTGCTTCTGACTCAACTAGAGGTATTAATTAATGTATTTGTATAAAGTACTTAGAAACTACCATTCACAAGATGTGAAAACATCTGATGTAATCATTTCTCAACAAACTGTATCTTATACAATAAAATCTAACACCTGAATCTGTCTTTATTCTTTGTGGTTCAAGAGGAAATGTTTCCTTGTGAAGCTGCTGTGACTTCTGGCTTTACAGACACACTCTTTTGTATCCAGATAAATCAGGGACTTTTATTACTTCAGAAGTCAGATTTTGATGTGGAAGCTGAAATAATTCAAAACATCTACATTTGCATGACAATCCTTTGATATGTTTATAAACTAACCAGAAATGGTGTGATTTACGGTACAATTAATGCCACCTAGCATGTGATCATTACAATGTCAATACCATTAGGATGAAAAAGGTGATGACTTAACATCAAAATGGCTGTTCAACTTGAATGATCACACAGCTGATAATCAGTACTTTATTTTATTTGAAGTCATGATCAGCCCTAGACAGTATGTAAATATATAAGCAATGAACTGTTGATATGTCATTTATAGTTGGTATGAATGACAAACATATTTCATGCTAACTAAAACATGCACATAGTATTGTGAGGAACTGAAAATCAAAACATCACTTCATCAACTGAAATTCAAAACATTACTTCATCATCTGAAATTTAAAATGTCATCAAATGCAGACATTTTGGGGTTAGTTGTAGGAAATAACAAACTTCACTTACTATTTGGACAGGAAAGTGAAGGTCCTACTGCCCGGATAAAATCTGTTCCTGAATGGTTTCCATATCCCTGTTCCTTGGTGGCCCTTGTCCTAATCCTTCTATACCGATCTCTCCGACTTGGCTTGTCAGCATAAGGAGCTGGTGGAGGAATTCCATCCATGTTTGCGTCCAGTAGAGACACTAATCCTGTGGAAGGCTGAAACTTTCCACATACAAATCCTCTGAAGGGAATTCCTCCATTTACTTCCTTCAATGGACTATCTAGATCTAAAAACATACCAACAATAGCAACATTAATAATATTTTTGTCTTTTTTCTCACTTTTCTTAATTCCATTTAAGGCATTTTTTTTCTTTTAATTGCAAGGAATCTTTAAATATAAGATATGAAACAATTTCAATATTTTCTTTTACTCTTGCATGCTAAAAGCCTTTCAAACTTTAAGCTTCAGAAAAAGAGGGTGTAGAACTAAATGCAGGTTAATCCAAATCCGGACAAAAAGAAATCTGTTTTGTTTTTTTGTTGCATTTCTTTTTCTTCTTTTTAAATTTTTACAATGTAAGTAAAATTTGATATCCACTTAATCTCACCCTTTTTGGACAGAACCCCTCCCCTGATAAACTTGTACATTGTCGATTTACAACCACTGGCCCCGGGACGGTGAACTTTGTCTGTATTAGCTCACGTGCATCCGGCTACATACAGAAAATGCATTGTACAGGTATCTAAGAGACTGTTATGATGCTAATAATTATCACAATGGCATTATATATCCACTCACTTAAACTGCAACAAAGAAGACTTCGGAACACACATGAAGATAGTTCTACTCGAAATGGAGTCAGGCGATTGTTTGGACTTGCACTGTATGAGCACATGTTGTTTTTCAGTATCGTTGTTTGTAACACACGGCAGAAATTTACATCACCGCGTGCGTAGAATCACGCGCTTGTTATATTTCCGCTATCGGTGGCTGCGATGCAATGTAGCATTCCTGGCCCATTCGTTTACGTGTAATATCTGAGTAATAATTTAAACAAGGCAGCAACATTATAACATATAAGATTGTTTGTGAGTCTGTCTGTCTTACCTGTCTGTGTAGCCCGGTTGTGATCATATATGTTTATAAGCACGTGCATGAAGCAGATTACACGGTTTATGTATTTTTAGGAATTGGAAATGTGTCGCTCTGATTCAAAAATTGTGACATGTTCTATGCCCGGTGGAAGGTCATTAAAATAAAACCAAAACTATTCTAAGCACTTTTTAAACGAATTTATTTATCTATTTATTTGATTTTAGAATTACATACACAAGTAATGCTGTCATTTAATTTTGGATTTATTTTCACATATGTAACGAGAAATGAAACATGTGGAAATTTAATTTCATATATGAACTTTATATGTACATATTAACGTTGATTTCTGAAATACATCGTAATTATACTGTAACTTAAAGGAAAATATATGACGGATGATTGGAACGGGCAAAACGTCTACGAAAATCACATTGTCTGGGAATGTTGTTTGACTTTCTTCGGGATCAAGAAATGAAGGAAAACAACGTATTTAGACACATTTAAAGTGTAACGTGGGGAATTATGGAAAGCATGCTAGGAACATTCAATTTTGATGGAAAATAAATGGGAACATTTGCATTTGAAATATTGCGCTTTCTATTACTTATATGGTTAAAATGTATGAATTGGCGTGTACGTGGTCCGGAGGGGACATATCAAGACGCCGATGACAAAACACACTGAGCGGTAGTACCGATCGCCATTCTGGCCTTATCCATGGTATGGATTTGTGGGTTATTGTGCAATGTTCTGCACTTGGATGAAAATCATCTTTGCCCATAAGTACAAAAGGGTTTTGACGTTATATAATATTAATCCAAAATTGATGTTGACCGTCAATGTGAAACATTGTACTTCGCCATTGAAACGTGTGATTCGTTTGATGAATGCTACAGACACTTTGAAACTAATTACAGAAAAGGAACATTTTTCTCTTCACACTGGGTCAAATGAGCATACGAAGGGATATCAAAATGGAGTCTCACAAAGAATGAGCGAGATATTTAGATTTATACGGCTTTATTTTTTCAACATAGTCCCCTTCGAACTCCACACGCTTATTCTGTCCAGTTTGTGCAGTCATTGATACTCGATCGGTAGAACTCAACATCTTGGTTCCCTAATCAACCCTCCACAACAGTACTCAGCTAATCATCCTCAAATCGCCTGTTCTAAATGGTATTATTTTCAGACTGGTATAGAGAAGGATGTCTTCTAGAGCTAGGTCTGGAGAAAGAAGTCGGGCACAGCTTCCATTGCAGTCTTAGTGAAACAGATTCTCCCACGAATTTTCCGCGGTGTTTCTCCTCGATTGAATGACGCACCTGTTCGGCAAATTACATACATTATGGTTCTAATGGGGCAGGTAGTCGGTGTGAAACACCCCTATACTGTCCCCGTTCTTGGTGGACACGGGGTCTTTTAATTAATGTGGCTTGTTTCCATTTCATTAATTCCTGTGCATTCTCCGAGTCATTACGACAAAGCCAGTTTTTATCACATATAACAACTCTGAAAAGAAAATCGTCTGGGTTGGCGTTGTATCGAGTTAGTAAGGTTCCGCTGATGATGTCTCTCCAATGATTCATGTCATCCAAGAGCATTTTTAGGACCTATCTTGCACATGTTGTGTAGTTTATGATGAAATATGACGAGTAATATATATGTCTGCTACTTCTACCTACTCATAATAAGTAATATGGTGGTGTCATATCACTAGTGTTTGTGTAGTGTCAGTGATTTCCGGGCCAACACTAGCTAGGTGATGGACGTCCTGATCAGGAGTCATCATCTTAACTCTCCCTGCCACTTTGTATTAACTTCATCCACCGTTTGATGAGTTAAGAAGAAGAGGGACTACTTCCTACAGACGGCAGTCACTCGCTACTCAACCAGTCTGACTGATTGACCTTTCAGGACTAGGATGTATCACCTCTCTATATTCATTTTTTGTCCATTTTACCTACTCACCGGGGTTATATATCTCCAACAAGGTACTGTGAGTAAAGAATTCGCAGGCAGCAATGTGATCCTTCATGAAATCGGTAGCTAAGACAATGATGTATAATAGGTGTTGTGTATTTTACCTTTCCACAGGGAAAATGTGCTAGGCTCTCACAAAACTCTTTAATATCTCCTGGTGTGGTAAGGGTACAAGTGTTTTATGGTAAGTATCGTAAATACAGATTTTTTTTTGTACCACGGTTGACATCTAAAACAAAGGATTTCAATCATTACAAGAAATAAAGTACTGCTTTACTTACACAGGAACTTCAGGCAACCAACTTTAAAAGTGTTTCAATTACAACGAATAGAAGCTTCATATGCAAGCATTAACTTGCTTGGACTTGAAATATATCTTGAAAGAGACACCAGTACTACTGGGACAGATACGTAATATTATTCAATGTTCATATAAACACGTCATATGATACATAATATGGTTCAATGTTCATATAAATACGTCATGTGACACATAATATGGTTCAATGTTCATATAAATACGCCATGTGTTGTATAATATGGTTCAATGTTCATATAAATACGTCATGTGATGTATAATTTGGTTCAATGTTCATATAAATACGTCATGTGATGTATAATATGGTTCAATGTTCATATAAATACGTCATGTGATACATAATATGGTTCAATGTTCATATAGATACGTCATGTGATACATAATATGGTTCAATGTTCATACAAATACGCCATGTGATGTATAATATGGTTCAATGTTCATAGAAATAAGTCATGTGATATATGATATGGTTCAATGTTCATATAAATACGTCATGTGATACATAATATGGTTCAATGTTCATATAAATACGTCATGTGATGTATAATATGGTTCAATGTTCATATAAATACGTCACGTGATGTATAATATGGTTCAATGTTCATATAAATACGTCATGTGATACATAATATGGTTCAATGTTCATAGAAATAAGTCATGTGATATATGATATGGTTCAATGTTCATATAAACACGTCATATGGTATATGATATGGTTCAATGTTCATTCGTCTCGAACCAATGTGGTGCTGTTGGACTATACCAAAAGCGTAACTTCGAAAAAAACCATGTGGTCTTTATTTCTCTATATCTATATCCTGACTTATTCACATCTTTAGAACGTAAAGTGTACAGCCTATAAATACCAGAAAACAAATTCTGACATCTGTATTTATCATTGTGCTGATATTTCGGTTAAGATTTTTGAATTTGCAGTAACCAATTCGTTCGATTTTCAATCTATGATAAAAAGGTTATCAATTTTCTTCAACCTTCGACCAGATTTTCTCTGCTTGATATAGCACGTAATAACCTCTTGTTCAAATAACAAACCGATATACAGATGTATGTATTTAAATGGCGCATTCACTTTCTATTGCACGGGGCATAGGAGTTTGGTCTAACTAGGTGCAATCTGTAAAATGTTTTGTTTGGTTTAGAATTCGGTCATACATTGTGGCACTTATTATAACTAAACGTGAAAAAGTTCTGTTATTTATTCGTATATGTTATATGTTAACTACGAAGAGCGCAACATGAGACAGATATACATTGTAATGACAGGTCATGTGATATGAAATATATTGAATTAAACTTTTCGGAAATAGAAGTTGAAAGCATCTATCTAGCACCAGACCGTTGTCGGCTCGGGAACAGACAGTGTCATTTTGTGACAGGATATCCTTGAAGTAGTGGTTGTTATATCACTGAACATCATGCGGGACGACCATCGCATGTTATATAGGGCTGATTGGATAAAGTGTCCCGTCAAATGATACAACCTAGCCATCACTGGGAGGTCAGCGATGTACAAGCTTCCGACCAAACTGAGAAGGGACCATACTACAAACATTGAAACCTACTGCCAACATTTTCACAGCCTCGCTGAAATACAAAACAATACCAAACATCATCTCTGTGGGTGTCTGAACGCATCAGATTGAGTATAAGGTACTCCCCAAACTATACAAAATAAAGCTTTGAGTTTACAGAAAATAAATCACTCTCCGATCCACACCAATTTTTCCATCTTGTCCTCTGTGTTTCTAGGGAGATGTCAATTAATAAATGAAATCGATATTTTGACTGGACCTCGCCTAAGGACGATCGTGACATCAGTCAATCGAAGCCCGTTTGTTGTCTTTCTAACATTCTTACAGATAACCGTTTCACGGTGTTGATTTCTTATTATTGCACATGCGTGCATTTATTTTTTTCACTCAAAGCCAGCAAGTTGAAAAGTTTTAAAGCATTCGAATTTTGAGAAACAAAGAGCAAAGATGCTTCCATGGTAAGTATGAAGGTATAAGCTCAATGGTAAGTTTTTAATTAACTGAAACTAGGTCAGCAAACGACCCTTGTAAATGGACAATAACCATGGAAACGTAAGTAAAGCATATAAGATTACCGTGAAAACAATGACTTCTAGATGATTTGTTTTCATCTGTGAACTGAAACCCATATTTGTATATTGTAAGTGATGAATTAAACCAGAAAAACAGAAATAAAATCCTTGTTTCACATTAGGTTACATGACCTGAATCAAATAAAGATTTACTAGTCGTCAACCGTCATCCTCGCCAAGAATAAAAAAAACCAGCCACGTTTCGTCGGTAAGATCGTGATATTTCGACACGAAGATTTTTACTAACAATGCAAAAACTTTGCTTTAAAAATTCTGGAAAAGTCGCAAGTTATGTACAAATTAACAAACATCACCCACAAGGCATCGGCGAGTTGGTACTTGGCAAAAACAGGTCGACGACCAGTATCGAAAGTGTTGCAGAAGTGCAAATTTTATAATACTTATGATAACAGAAATAACTATCGGGTAACTAACCTCCATTTAAATATGGCTGGCACCATTGTCTGTCTCGGAGTCCTTCCTACTTCTTGAAGTGATACTCGTCGGCATGTCATTTCATTTTCAATAACAGTGTTGATACCAGTGTCATTCAATAAGGTATTTCAGTATGGCTCGTGTTTACATTAAAAACACTGTCAATGTATTTCCGACATAATACAATATTTTTGAAGAATTAATAAACTGCCGCAGTAGTATCATGGACACAGACAGTGTTTGTAATGTTGTACAAGAAGGTTATAGAATATCTAACAATGTATCATTTATATTACCAAAGGCATGCGTTGTAAATAATCTTGTATTAAAATGTTCGTTCCTTAATGCGTTCCATTAATTTCAACACAGCAATATTAATGTTTATGTTCGTCGTGAACCAAAAGATAGACGCACGCTTACTTACACTTCAGTCTGTATTTCTTCGACACAAAAATAGATCAAGAAAAAGAAAACATGAAAGCGAGAGACGAACAGATACATCATATATAAAAAGGAAGAGAGGTCAATCCCGCCTGGAGTATTTCATCGAATTCTTCAATGTTTTTTTTCTGTAACATTGCCAAACACAACATCCGAGACTTGGAACATAAAACAAAGGCGGACACCGTGGATGACGGCGCCTAATTGTTGATTTCATAGCAGGTACAGCTATGTCCAGTACCAAGATATCCTCCACCTAGTTTTAACGATATTCCCCTTTTTTAAACTCCCATGTAATTTCTGGTGATATTGAGAAAAAGAGACTTTTTAAATTGTTTAACTTGATGAAAATCCTGTTATTTTTGTACTTTTTCAGTGTCTGATTAATGGATGCGTGTGCAGTTATTGATGCTGTATTTCTGGAAAATTACGGAGTTCTTTCCATTTATAAGGTCGGATTATTGATTATATAACGGAGGGCGTCCGTCGGTCCATTCAGACGTTAAGCGGCCACGATGGCCGAGAAGTGAAGGTGTATAACCGTCTTTATCAACAGCCCTCCACCTCGGAGATGCGGGTTCAAGGCTTACTTGGGACAGTTGCCAGGTAGTGGTCACAGGTCGGTGTTATTTTCCGGAAACCCCGGCTTTCTTAGACCACCCCAATCCTGGCACATCCATGGCCCTGGCTGTTAATAGGACATAAAACAACAATAAACCAAACTGTCCGTCAACTTTTGCACATTTACTCTTGCAGTAGTACATACAATAAACATCTATACCGAATATTGTATAGTTGTCATATCACAGTTTTGTTCTTTCAAGACTCTTAGTGGTGTATGTGACTTATAAGGTCTGTCTATACCAACACAGGCCAATTCAGCTATCAAGATGCACTCAGCCTTAAGGTCACCTGACAAAAACTTTCAGTAGGGAGAGAAGGGTTATTTTTTCAACTTTGAATGATACCTTACTAAGAAGCTGTTTTCCATTAAGCAGATGGTAGTTTTGGCGAGGAGAAGGGAACTGGAACAAGTGTTACCTATTTTGTGACAGTAACATTGGAGCTCAATCCAACTAAAATGTTTTTCAAGATGGCAGCCATCTTGAATTTCAGACAAACCTGAAAAATGACACATGGTCAGGATCATTTCAGACAAGATTGTGCTCAATTCCACTGGTGAAACTTCAGAAGTTTGAAAAAGTTGTTGCACAGGAAAACCATGATTGCACATTCATGTTACGAAATGGCCTCCCATGTCAAAGTTTTGACAAGGTCGAAAAATAACAACACTTTGTTGGCTACCTTTCCTTAACATTCCAACCAATTTTTAGCTCAATAGCACCAGTGGAACTCGAGAAGAAATTTAAGATATGCTTTTCAAGATGGTGACCATGGCAGCCATCTTGGATTTCAGACCAACCTAAAAAAATAGCAACACTTGATTAGGACCATTTCAGACAAGTTGGAGATCGATCCCACTATTGGAACTTGAGGATTTTAAAATGTAAAAAGGTTACGCACAGCAAACAGCAGATGAAGCACAATGGTTATAGATCATCATTACCCTTTGGTTCAAACGTCCTTAAAATTGACAATATATAGAGCACAAGAGGAAGATGTTATTGGACCAGGACAAAATGTTTCTGGTATGTGGATGGAAATCCAGCACATTTATATTTGGTAATTCCCAATGCTTTTATTTCATTCCAGTTCCATCATTCTGACATTGTCTTGAACAGAGAGACATGGGAAGATTGCTATACCTACCATAGGGGGAACCTTATCCCAATCCAAAACTTCACCATGCTATATAGTACCATATCAAAACTGGTAGGATAGGGGTCAAGGTTCATCCTAATGGTAATCTGCAATTATCTACCATATAACCACGGAGAAGTCAACATTATCTGGTGTATATAATAATTGAGAAACAATTTATCTTGACACAAAAATTCTTCAGAAATTATACTAAAACATATTTGCATTGAATGTCTCAAAAAAGGTTAATGTCAAACAAAGCTACTATTGTTCCTTCAGATTTTGTCAATTGTCTTTCTTTAAAGCAAGATTCCTTGATAAAGCAGAAGCAATTTCACTCCCAGAACACTGGCTTTTATTTTCAGGAGTCTAGTAAATTCCTTTTGTTAAAACTTTGCCCTCATTTCATGGATTTTAAGACTCAAATAACTCCAAGAACATGAAGAGAATATCATAAATTTATTATTGAAATAAAATGAGACTGATTGATTAGCATATTATGTATGAACGAAGCTCAGTCTTATGGAGATAATACAAAAGTTTGTACAATTTCAGTATAAGTTAGAACAAAGAAGAACTATGTAATAATAGCACTTCATCTCTTACTATGAACCACCTTTCCAACAAACAGACATACTTAACATACCCATTGTCAAATTTTTAATTTCCCTCTCAATTGCAAATTAATGAAATTTCATCTCAACTGTCAATTAATGAAAGTTGTCTCAACCATCAATTAATGAAATTTTTCTTTAACTGTCAATTGATTAAATCTCATTTCAACAGTCAATTTTTGAAATTTCATCTCACCTGTCAATTAATGAAATTCAACTCAATCGTCAATAGATGAAATTTCATTTCAACAGTCAATTGATGTAATCTCATTTCAGCTTTCAATTAATGAAATTTCATCTTATTTAACAATGGATGAAATTTCAGGAACAAACTGTCTACTCTGGCAATCATTTCAGTGATTTCAAATAATCACTGTTGATTAATTTTTGAAAATGTTCAATAATAATGTCTCAACAGGATTATGAAATGCTTATACAGAAGGAATACCAAAAGAAAGAATTTCAAAATGTACATGTAAAACCTGACACTAAAGACCTGCATGTATTCTTTTAAACACTCTTACTTGCATCATTCCATATTTAAAAACAAAGAGACAAACTAGAAATTAAACCAATCAATCTATCCTGGCAGTAACATCTGAGGTTCCGTTATGGCACAAGGTGGTTTTTTTCTCAGAACAGTTGCCTCTCCTATTTTGTTCAGACACCATTTAAAAACTTTAAACAAGACTATTTTCCCTATATTTCCAAAATACTAACATGACAGAGACTTTTTTGGACACTGAAAAAACTCTCTCCTAAAATGAACCCTCGAGATCAAATTTGAGTTTCAGAAAAATGTTCCAACTAGAAGTTCAAAACAAAACCCATTTATATGCCCATTTATCATATTTTTTTGAGACAACTTATTCTGTGATACACAGATAGCACTAGATACGATTTCAAGTCATGTGTGTAACTTCACACATCTGTTTATTTTCCGAGTGTCGTTTCTCATCACTAACTAAGGTCTGGCTATGCATACCCCTGAACTTCACATGAAACATAAACATTCTGTTCAGAATTACATTTGTCATACACAATAAAAGTCTTCAGAGAGTTGAATATAAATGCTGTTTAATTTCTGTACACAAGTATAACTGTTCTACAACAGTCACCGTTGATTTTGATTACCTCCCTTGATTACTTCACTAGCGCCTAGTCCTTTGTTAATGGCTTAAAAAGCATAGCCTCTACATATTTTATCTTTTTTTAATTTTTAGCATTAAGTATAGTTTGGCTAATGTGATTTTGTTAAATCTGCCTGCAGGTTAGTACTAGTAGAGTCTTACAGTAAGCCCTCAAATGTCTTCTAGTCTATCACAAACAGTGTCCTTCTGCTAGGAAAATCATACATCATATCTTGAAAAACATAAAATTGTACATATGATTTGTATGTTTGTTTAAGTATTAAACAAAATGAATTTAATTCCAATACATATATTAATTACACTATAATCAGAAACTGATATCAAGGTAAATCACATTCACTGCAGCCAGAAGCTTGCCCACATCATCATCAGTTATGTCTGCAAAAACTTCTCGTACCCAATTTTGCAACAATGGGACAATGTTTCTCACACACAATATCATCTTTTCTCATTACTATGTCTCTGGCATATAGCAAATAATAATAATAATAATAAAACACAGGTACAGAGAGTGTTCTATCTGTAATGCGTATTTTTGTGTAACTGGTGTAAAATACATTGATATGAAATATCTGTGAAAGAAAACACCTTGCCTTAAATCATTTTGCCACAGGGACTATGAAATGCGGGTCTAAAAATGTAACTTATCAACAGACCAACATACTCTCTTTATTAATCAATCTGCAAACAATCAGTTTTGGAAAAGGTCATCCACAAATTCATCTACTCACAACTAATGCTACAATTTCCTGTAAATAATTATGAAATAACTAAGAGATAACACCCAATTTCTCGTCTCATAATTTCTTGATCTAAATATACTGGCTTAGTTGTCATATATTGTTTATTATATACAATACTAACTTGCATGACAAATATGTTCTAGATATCCTTAAGAGTATATTCACAAAAATGCATCCCTGGAATTAGCACATTATATATTTTCCAGACAATTTAAAAATTAACATCTAATAATATGCATCTAGTATATAGATGTCTTATGTAATAAAGATATGTTAGGACCTATGTAAATATCACATTTTCTTTCACTCTTAATGAAATAACTTTTAATTACACTAGATCTTTTTAGGGTATTATAGAAATCCCTAGAACCAAATTTGTATATCCTTTGGGATATCAGTTCTTTCTATTTGTATTGGGTAGGAAGTTTTCTCCTCCAATCTCAGGAACGCAATACTTACACTTTACATACTGATGTCATTTTCATTAGCACTTCAGCTATTTTAGAACTCAGGAGATAACAAATATTTTTGAATGATTATAATACCATATAAAGGAATGTTCTAAAGAGACAAGTAAAACAAGAGAAACAGACACATTATCTCAATCAGCTTCCACATGTACCCTCGCTCCCACTCTCATTCATGTCAACCTCCCATGCAAGGGAGATAACACCAAGTCCCCACCAAGTCTGTTTGTCCTTCATCATCATGCACATTAGAATATCGCCAATCTCTGCATTGTTCTTTGCACCTTAATTCTGCCTAAAAGTCTTTCCTCTGCAAAAAATAATGTTGCAGTTTTAGTTAACTAGATACTGGTACAGTAAATTTGTCTGTAATATCAAAAACATTGATCACAACAAGATCTGATGTCTCCTTGCCAGCTAGGTATATTTAAACATCTTCAGATAGTTTCTGTTGGTACTTTGCTCATCTTTTCTTCATTTTAAACTAGGAGGTAGACAAGTACGTAATTAGTGTTAGTTAACAATTACATCATAAAGCTTTGTGGAAATTTAACTTTTATTTGAGGTAAACAAGTACTTCATTCAAATTGGGTTTGTCACTGACAGACAACTATAAATCATGATTAAATAACTAGGTATACATACGTGACTGTTTTCCTTTCTCTATCCTTCTGAGGTTCTGGTCTAGCTCTGTTTAACACTTTGAGGAAGTCAGATGTCTTTGCTCTCATGCGAGAGTGAATGTAAGCCTGCAAACAACATAACAAAGGTTAAACAATATCATGTAATAGTTATTTATCTCTCTGAAAAAAACCAGGATTTGGGTAAAACACATTATCAGCATATTTCCAGTAAGTGAAAAGCAAATACTATCCAGGAAAAATTTTATGCATTCTCCACCTGCAGATATTTTAAGAGTGAAACACATTTAGCAGATTTGAAGGTAATGATAAGTAACTGATAAGGATAGAGATTTTACAGTGACAAGAGTCTGTGGGCCTTACCTTGGAGCATTTTATGTGGTAGTGAAGGTAGTCCCTCAGCGTGTGTATGAGATTGATTGTATTGTCTCGACAGTCAGGCTTTGTGTGACGAGGAAACAACACTGTAAACAATAATTCAGGCGATATTTACATAAAAGGTAAGGGAATCTCATGTAAACGGTCTCCACAGTGTGACTGGAATATTTTTTAAATATGTCTCTGCCTACTAACGAACTATTCAACAAAGTTCAAACTAAACATGCGTTGAAAATTAATGCCACCTACTCAATAAAAATAACCTCAAAACCTGAAACATAATTCAATTGTTAGTTTTCCTATACTTGACTGCCAGTGATTCTATTTGAAATCCTTGAAGTGGAAATTGTTAGTGATGATTTCAATAAAGGACAAGATGCGGATAGCATATAAAACTATAAACTCCAACCATAAAACCATAAAAATATAACACACCTTCACAGAAGAAAAGACATTCTTACTAACATAATGTCAAAATGTTTAAAAAGCATGTAATATTGAAGACATAGAGAAATTCTTCAGAAAATACCATTTTTTTCTCTCACCAAAATATAACCTTCAAAAGTTGTTTGATTTCAATCCAGTATGTCATTACTTACCAAATGTGATGTAGCCAATGTTGTCTCCAGTACGGGCCTGTGTGCCTTGGAGCTCTGCAGGAGGTTCTCGATGTGTGAATAACACCTGTGGTGCTTGTTGATGCTTCCTGCGTACCTCTTTGAATTCCTGAAAAAATATTCATAAAAAGTGTCATACCAAGTACACAGTAAACTGTTGTAAAAACTAGTAGAATGTTCTTTCATAATTTACAATTCAAAAGACTTTATTTTTATCATGTTAGCACTGTAAGCACTAATAATTCCGTAAAATGTTAGTAACCCATAAACACGGAATGGTCCTGGAGCATCAACACTGTAGAAACTGGTGAAGTAAGGAATATGCCTTCACTAACTCATGATTAAGTTAACTCCTGTTTCCTTCCATTTTTTTTCACAACGTTATAGTTCACCATTGGTTATTATTAATAATAATTACTTCATCCAAGTACTGACCCTAAGATAAAGTTTTCAATTACTGTTGCTATTTGAAATTGTTTGATACTTACTTGCATAAATACTTTGCCTATAATTATATCACTATCATCTTTAAAAATCGTACTAAATATCACGGTGACTCTGTCTTTTAGCGCTTCCACATACCTGAAACAAGTTAATATGTGACAATTATTTTAAAAAGCTGACACACTTAACGGACAGTGACAAGAAATTCAGTACTTTCATATTACAACACAGAACCACGTTTTGTATTTTTAACAAGATGTCTAAATTTTATGTCACAACATTGTGATAATACTGTACAAGGGAAACCTTTAGGAATCTTCCAAGGAAACCAACACAACTTGTTGCAACAGAAGACATGGTAAATATATTTACAAAGTAATTATCAAATTAAGCAACAAACACACCCATTTCACATTTATTGCCTCTTATAAAATGATTAGAGTCAAAATTAAAATATGACTTTACCATTAATTGTGTGTAAATTCTTATTGCTATAGAAGAAAAGTTAATCTTTCATTCTTACATGGTTTCATCATCTCTGTATGGTATCACAGCTCGCTTATTTCCAGTCTCTCCTTTTTCTTGAAAAGCGAAATATTTTTCAAACACTGATGCAAAACAATTTCTCTTGAGAAGTCCAGCCTTCTGTACGGCTTCCTCCCAATCATCTGGCAGTTTCTCCAAATCAAAAAGCAACGACACATCGTACCCTGTTGACAAAAGAGGACAACAATCAGTGAGAAAATCAACATTGTGTTCCATCTTTTATTATTAGTGCTGAATCAATCCTTCCCTGTAGTCAGAGATGTGTACATGTAATCCTGGTCATCAGAGACTCGTTTCCCCTTCTATTGATGATGGCTTCCTGTGGAAAGTTGTTTGTGATTTTGTAATTCTTTGACTTCTTTGTATCATTGTATTCCTATAGTTAACACTATATCTATCAAACACAAATCATATCCTTGTGGTAAAAGAGAAATTCTTAAACAGGCAATAATGACAGGATCTCCAAACAAATTCTGCCATAATAACATACCATCTTCTCCTTGCACCAGCAGGGACCCATACTCTCTCTTTATCAACTGTAAACAGAAACAATGGTAAGTTTAATGGTTTTCATTTATCATATCAGAAAAATAATATACAATATGACACATGTAAAGATTTCCTCTTGGTCTGAATAGATAAACAATTGCCATATAGACTCCCAAGTTTTTAATTTTGGAACAGCCAAACCATATGTATACCAGACTTATTTTATGAATATACACAAGGTAGTTATTAAATTACTGGTACAAATATGATTTAAAATTAAGGACCTTTGATTTCAGTCAATATTGTGTTATATCAACCTGGTAGAAAAATATTGACCACATCAAAGGCTCGTAAAAGATATGTATATATGACATTCTATATAATTGTCATTAACAAGGAGAAGGTAAGAAATCGGTATAATACTAGTTAACTATTATTACATACAACATTTAACAACAATTTCTGAAAAACAGTATCATGTATAAAAGACTTTAACACACAGAAATAAAATGTAAACACATTCCATTAAAGAGGTAATCAGCATTGTGTTACATAATAGTCTCCAGGAAAAAAAAGATGTATTTACCAAGACAAATGATCAAGTTTATCATGATTAATCTGAAGCTTTGGAAAACTTTCTTCAAATGATTACAAATAAACTGGAAATTTAGACAAGGTTTGCACAATTTGATATTTCCATACTTATCACATATTATTTATGATGAATCTTAAAGAGATTCTGCCCTCATAGAATTGCACAGAAATTGATTCTAGGTTAATTCCATTTGTAATACTCCTTAGTATAATTACAGTATCAGCTTTTGATACTGAATGTAGAAAGGATAAAATAACACACCTCATCAGCTCCATGTTCCTGTAATTCCTTGTAGAACTTCAATGATATGCTGACCTGCAAATAATCATAAACATATGTTCTATTAACACAAATCAAAATGACAAAGTTTTTACGGTTCTGTCTTTTACCATTTACAGTTCACGATAACTGACATAAAAACAAGACACAATGAACTAGACACACTTTTGGGCTTTTTCTTTATCAAGAAGATTTTCAAACTGCCAATTTCACTCATTTTTTAGGGCACAGTAATAAGAGGCCTAGGGGCCTTGAGAGTCACCTGAGATAAGCAATACTGAATATAAAGCTTAAAGGGTAAGTAGCTTTCAAGTTCCATGAAAAATGAATTGCATGACATTGATGATAGAAATCCAATGTCAATATATGCATACCATCAAAACTGTCATCCTATACTCATTATTCTTACCAAGATATTTCCAATGAGAAATAACATTATGCTAAAAAAAATAATTTTCCTGTAAAAACTATAGTAAACTTCACCTCCTTCCCAGGGAGAAAAACAAGACCCAGAGGTCATGAAATTCACCATTTCCACAAAACACCTTAAGATCCTTCCAACAAGGAAGAGTGTTTGATTCTACCATATTTGGGTGTTGACAATTTTTTTTTGTTGTAAATTTAAGACCAATCAACCCTTTTTGACCCACCCACCAGCCCTTGGGGGTCAGCCAGGATCAATAAAATGTAAAGTTTCAAATGGTTAAGAAATTAAAAAAAAAAATCATAAATCAAATCCATTTTGTTATGGTTAGTCCCCATATTAACATCCATGCTAAGAATTAGGAAAATAACAAAGTATCTGACTGAACTGTAGACCCGTGAAAAAAAGCTGCTCCAAAACTTTAACCAAAAATTACTGCAAAAAATTTAAGTTTCAAACATGTAATAATGTCATGACTCATTTTTCGACACAGACACGTACAGTATACCATAATATTTGTGTCGTTGATGAATGTAAAAAAAAGGAAAATTAAAATGATGCCATCAGCAATTCATTGAAAATGGCAGTTTGAACTGTAATATTGTTGAACAAGAACAGTTTGAAAAACTATGGAATCTTCTTACTCTGACTTTGGACTTGTCATTCTCAGGATTTGATATGTGATATAAGACACCATCAAAATCTGAAACGGAGAAAAAAAATTAGATTCATTAAGTAAGACGTTTATCATTGCCTTAGTTGCCAAGTATTACATATAAGAGAACTTGTTTTATGAGTGCCTACACGAGGAGTTCAGAACTGATGTTTTATTGAAGATAAAAAATAAATCTTACCACAACTATTCAGTTCAAGTTTCAAGATTGTTGATAAAGTTACCCTTCTCCTAGATATTTCACCATCTACGTTCACAAAATAACAGAATAGAAATTGTATTCTTAGAGAGATGCTATATACCTAGGCTGAAATCAAAACTTCTCTCTGATGTTTTCTTTAACTTGATGGAATATTTGACATCATATTTTCTCTGATATGTGTCAATGGCTGATAAGGAAATACTTCCTTTAGTAATGTGAAGCTACAATGTGTTCTAGCTAGGTTCTTCTCAGGTATTTTAGATTTTTTCTTTTGTTGGAATATTTCATGCAAATGCCACTAATAAAGGAAAATTGTCAAATTAATAAGGTCACTGCTGTAAAGAGACCAAGGTAGCAGATTCACACTGATGCCTAAGTATTTCCATTAATTTTCCATACAACTTTATTTTCAAGCATATTTACAATGACTGCCACTGTACTGAACCTTTCTAGAGTTATCCTTGTAAATCTATCACAAAGTAAACTCTCATGAGATTAGCGGAAATAATAGGCTTACAAGAACAAGTCTAGAGAGAGACTGTATAGTGTTGGCCATTGTAAATATGCTGAAAAGTAAAGTTGTTAAGAAAAATGAGTAGAAATACTTAATTGGCAACATTCTATTACTTTTTCACATATGAATGTTAGTAGAACGCTTTATGTTTCCATCAATGAATGATTCACAACTATTGTCCTTTGTATACTGTATAAAACATTGCCTGAATGGTGACCCATACACAAGTTACTAAACTTTGGCATTTTTTATATAAGGAGAAATTCTGATAATTAACCCCAACCAAGACAGAAATAGAATCACAGATTGATAGTCAGAAACCTTCAGTCTGAAAGATAAATTATACATTACCTGCAATAGTTATGTCAATAGCTTCAGGTTTACCACTGAAATGAAAATTATTTTCATACCATTATTTAACACGCACAAAGAGAAAAAACGTGAAAAATAAATCGCAGAATTGAGAATTTCATAATAAAACCTATACTGTGCATATATTGTTAGAGTATCTCCACGCAAAGTCTGTGTATGCACTGAACATAATCATGTGATCGGCCGTGTTAAATTTCATATTACAGAAACAAACAGGAAAAGGGAAGGAAATAACTTCATGACGGTGTAAAATCAGGCGATAAAAGAAAACCTACTAGGTAGGATAGTTGTCATTGTTTTAAATAGCATAACAACAATAACATATCGTATCGATGGTTATCTGCTGTTATACTTCAGTTGTATATTCTTTAGCTCGGCGACACTGTCCTCAATGAAGACGGAAGTCAGTTTAACACCGGTGACTAATATTTTCAATATTTCAATTACTTACCCTTCTAAGGCATTCTTGATTTTCAGTGTGAGTGTTTCTTCTACAATACGATTCTGTATTTCCAGCAAAATCATGATTGCATGGAAAGGCGGCAGTTCTGGGGCGAAATTTATATGCCGAAGACTTCAAAGTTGGGTGTGTGAGCAAAATTGGAAAGGAAGTACTCACCACTGAAGTCAATATGTAACGGACGTTTCTATTGGTTAAATTATTCGACGGAGGAAACGGGGCCCAATATGGGATATCTCCTACCTGTCAATGAATCATATAACCGAATAACCTGAACAGGGTCTATACTCATAAAGACTGATTTTCTTGAACAAAACACTGGCCAGTTTGTTTGCATCACGTAGCACAGTTAACCGAGGAAAAACAACGCGAAAGTTCAATGCAAGCTAAGAACTACCGATGCTTTCACGAGTTTTGCAAAGTCGGTGCCCAATTAATGTATTTTTGCTCCCACTCTCATGGTCAGCAATGGATCGTATTAAAATTGTCGCATAATGCCCCAAGAGTAGTATTTGATAAGATATCTGGGTTATTATCTAGTGAAAGCCGTTTTTAAGTGATGATCAATCGATTTCGGCTCGAGGAAATCGCCGAGGAATAGAATTTTCACGTAAATGCGATGATATTTTGTATAAGAAATATGTGTTCCGATTTGAATTAATAATTGAAGATAAATTTGGTGTATGAAAATATCTTCGCGTTATATCCACGTCAGCTATTGACACGGCACACACAATCAGACATACACTCTATACATTGAGACAGCAGGTTGGTTACTACCATTGAAACAAGCGTTTAAGAATTACAGATGTATGTCTGTTGGGGGCGTTAGTATCAGAACGAGGTAGGCGACTGATTCGCTGACAAAAGACAGGGTCCTTGTACCGGGACATAGTACAAAAAATCTTACAATTTAAAGACAAGACAACATTATGTTGATTGAGCAGAGATATCCATTTTGTTTCCTGCCAACCTGTTTCAAACATTGTATGATTTATAACTGACACAGAATTTTGTTTTCCTGAACAACATTTCGGTTCGATCATTTTTGGAGGAGTCATCTACCTCTTGCTTTTTCACCATGTCAATCTTATTTGGAGATCTCCTTCCGCAGTTTTCAAATGACATCTTCGGAAATTGAATGGGTTTACTACCAAGATATTGAAATATGCCGTCATGAATTCCTTCCAGTATTGAGATTCAATATCATTTTAATCTTGTACAGACATTTTTCTCCCTCAGTTTTGATTTCTTAACACTTTGGTTTGCTTTATCACCAAACTTATATCAATATATTCATCTCTAGTTTCGTTTTGATTCTACAAATATCCGCCAATAAATAGTTGATGTCCTTAGTATTTTTAGCAGTATTCTGTACCATTGGCGCCCACTGTGGTCGTATCATTATTTGGTCTTTGAAAATTGGTTCTTTTCCTTATTATATGAAATTTGAAACTTCCTTACGAGAAATGATAGTAATATTTGACCATCAAATCGAAGATGGTCGCCTGTCATCAATTTTGTTTTTCTGGTCTGTCCTAAAATCCACAGAGCACAACAAATGGACAAGAAGTTACATAATTATGAAATTTGGGAAGGATCCATCGGCGACTTCTAAAAAAGATAACAAGTGGGTGTCGGACAGCGCAGCGGTAACGTTCTCGTCTTTGACCTAGGTGATCGGAGTTCAATTCCCCAACTGAACGCAAAAGGGAATGGCGTCTCCTTCCTCAGTAAGACCCCTGAAATGCCTCAATCCGGGCCAACAAGAAGACTGATAAGTATAAATTAATGGCACTCGTTTTTAATTGTTGTGAAATAAATAGAATCTATAATAAATTGTAGATAGACAAACCGATATAGTTAGTACCACAAGGACCAACTTCGATGATAGGCGTCTACTGTTTCGTCAAATGTCCGTTTGTCAGTCAGTTCTAGGATAACCCTTCATTTATCACAACTAAAAATTCATCTTTATGGACAAGATGAGGAAGAGTCCTCACTGCGCACACAATACTTTGGATTTGTTTAAGACATCCCAGAGGGCAACCAGAGGTCATTTCAAATTTTGACACTTCACAACTGGTAAAGAGTATAAGTGTTTTCGTTGTACAATCTTAGGCTGGTCTCTGTTGATACTGATATATACGACTGCATAGTTTACGTATGTAAATTAAGCTCGGATCATTTCTACTTATATATAATTCAATGTTTCACGGGTGTCTTTTACAATGCAGTTTTGTTACTAAGGGTTTGATTCAATAGACTACTAAATACATATGTGTGTTATTAGTTTAGAAACTTAATCAAATGACTTCCGGTACTTTTTCACGATCTGATACATGTAATATATGTTTGTGGAGTGTGCGTATGAACTTTTCCTTGTCTTTGTGTGTGCTGCTACATGTGTGTGTGCACATATGTGTGTATATGGGATTCCTTACTTTTTCTATACTGTATGGAATCCTGTTGTGATGTACATGTTATATAACTGTTTCTATCCGGAAGAAATTACGTTATGATAGTTGCTCGAAAATCAACGATGAATGGAAACGACTAAGTAGTCTTCCGTCTTGTCATGGCATCGTCAAAGGTGAAAGTCATTTAGAAAACAATAATTAAATAATTTACCGAGAACTTTCATACTTAATGAACTCAAAATCAGTTTGTTTTTATCTTTTTAGGTATCCAAATGTTTGTTTTAATCATTTTTTAACGGTTAAAACTATTAATAGTGACATGAAGATAATTTGATCTATGTGTCGAAATGTATAAACGGTAGATAAAAAAGATACCTTTAACACAACATATCACCGTGTTTGTGGGGGGAAATTTGTATGGTACTCTGGCGTATGCCGTGAGCTGAAATCCGTTCATCGAGTATCTCTTTTAAAAAACCACTTTATTAGACATTAATCTAATCAAATGTACGATACTAAAAAGTCACGCGGGATCCCCACACTGTATGGAACATCGTATGTATTTTGTCCATATCAGTTTCTTTATGGGAACCTCATATTTCAGATCCATGCCTTTAAGTATTGTAAGTGTACATACATCCTCGATACTCCAAGGGTTACGATCACTTTCGCTCTCTGCATTCCTGGAATGGTCCTCGATATTCCAGAGGTTACTATCACCTTCGCTCTCTGCATTCCTGGAACCATCCTCGATACACCAGGGGTTACAGTCACTTTCGCACCCTGCACCCCTGGAACCATCCTCGATACTCCAGGGTTATGATCACTTTCGCTCTCTGCATTCCTGGAACCATCCTCGATACTCCAAGGGTTATGATCACTTTCGCTCTCTGCATTCCTGGAACCATCCTCGATACTCCAGGGTTATGATCACTTTCGCACTCTGCACCCCTGGAACCACCTTGATACTCCAGGGGTTACAGTCACTATCCCTCTCTACACCCCTGGAACCATCCTCGATACTCCAGGGTTTACGGTCACTGTCGCTCTTTACACCCCTGGAACCATCCTCGATACTCCAGGGTTATGATCACTTTCGCTCTCTGCACCCCTGGAACCATCCTCGATACTCCAGGGTTATGATCACTTTCGCACTCTGCACGACTGGAACATATAATGGCAAAACTGATGGTTCCATATGCGACACCTTGTGGACAAGACGAAAAGACTAGTTTGATCCTTTGCACATCAAACGAATTTCGAGGTCGCATAATGGTATATTGTAATGGGTTTGAAGTTGGTTGTCGCTGGTTTGTAATCTTCAAAAGGAAGATATCAGTCTGTGATTGGTCACTTCTTTTTCTCCTGGAACTAATCAACTTTAAACTTCGCTTGAGCCTTCAATTTTGCTATACATGTTCCAGTGGTGCAGCCTAATTGACATTTTCCCTGTTTTTCTGTTTCAGCCTATACGTTCTCATATTAATCCAAACCACATATTCCGACTATTTATAAAATCAATCGCCAGGTTACAACATAATCGATAAAACAGCGACGCATTTTTTGCTTATTTCTTGAAGTGCGGTGAATTAGTAATTGTAATACAAATATGGCGTCTACAGTGGACGGGTTTTACCTAATTTAGTAGTTTTATTATATTTTAGCCCACACTCATCAGATGGTGGACTGTTCAAATTACCCTACGTCCGTGGTCCGTCGTCTCAAATCTCTCTCAAATTTCATATGTAGGTTGTCCTTGGCCTCTAGTTGTGTCCATGAGATTTGGGCCAACATGGCAGACAGGTGACCATCTTGGATTTTGACTTTGAAAGTTTGTTATCGCTATTTCTTAAGAAATACAGGACGGATTGCTCTTAAATTTCATTGTAAGTTCCCCTTTGTCCCTAATTGTGCTCATTTAATTTTGGAACTGGCCAAAAATACGAAATGTCCGACAGATGGCCATCTTTGATTTTGAATTTGCAAGTTTGTTATCGCTATTTCTTGAGAAGTACTCTACGGATATTTCTTAAACTTCAAATGTATGTTTCCCTTGCTCGATAATTGTGAACATTTGATTTTGGTTCTGATCAGCAAAACAAAGTAGCCGACAGGCGGCCATCTGGTATTTTGACTTTGAAATTTTGTTATCGCTATTTCTGGAGAAATACTGCATAGGTCTTTTTCAAATTTCATGTGTGATTACTTTGCTGTTTTGGTTAGTCTCAAGTATGTAAAAAATAACCAAATGAAATACATGTATTCGTCCACTTTGTTTTCCTCAGCACTCCCTGTCCGTGGCATTTACAGTGTATCCGCGTTATCCGAGAAAGGCACAAGTCTGTGTTTATTTGGTAGAACATCTTATCCTTATTTCTCTGGATGACATGCAACGATCCTTCAATGTGTTACTCGGTGAAATGTGGATACATAACTTAATGTTACCCATCGTGAACATGTGATGACTCCCATACAATTTGCAGAAGATCCCTACACTTGTTCTTAAAACTTGCGACAAACTTCAAATGTCAAAATCAAAATGTAAACTGCCACTGTCAGCCACCCTGCTTGTGTGGAATGCTAAAAAGATTTTAAAATGTCTCTTTAGTGTTTTTTTTATCTTTCTTATTTTTGAGAAATACTGGTAGAGCCTAACAAACTTCAAGTGTCATTATCCAAAATGACCGAAGGCGATCATCGTACCATGCACAAAATGAAACATTACATGCACAATCATGGCTTGATGTTTCAAGAAGTTTTCCGTCGAAACAGTAGGAATAAAAATCCAAATTCTATATTGTCCATAACTTCAGTGGTATGAAAAACGCACACTAGTTACTGACTTGAACAAATCAAACGAAAACAAGAAAAGAAGTTTAACAAAGAAGTGTGAAAATGACTTGGCAAGCAGCTGTTGCTATGTCTAATTGGTGTTAACTAAACATGACACGATCCCACGCGACCACTGACCACTGGCCGCTGACACCAAATAGAGGAGAAGTGTCAAAATAGCCCCTAAAACTAGCGAGGATGTCGGTTTTGTTTAAAACAAAAAATAAAATCAGCCGTGAGATTTTGTCAACAGCCTCCGGTCCTCTAACAGACAGCAGAACTCGACCATTGAACGTAGAAGGTATGAAAAAACTATACGTAATACTAAACAACATTGTGTTATATATAATGTTTAATTAATCAGTCGTAGTAAATAACTACTAGAGGTGGAAAAAATAAATTTTAAACAATATAGCTGATTAAGAAAACAAAATGAAAATTGTAGGTTACCTGTTTATAGACACGAGCAGTTAGAGAACGTCACTGAAACGTGGACTTGTCATCAGGCAACGGGTAGGTTTCCCTATGACAAGACTATCTGGAAAATATACCTGTGTCTGAAACAAACTCGTCTAGAAATCTGTGCAACAAAAGAAAATTGATAAGCTTTGAAAAAAAAAGTTTCCTATATGTCCGTCAAAAATAAATAAATAAATAAATAAATAAATTTTCTAATAGAACATACTGTCATGGATTAAAAAGTAAATATTGCTTATTGCATTTATTTGTGGAAGGTGATGTACCAACCTCGGATGATATCGATGCGAGTGTATTCAACACTCATTACTCCTGCTCAAAATATATCTTTTGCACGAGTGTATATTCCATAGAAACAACTTAAAGCCCGGGCTTACACATAAAAAAATCCGTGCAAAGAGTATGTCGGACAAAATTACAAAACTAAGGTTGAAAATAAATATCAGGGGTTGAAGTTTGTTGTTAAGTCAATAAAAAACTGTCTCAGAAAACGATTCAAAACATCTTTAAAATTATGAAATTCAGACCACTCGCCTGGGCTTACACATTTTCTGCTGGTCTAGCTACGCCCCTGTTTTGGGAATTTCGAACAACGTTAGTTAACGCCTTCTTCTATTTACACAGATGCGATTAATTTCATGATCGTAATTGAAGCAAAAACTGTAAAAATATATATATATCTTTATCATTATTTAGTTAATTTATTTGCATCATTTTCAATCTATTTATTTATCTTTACTAAATAGGGGAGGTAACACTGGGCATGTTCACGCGCCAGTCCACCAGGTGGCGTAATCATTTGCAACTACGGTTTTGATTGGACAATTCATTAGCAGTTCAAAAACACCCGGCAAGAGGAAGGGGGAATATTGATGGCGAAAAAAAGGATAATTTAATTGTTTATTTGTTATTTTCAGCTGAATCAGAAAGGTATATTACATTTATTTACTGTATAAGCGATGTTACTTTTCAGGTCTAGTAAATCTGTGGAAAAATCGCATTAATATGAATTATACATCAGATGTATTTTTGTTTTCTGAGGCCGAACATCAACATCACTGTCCAGTTGATGATAGACCACTAGGCTACACAGTGTTGATGATCTTTGTTTTAGATAAAAGATTTAGCTGTGTTTATCCCTGATGAGGGCAGATACGAGCTCATTTCGTGTAAATGTTCGAATGTTAATCATGTTCAACGATACTTTACAATGAGGTAATTTGTATATAAACAGGGACATTACAGTGATTGTTATATATTCAGTAACAAAGCCCTGTTGTTGTGATCAGACACAAAATACCAAGGTTAATATGATAAATTCTGATAACTATAAACTATAAAATTAATCATTGTTGGATGGAAAGACAGAAAAGAAAATATGTTGCAATGGTTTTTAGTTGATTGCGCATCACAATCTGAACTCCAACACCCATTTTCCGCAGATGGATGCCAAACTTTCACTCATAGCCAGCTTTGACGACCTGTCTAGGAATGCGAAAGTGTTACAGGTTGGAATAGAACCAGGTATGTTTAATATGATCCCTGTTCAATCGTTCAGCTCTTAACCTTTGTGATTTTAAAGTGGAAGATGTGTTGCATTTACTTTTGAATAAAACATGGAAATAAAGACCAGCTCTGTGTACTTCCCATTTCATCATCATGTTGATACAGGCAGCTAGATACTGAAATAGGAACAGCACTGCATTGTTTAACGGACCAATGATGATTTTTTTTCAGAGTTCCAACGTTTTGTATCAAATCAACAAGACTGTTTAAAGAAGTGGTGTTCATTAGAAACAGAATTTGAAAGACTCCACGAAAGAATTTCTGTCCTTGAAAAAGAGAATGACTCCCTACAGACTACTTTGAAGCATGCCAGAAGCCAGATTGGTAAAGAAACGGAACACAGAAGATTTTTAGAATCGGAACGAGACCAATTGGTATGTGATAAATATTAAGATGTATGATATATACAGTTAAAACTTGCCTCGAAATGGCATGAGTTGAAATTCCATTTTAGTCAAAATGATTTTCAAGTCCGGATTTTTTTCCTTCTGCATCTTTGCATTTTTAGTTCAGATGACTCAAATTTGCATGAATCAAAATTTCGCTTGAGATGCGATTTGTCAGTCCCTTCATTTGTAAAGCAAGGGTAAAGTCATTTATTGTCTCGAAATTAATCAATTAAAATTTATCAAAACATTGGCATGTCTTCTGACGAAATATGTCAATATATACAAAGAGTAGAAAGTCACCTGTGTGTAACACGTGGCTAATTGTCAGCATATCGTTCCGGTGAACACACATTATCCTGTAGCAGTGACTAATTTGTACACTATCAAAAAGTAGTGCGTTTATTCAAGACGACAACATTTAGCTTGTTTGCGTCATCTGGAACGATAAAAACGTAACTGAAACCAGTACAAACTTTTTGACGAAATCTGATACCCACATTTCCAAAAGAAACCAATTTTGAAGTTGTTAAGGGCTGTGCACTTTGTCAGATTTAGTGTTTGGACAATGAAGTGCTGAAAGTATTTTTCATTGATAGAGTCTTTATCTGTGTGCGATTTGTCTAATGCTTGTACAATGTTTTCTATAACAGGTAAAAACTTTCTAGTATCACACTTTTCATATGTTTATTTAGTCATAATAAAGTCATATTGATATGATCTGTGGCTTCATACATTGTTTCTTGTAACATATCAAAAACGAATTAAAATTTTGTTCAATGTCATTCTGTAAAATGTATGATGTATATGTGCTTGGTCAGTAAGGGTATTGTACATGTTTGCGGAGGGAACGACACGAGTACAATTGCATTTGTTTGGAGTTACATGTTTTGCTATTGGCATGAATAAAAAATAAAAAGGGAAAGTAGGACAAATTCATTTGTTTATTTACTGCCATTTCAAATAACAGATTCAAATACACTGTTTGCCTGTAATCGTAGCCCTTCTTCATTTAGGAAACTGAAATCAGCAACATTATTTATACACTTTATTTGACTTGAACGACAGGTAAGTCTTAATATTTTCACTGTCCCTTGAATTTCGAGATAACAAGTCTCGACTGTACATAAACAAATAAGGTATCTGTAGCTAACACTGGTAATTAAAAAGAAAATGTCATTAAATATGAATTGACATTTAAATTTCATATTTAGGAATGAAACTCATTTGAGGGTCTACTAAATGCCTGGATAATAATGAGGATCAACTTTCAATAATGTTTTAGTGTGCAAGTATTGTTCGCTGTGTTAAGTTAGTGTTTGAAGACACTTTCAGAAAATGCCTTAAACACTATTTTTCTTTACAGGAAAGACAGATTGCTCTTATTCGGGAATTACTGACAGATAAGAATAGAAAAAGTATGCTGAATGAACAGGACAGAGAAAAATTGGCTTTCCTCAGTCACAACACTTACCAATCACAATTAGAGGGCAATTCTCCATCAAGAAGGTACAAGTCAAGATAATTCTGCATTAACTCACATAGCAGTCATATTTACAATGTATTCTTCATTGCAGAAAGTATGTTTTTTTCTTCTTTTTTTGTGTGTGTGTGGAATATCTCGCTTTGTTCCTGTTTCTCTGCCAAGTAAAATTTCAGTAAGACCAATATTTTGAAACTAATTCTTGAAATTTGTTCCAGAAGATCAGTGCACAATTTTGTTTTCTTTCTTCATAGACTTGGGACAATAAATGAGTCAGCACACTCCATACTTGGTGATTCTGTTTATGATAAAACAGAAGATGATCTTGATACATCTTATCTCCGAAGTGGAAGGAAAATCAAGCGACCCTCTGCACCACCAATGGAAGATGAACCTGTGAAGCGAAGGAGGAGTGATGAAGATGTAGGTTCAACTAAATCTTTGCTTGCAGAGGTTTTATTCTAATGTAGTCCTAGTAAACTTGATTCAGAATTTTAGCCTAGGAAGCCAGGTGCCATGGGTCAAATTCTTTGTGGTGATATTGTAGAAATAATGATATCCTTGGTATAAATTTGCATTGTAATTAAAACAATATAGGTACCAATAATGTATTTTATGTTGTTAAAATTGCTTTACATTTTTTAATGGAGAACAAAAGGTTTAGGCTCAGGTAATCAAAGTTCTGTTTAGCAGTGTATCAAGGTTACCACCAGGAAGTGTTTATAACTGGATTTCCTAGAGAGCATCAGAAACATTACTCACTGGTTTGAGTTTGGAAGAGTGTCATAGGAAGATTGAGAATTTTTGTTTTTTTTTCAATGATACAGGAACAAAACAACTCCATAGTGACCACAACAACGGTCACCCTTAATGCTGATGGTAAGCTTGTGGGGGCTGTTGCTGAGGTTATCCCGCAGACAAAAACGCTCAACAAAAGCTTCAGTGAACCAGCTCTGGACAAACACCTGGATAGTCCAAATAGAGATGCTGGTAAGAGATAATAAAAAGGGTTCATCTGTGCTGACTTCTTAAATAATTTTTCTTTTATATGAAAGTTTAGATTTTAAATATTGAAATGTATTGCCTCCCGTTGCATGTCAACCTTTTAATGACAAGAATAATCCTAGTATTTATAATGATCAAACTGTATAACTACAGTTCTCATATTTATGAAAACAGAACTTCTTGTTTATTTCATCTTAACTGAAATTTTGTAAGGATGTCATAAAGTATCATCTTTTTTCAGAAAGTGAACCCGAATCTGAAGATTCTTACCTGGGTACACCTGGCAACAGAAATCAGAGTTCCAGACGAAAATCTAGAGGAATTCTCAAGGGAACTACTCCAAAGTGAGTATTTACATCCATGTTAACAACCAGTCTGATTTGTGTGATAAGTTACAATACAGAGTTTTCACAATGTTCAAATTCAGTGTATGTTTACTTCATTAAGAAATTCAGATGTATTGTAAATTGAATATAAGACTCTTTCAACAAGTTCATTTCTTCATTTTATGCCTAAACCTTAGTATATTTATGAATTGGGGTTCTAGTTCAGAAAGCTTTTGGGGGGAAAATGGGTATTTAAATTTAACCTGGCACACATACTACTAAGTGTAGTCTTTGACACATTGTTTAGGACTATTGTTTTGATAACCACAGCTTCAGTAATGATTAACTTAATTTAATGTCATTTGTAATTTATGAGACCTTAATTAAGTTCTATAGTAAAGCTAAGTGCCTGAATTTTTATGAAGGCAGTAAATCTTTTAAATTGAAAACCTCAGTTTTTAACAACTACATAACAGAAATATTTAACATGATGAGGTTTGAAGATTTTATATGATACTTTTGAAAAGAAGTCTGTTGAAATTGGAAGAAAAAAATAAGTATTTTGAACTTGTTAAATACAAATGTTTTATTTCATTTCTTTGTTAACAGAACACCACGTCTGAGAAAAGCCAGTTCTGCTGGTCGAGGTTTAAACAGAATTCACTTCTTTATCTCTAAGACGGTCATCAAACCAGAGACATGTGCACCAGTATGTATTGTTGAATAGACATCTCACAAATTTTACAAGAAAGAACTTACTTTTGAATAAAAGTCTGAATAAATTGTTCACTAATACAAAGCCTTTATATACCCAGAATTAGAAAGAGGGGGTCAATCATATAATGTTGAAGTAAGACTCAGCACTAGGATTGTTGGAAAATATGATAAAATTTCTAACTGCACACAAAATATGTGTGTCCTTCTTGTGGAAATTATAATAAAGAGTATATTACTGACTTCATTATATATATATATATATCATTGAATGGAGGAAGTTTGAGGGATTTGTATATCAATGTCAATGAATATGATTTGCAGTATTTCTTGTTCAGTAAAATTGTCAGACAAATGTTAATCCTCATTTATATATTTGTATATTATGCATCTTTGGTTTACCAGATTATTTTTGATAAAATGAGTTATATTTTTCAGTGTGGAAAGAGAATCAGATTTGGCAAGCTAGCAATGAAGTGTAAAGGTAAGTGATATAAACAATACCTGCTTATTATCTCTACATGACAAATATCAGGGGATGTAGGATCCTTCTATTTCTACATACACATACAATACTTGTTCTTGTCAGGACTCTAATGGCTTCATTCCTTCAGGAATATAAAAAAAAACTTTGTTTATTAAGAACATTGTATCTTAAACAAGTGTGAATTTCAGGGGTCAAGGTCACCACCATGTTTTTAGAAAATCCTTGTCAGTATCCTTATAGCTTCATTCCATGTGAGGAATTGATCAAACTTCACATCTACCCATAAAAAAAGACCATAATATCTTGGACAAGTTTGAGTTTCGGGTTGTCAAGGACACTATTTCTGTTTTTAGAAAATATTTCTCAGCACTGCCAGTTTCATTCTGGAATGAATTTTTATCAAACTTCACATAATATAAAGGACCATGATATTACATGAGTTGATTTACAGTGTTGTTGTGTCAAGGTCACCATTTCTATTTTAAGAAAATCCTTGCTACCACTCTTGTTAGAAATTAGTACTGAGATGGAAAACTAGTCTGAATACAAAATGTTTATATTTGTTTTGTCCAACTAAGACTCAGGTTCTGATGTTACTTGCCTTATGTTTTCTTTGTAGACTGTAAAGCAACATGTCATCCGGACTGTAAAGATAATCTTCCATTACCATGTGTGCCTTGCTGTCCCAGCACACCTGGAACAACAAAAATGTCTGGTGTAAGTTGTAACTTTTAGAATCTGTGTTTGTTTGATTTGAGCAAATGTTTGATTCAATTATATATATCTGTAAAAATCAAAAAGTTTTCATGTAAGAGGGTGACAGATTTAAGTTTGGTTTGCTAATCTTTCAGCTGTATTAAATATTGAATATGATTGAAGAAGAATGTAGCATATGACTGTGCTTGTGATGTATCTAGCACAGTATTGATAAAAAAAGAATTTTGATTAAAATATTATTTGTCTCTCCCAGGGAACAGAGGTGGGCTATAGTTTTGCAATGTAATCTTATTGAATCTATCAAATATTAAACAAAAAGGATATTCAGTTATTTTGCACAAAAGAACTATATTTGAATGTTTTCTTTGACAGGGCCTGTTGAATGACTATGCTCCTATTGACCCGCCAATGATTCCAGCGATTGTGGTAAGGCTATTCTCTTTTCTTTTACTATACTTTAACATACAACACTTATTCATATATTTACATGTATATGTATCACAAGAGCACTGTCAGAATTCTAGTTTCTGTGAAGGAAAATTATATCATAATTTTATTTGCTCCTGTTCATTAAACTTTTGATTTTAAAACTTTTAAAATAAATAACCTATCAGAATTGTCTTGCTTCTTTTATTACAGGTTCACTGCGTAAATGAAGTGGAGGCAAGAGGACTCACAGAAGTGGGAATCTACAGGGTTCCAGGGTAAGGCTTAAAGCTTGTGATTGTAAAAGATATTTCTATTAATTAATAAACCTGGAACTTTCACTTGAGAAGGTAATTTGAAAATTTTGATGAAAGCAAAAAGGGTCTTCAGTGAAATATGTTCTTGGTATTTAAGGGTTAGAAATACAAACCATTCTTATTTTGTTAGGATGTCTCATTTTTTTAGAATAACTTTACTATCACTCTCTATTTTCCCTGATTTCATTGTTTCAGATAAAAGATAGGGATGTTATTTTGAAAAAAATACATTCAACCAGTGCTAATTGCCTGCTAAAATCCATTAGCCTGAAACAATATTCTGCTAGCCCCAAATATCTCCACTAATATGTGAAATATTAAAAAAATGTGTTTTTAAAATTGATTCACAAATTTATTTGAAAAGCTCTTAATTAAACAAAGCTTTAATGTGTATATCATTAAAAAAAGACAGCTTGACAAATGCTAGGAATCCAGCTCCAGTATTTAGAATTCTTCATAAACAAACATGGCTGTTTCTGCTTTAGCAAGCTTCTTGCTGACTCTTGAACTTCAGCTCTTCACAAAGATTCTTTCACCTAATAAAAAGTATTGATTTTATGACCAATAACTGGTAAATTGGTAGAGGATTAAGAGATATGTGTCAGAGCTATACAATATTGTAACCTACTATATCCACATCCAATCAGTATACATTAGTACATTAAGTCTCTTACGTTTCTTAATGTGATTTCATATCTCTTTTATTGCATCAGAGCTGAATCACAGGTGAAGGAATTGAAAAAGGAATTCTTCAAAGGGAGGGGAGTGCCAAATATGGTGAGTAACTTTAACAGACTAGAAAAAAATAATATTGTAAATATTCACATTGATGGAATATCAGGACAGTATTGTTATATGTCTCATCATGCAAATAGACCCTGCATTGATACCAGTTTACTGAGAGGTCAGATAATGAAGTTTAACTTTAAAAGTCATTAGTAAGATTCTTGTGCACAGTCATTTGCAGAGAATTTGAAAACAAAATTCTGTTTGAAACTATTTGACTTATATTGGAATGTGTTTTTTGATTTAGTTATAAAGGTGGTGATTAAAATTACTTTGCTTGTAAACTAAGACCCTGCAGCTTATTTTGTGTATGAATAAAACTCTTGTCTGTTCAGTCACATATTGATGACATCAATGTGGTGTGCGGCTGTCTGAAGGATTTCCTGAGAGGCCTTAAGGAACCTGTCATCACTTTTTCTTTGTGGAAGGACTTTAAGAGTGCAGCAGGTGGGTCTATCATTGCTACTGAAAAGTGTAGTGTTGTCTTAATAAATACTTCCATTAAAGCAACTTCCAAGGTCATAACTGTCTAGCTGGGTTAGAAGAGTTTGAGTTTCTCAGTATCATACATTGTATATCAACTCAAATATACAATTTAACATATGTAGCAAATTTGTTTTCTTTTAGAGAACCGAGACCGTGCTATGGGTGATTCTGAATTATACCAAGCTATAAGTCAGCTGCCACAGTCTAACAGGGACACACTGGCCTTCCTTATCCTGCATCTCATCAGGTATAATTACAGGATTCTGTTAAAAGATAAGATATGTGCATCAGACAGCAAAATAAGTTTTTAAGATATAAAAGTACACCCCCAATCATTTGTATGATTGATATGCTGTCCAACACTGGCAATTGGATATTCACCAGAAAAAAAAAGAGATATTTCTGTAGTTGATAAGTAGATGTCAACAGCTAAGCTAAGTTCTCATAATCCTTATTTGTATGTAAATCTCAATATTTGTCACTGTTTCATCAATAACAGCATTAAAGTTTTTAACTTTCCTGACTCAAAGTGGTGGGGCTGAAAAGGGGAAAAAGAGCAAATTCTGTAAAAATCCTGTGCCTCCTGTAGGAATGATTGCATTTTGCCTAAATTTGGTCTGAAGCATTGCTGGGGGAAAGGAAATTAATTTGTATAAAAGAAGGGTCTTGCCCCCCTGGGGCGGGAGGGATGGTGTCAATAGGGGAAATAAAGCAAATTCTTTAAAATCCTACTCCTCCTGTAGGAATGATTGGATTTTGTCGCAAATTGGTGTGAAGAGTTCTTGGATGATGGGGAAATCAATTTTGTATTACTATGAGTCTCGACTACCTGGGATGGGAGACCCTTGCTTCATTTGGTCAATGGACTGGTGAATCAACTGAATTTCAAACTTATTTCTTTGGTTTTTCACTGACATGCCTGAGGAATGATTTGGCCTGAAGTATGAATGATTTGGCTGACCCCCTAAGGGCAGAGAGTTAAGGTTCATTAGGAAAATAGATATATTTTGTGTTTTGTTCTTGGATATATAGAATTCCCTTCCTTTAGTTTTGATAAGCAATTTTAGTCAAAAAAAGCCAGGTGAGCGATACAGGCCCTATATACCTCTTGTTAAAGTCATACATTGATATTAATAACATTTTGATGTAGTTGTCATTAGTTGTATAATGTATTCCTAAGCAGAATTTGTGATTCTTATGAGTGTAGGAAGGGATTAAAACATTTGACTATGATTGTATGGTGTTGATTTTCAGAGTGGGCGAGTGCCATGAGTGTAAGATGCCGACTAGTAATTTGGCTAAGGTATTTGGCCCCACCATAGTTGGCTACTCGGTGCCAGAGCCAGAACCCCTCATGATGATCAACGAGACTAAGTACCAGAGCATGGTAAGGACAAAAAGATTTTTTTGACAAAAGTGCAGCAGAATGGTTTGGTGTCATCTGAAAGGGCAATGTATAAGATTGATCATGTCAGTTTATTTGTAATTTTTCTGTTAACTTACCTTTAATTCACAGACTTAGATTCAATTTTAACCTTGATTCTAAAACAAACCTATGGTCCTGGTTCTATTTTGACAACTGTTTATAGTAAAATCATTAATTTATGGGGGGGGGGGGGGGGGGGTTTATAACATACAAGTTACCATTATCTATAGGAAAGACTCCAACAAGTCAACCTGACTTCTCCACAAATAAACCTACAACACACATCTTCATTCACCTATGTGAAGAAGTTTGTTTTAAAATTACACCATGACGTGTTTCATGCTGTCGTATGGTTGGTAACATTATAACGCGTAGCCTTCATGGACTTTGACAGTTATAATGTGTTCATTTCTTACATTGAGAGTTACTGGATGTATAATTCTCAAGTTTCTGCGAATGATGTGTGTTTGATTTTGGAACCAATTTCAATAAAAAGAAAAATTGCACAATATTTTTGCATATGTATCTCTAGGATCTACAGTTTAGCCCACCTTGTATTGGCAAAACATATCATCTGTCTCTGAATTTGTTCAACTTCAACATACCCTAGTCACTGTTCAGTTTTGTGATAACTTAAATCAACCAGTGTTTCAACATTTTAATTTCATATGTATGTTTGTTTAGACCTATCTACCTTAGATAAGTAAATGCATTATAGGTTAAAGTTCAAGGTCACCTTTTGAAATTTGAGTCTCACCCAAATTTTGTCATAAATGCAAGTTTACAGTGTCATCAGTCATGATGATAAATGTTATTTATAGAAAATTCCTTTTCGTGGTAATTTCCAGTTGTAGGATAGATTATCTTTATGTTTCAGAAAGTCATATTATAATAATCTCCTGCTTTATTCCTGTTTTTGATACTTCATGCACAGCATCTTTAAGTGCCCTCTGTATTTTCCTTGATTTCATCTTGTCTTAATCCTTGAATTCATATGATCACAAAATGTCTAATTAGTATAACTTTTATTATGTTCCCCAAACAAAGTCTTATTTCTTCCACTTTCTTCCGCCAGCGAGGTTTCCGACGCGTTTCTCAAAAACTATTGCATGGAATTTAACAAAACTTCACACACATATTCATACATGCGAGGTGGAATGCAGGTCACTTGAATTTTTCCAATCGGTCATCTGAGCGGACAGCTGTGGTCAAAATTTGGCCAAATTTTAGATATTATCCTATTTTCGTGTTGGCCAAATTTTAGATATTGTCCAATTTTTGTGAAAATTGGTATATATATATTAGGTGGCGCTCAGAGCAAAATGGCGTAGTCCATTTTTTATTTTGGTCATGTATGTGCACTTTCCTGAGGACACAACTGACACTTTGTGAAACAGATCATACTGAAGCTGGAATTCTTAGTGACTACTTAAAGAAAAATAAAACATAAAGACAAAGAAACAACCCAATACATCTCAGCTTAAAATATGATGGATTCTTTGTACTTTGTGAAAAAGAAATAAATGCCATTTATGCATAAAGTGTGGTTGGTGTTATTGTGACGCCTTTTGCCCTATATATTTAAATGGACCATTGAGAAGTACTTGATATTGAAAGTAGCAGACACAAAATAAACTCTTTGTCATACTGAGGTTAGGACACTTCTCTTTTTACCAAACTAAAAGCATCACCATTTCCTCTCTTCTGATGTTTTAAAAATTTACGTTCTCATTTCCATTCAAAATTGGTGTGTTCATGTTTGGCATGACTGCAGGTCTGATTATTGTGATCATTTACTGCTGAAGGGGTCGTTTGGGGGACATTTGTAATGGTCCCCATTACAATTAGTACTTGTTGAACTATATTTTTCCAGGAAATCAAGTGTTCATGAAATAGTGTTTTCTCGAAAAGCCACAGAAATAGAGCCGTGTGAAAATATGATTTTACATTATTCTGAAAAAGTGTACTGTGGGACTTCAAAACTTGCAGCAGATAAATATGGAAAAACAATTCTTCCTGATATGAAAAAAAATTGAGAGAGCTCTTATTTTATCAATTATTCAATACTATCTGGGTAATACTATCTATTACATGAATTCTGTCCTATAGTAGAGTATAAAATGCTTGAACAGAGAGGTTTGAAGTTGCTCATGTTTTATATTTCATGAGGCCAAATGGAAAAACTTGCTGTACAGAATTAATAGGAATGCTGTCACAGTTAGGTTACAATATTCATGATCATAGCTTTTGGTGGAGATCACTGCTACCAGTTAACTTCAAGGACATTTTGAGATAACAATTTGCAAATGTTCTAAATTCATGTTGAAAAAATTCAATAAGTTGATTGTTATATCCACAGGTAATGGAGAAACTGTTTGAGATCCCAATAGATTATTGGGAGTCTTTTCTTAACATTGATGAGGAAAACCTCTACCCTAACCAGTTCAACACACCACAGACACCAGAGAGCAGAGCAGGTAAGTCATGCATGTCAGAAAGCCAAACAGGTAAGTCACATATAACAAGAAACCAAAAAGTCAATCAGCTAAATCACAAAGAGATAGGCCAGAGAGCAGAGCAGGTAAGTGATGTATGGCACGCACTAGAAAACCAAGAGCTAACTGGCAATGATAGTCAAGAGTAGAGCAGGTCAGTCACATATGACATACCAGACAGCCAAACAATGAAGTCACTTATGACAGATACCAGGCAGCCAAACAATGAAGTCACTTATGACAGATACCAGACAGTCAAACAATGAAGTCACTTATGATAGACACCAGAGAGACAGGCAGGTAAACCAGATTGTAAAATACACCTATATTGCAGGATCCTCACTTCTGACTAACATTTTGTTTTTAAACTGACACTAGAAGGTTGAAGGTAACATACCCAATGCTAAGTTAATAACAACATCCTCACGCTAGTCACCCTGGCTTTATCCGAGTGTGAAATATCAAAATGATTGTGATGTATCGCTTGAAACATGGACCAGACATTAAAACAACTGAGTAAACAAAACTATTATATCTGAAAATAAGTACACATATGTATCTGGTCATGGCCAAGTCATTTTTTTTAAGTAAATGCAGTACCATTTTTCTGAGTTATAAGACACCAGTATATAAGCAAAAGAGTCTGTTTTTAGAGATATTTTTTATTTGATCCACAAATAAGCTGCACTGACCCAAGTTTGTTAATATAACAGAAAATGGAGGGCAATTTATCAAGATCTCTAGTGAAACATTTAATAAAGTTTGCTTATAATCTGGAAAATATGGTAGAAACAGTATCTCTTCTAGGTCAGTTTTCTATCCCTCGCAGC
The DNA here is from genome assembly GCF_031769215.1 of Ylistrum balloti. Classification (NCBI taxonomy): domain Eukaryota; kingdom Metazoa; phylum Mollusca; class Bivalvia; order Pectinida; family Pectinidae; genus Ylistrum; species Ylistrum balloti. Next base: position 3,347,566 of record NW_026781942.1, on the reverse strand, counting down.
TAAATAGATGACTATAACTTTCTCATCTTTTGGACAAAACCTGGAATATTTGTTCTGCATACAAATTATCTAAACTGTTCCTAATATAGCAGAGAATTTGTTGTTAATTTGGAATACATGTAAGTATTATATGGACGACAGAGTTTTCTTGTTGTAATGAAGCAATCATTCACCAAAATTTCCATCAAAGAAGTATTATCATTGCTAGGTCATTATGATAATATATAACTTTTGTATGGTTTCAGTGCCAGGCAGCATGTTAGGTCCTATCCACACACCTGGCTCCTACGAGCACAAGAGCAGAACATGGGGCAAAAATTCCTTCACACCCAGGTTTGTATTGCCACTACACTCAACATAATTTTGGGCAGTGTGAATGTCATCACGCTTTTCATTATATTGTTTTTTTTTTTTTTCTTTTTGTATAATTTGGCCAATAAATGGTATGCACTTCATACTCCAAGTAAAATGTTACATGACTCCAGAATCATCAGTGAATAGAGAGTGCAAATATGATTTAACTCTACAGCAGGATTTCATGCCTTGGAGATAAACTAAGCTGTGTGAAAGATTTTGATTTAGATATTTACTCAAACTGCTTATTTAATATGGTCTTTACATGTTATTGAACCTTCTCTATCCTATTAAGTCAACTCTGCACAGCCACAGGCTTTTTTGCGAAATTGTCAACTATACAGTAAAGATGAAATTGAAGTCAAAGTTGTATGTAGTAACTTGGTGCACATGTGTTTTGAGTCATTATACCCCCCACTTAGGTGAAGGGGTATAGGAATCACTTTATGCGTTGGTGTGCTAATGTTCAAGCCTCCATGGTAACATCGTTTCCATGATATTCCATGAACTCATGAACAGATTTGGATCATATTCACATCATACCACCAAGGTCTACACCTGATTAGAATTTGGTGGTCAAGGTCAAACGTTAACCTTGTCTACTTTGGAAATAAAAAGCTTATGTAATAGATATTCTATCAACCCTTGAATAGATTTGGTTCCTATGCAATCCCTGAACAGATTTACCAGCAGGTAGTTCAGATTCACACTAAAGCAACACAACGCCAAGGTCTGTACCTGAATAGATCTTGATTGTCAAGATTTAAGGTCAAAGGTCACCCTTTACCATTTGTCAAAAAAAAGCTGTGCTAAATTAGGGGTAGGGGTAAATTTATGTGGGCCCCCATGTTTATTTTGTTTTATTCTATTAGCAGGGATCAAAAATTGTGCACTGCTTTGATTGAAATGCTACAAAATATATATTTATAGCAATCTGACCTTAAAATGAAATTGGGTTGTCCTGGGCTTTTGCAAATATTTTTGAGCTTTAAAGCTTTAATTTTGTTGATAGGACCAGTTGTGCACAGTATTGAGAATGTTATAAAGGGGAGAAAGTTTTAATGGTAATTAGATTGGATTAAGATGTTGTTTTCTTTCACAATACAGGCAGAAGGACAGGTAACTCATCAGCATGGTTATACATGTCATATCAGCATTAAAAATATATGAAACTAAAGTTATTGAAAATCATTTACATTATATATGTCATGATGTGTATATTCATTAAATTAAATATGTATGTATTGTTTCTAATACACTTGTATTTCATAGCATAAGTTGTGGTCTCATCTTGTGCAAGTTGGTTACATATGAAAATCCAGTAAGAATTGTATAGCTGTTACACAGAAGCAAGGCATGTTTTAAGATTAGACAATCGATAATGACACTGAAGTAATGATAGTCAACTACTTTACAGCAAAGCAGCCCCCTATGTGACTGGATCACTTAGGTACCTATGGTTTATATTCTGCTAGTGTGGAATGGGTAGTGGCTCGGGGCTAAAACAGATGTTGTGTGTAGTAGAGACTTCTTGTCTGAATTTACATTCATTAGAAAATATTTCTTCTGTATATTTCATGATAATCAGTTTCATAGAGGTATGGGAAAGGGTCATTTTTAATTCAGTAAACATTTTGTTTTGGGATATTCTGAAACTGATCGTGAGGAAGGAGTTGGAGGGAGAGATGTTTTTTCAGATATGCTACTATTGGTAAATGAGTTTGAAGAAAAAAGTGATCAAATCATCTGATGGTGGCTTCACCCCCTTATATTCTTGATGACATACTTAGTGAAATTCTCTCCTTTTCCTTACCATAGAAGAAAATGGGAACTGTTCAAATATTGTAAAGAATATGATTCCCTTTCCTCTCCAATAAGTAATATTTGATTACTAGCTCTAAGGTGAATCTGTTTTGTAGGGTAAGTTTCCAGGTCTGAGGTTTCATGTGCATTTGATTTTTTAAAGACATTTCACAGCATATTTATTGTAGCGTTATATTAGCTACTAGTAGCTTGTTGTATACTACTATTAACAGGGTAATGGTGCTGCTCTTGCTGCTACAGCTCACATCTATATTTATATAATGGTGGATCTGTAAACCGAGAAATTTTCACTTATTGCCATCTTAGAAAATCATTTTTAATCACTTGACCCTTCACCAGGGTTATTAGGATCTTTCAACCCTTTGGAGGTACAATATGGGAATCTCATCTCGATGTGAAAGATGATTATGTCTGCAAGCACAAGGCTTGCCTAGTGTTTGCAACTTAGTTGTCTTTTCTCAAGGGTTCCAAGGGTAAAGATCACACCCTATCTCACAACAAGAGTGTGAAAGATTATTTTTCTCTTATCCTACTGACCTTATGAGGTAAATTTTTTGTTCCAGTGCTTGACACTGGTGATGTGACATCATAGAATGGGAAGGGAAATTCCCCTGTCTCAGTCCTAGGGTGTGACAAGGAAATTTCACACCCATAAAAAGAGTGCATATACCAGTCCAGGGTAAGAGAAATGACTATCCATCATTCTCTTTAATAGTATGGAATGTGAAATAGCAGTGAATATTCTCGGTATACAGCATACTAACTACCAACACCTGTGTTCAATACCAGATACTTCTAAGATATTGTGCCAATATAAATATGTTTTGTACAATGATCTTTACAAAGTTTTTATTAAAGAGAAACTTGCAATATTCATTGAAGATTTTTTGATAAATGGATTCTCTGTGATGTTTGATGATTTGTCTGTACAGCTTGATCTGTAGATTTGGCAGTAATCGGCGATGGCATGGGTTTGGTGGATCTACTACACTCACATCATATACACGGACAACTTGTGTAATCTTCATGTAACATTGTCTCTCATCATGTAACATCATTTATTTATCATCATTCAAATGATACCACTTTCAACCTTCAGGATGCCAAGGTTTTTTAACAAAAAAGAACATTTGTCTTTCTAAATTTTTAATATTTGAAATGGATTTTGAAGTTCCTGTATTTCATATTATACAACTTTTTTTATTTTCAAAAGAATGATCAATGAAAAAGATAATGAGTAGACTTTTATCTGATCCATACTTAAAATTGGGGTGGTTTTCAACATAGATAAGGAAAAACCAGGATAAAGAAGGTATCATCAATAAATATTGTTTGTTCTCGTTTGTTGAGAGTGATATCATTTGTCATATTTTATGTACTTTTTGGGGAAATTTATATCAATGAACAGAATTTCGCATTCTATTTTCATTTGGGGGAATTCAGAAAATATTAAAAAGAAAAAAATAGATTCTGTTCAACTGATAAACAAGAACTTGTTCATGGTTTCATAAATATATCATTTGGAGAAAATTGATTTATTTGAATTTACATTTTACATTTTGTACAACCAGACAATTACTTTTTGATTTGACAAATTTGTTAAAAAAAAAAAGGGGGGGGGGGGGTTTGTTTACATAATGCTTTCTTTAAAATTTTGAGAGTGCAGTATTTGTTTTTACCTGTACATGTCATGAGTAGAGGAACAAGTTCTTGTTGAAAAAAACCATGTATACTGGCATATCACTGACATGTTTTGTAAAAGGAATGCTGGAATGTGATATTGGAAAGTGGGATTTTATGTTGAAATAAGGAACGTTTTGAAATAAACAGAGGGAGAATGTTTCTGAAAATGTAATTTAAACCTAAATAATGGGACTTGCAATGATTTTTTTGTAAGTAGAAAACAATGAATACACCTTGTATCAAGTTAGTTTTTGAAAAGACACGAACATCCTATTACTGCCCAAATCTAACAATAACCCTTCAAATCATTTATCTTCTATGTCTCAATACTATGTTTACTGTCATTGGTATCACATCTACACGTCTTTTCTAACCATGACAAAAATACTGAAATTTTGCAAATCTTTTAATTTTGAAATTATGCAATTTCTTAAATTCACAAGTAACTGTTTAAGGCTATTCCATTACCCAGTAAAACATTTACTTGACCACATGACTCAAAGGAGTTTAGTCTATGGGCTAGATTTTCTGTCTATCACTTGTACAAGTTATTGATGGAAGTCTATGGACGCTACAATATCTGGATTCTAGGGGTGTGATAGATATTCTACTGGAATAACCGTTACCGATGTATGAAGTAAATAAAGTCTTTAGACTGAAGGTCCTTTCCTTATTGAATACTTTGGCTTTATGATCAGATGAATATATGTTATAGGCTAGTCATTATTATTTAGGTTGTATTTGTAATGTCCAGCTCTGTCAAGCTGATTTCCAATAACTATTACCAGTTCTAGCTACTTCATTTCTTTAGGGATGTAATGATAAATATTTATACACAGGTACCTTGGATGAGGTCATGGTATGTGACTCTAAAGTCAATGTCAGGGTTTCCTATATACTACTTATAGAATGGACAAATATTTGATACCTGCTGCCAAGTGGCAAGGACTTTAATGTTCTGGTATTCTAATATTTCAATGTCAGATTGAATTCATCCATTGAAAAGGAAGAAACATACAAATCTTCAACACCAGAGTAATGATTTGTAGTTAAATATGCTTTCATTTTAACATTGTCAGGATATATTAAACAAAATATGCAGTTGAAATTCCTGTCTAAAAAATAAGTTAATACATCTGAAATCTGAAAGTCCACTGATATTGAAATAGTATACAGTTCCTGTATATCAGTTTCTGTATAGGACCAGCCAATTTGTTATAGATTATTTTAAGTTGAATCGTAAGATATCTGGAATTTCTGAGACTGATGAGATTTCACGGTATCAAAATGTTCACCAAAGTGATCACCATGCATTGTAGGTAATTCATATACAGCTATCAAATCTGTAGGAGTTCGTAGTAGGTTGTGTACCTACCATTTATTGATTAAATAGTATATCTGGTAAACAGGAACCCTGTATTGGGTAATACTATTGCATGACATGTATTTTGATGGCCTATTGCAGTAAAAGTTTGCCTTTCGTATGCTAATTCCTGATTAACCAAAGTATGATACTAAAAAATGTTACTGATTACTTAGCTGTTACAATACAACAAAACATGTATGACAGTTAATTCTGACATCTGAAAAACATTACTTGGTACAATATGTTTATACTAAATAGACTTGAGCTGGTGATTAACTTCATACTGCTAGAGTTATTTAAATTCATTCTGCTATCTATTTGTTAGCCATGCAGATTTATTATTCTGTTCATTTGTTTCACTTTGTTGGCTTTGATAGCAAATAAAAAAAAAACAAACAAACAACATCAACATAATTGTACTTGTACTATACTGCTTTGTTCAGGTGTATTTTTTCTTTTTAATACATGTAATTCAAAAGCAAATGATTGAAACGATTTTTGATTAATACATAGCATAAAGTCCAGTTCCTTTCATCTCACTCCCGTAAAATCTTTAATTTTTTAGAACAATCTTTTGTAAATTTGCATCTATTAGTGTATTTTGGATTAATTTTGGGGTGTGTAAAATTTACAACATTTAAAAAAAATGATTTTGATATTATATGTTTACAGACGCAAACACTTGTAAATGTAAGCTTCAATTTCTAACATATTTCCAACACAGACAACTGTTGTATTTGTTTACCAATAAGATGATAATAAAAGGCTGTCAACCGATTCCTATATTCCTATATTTTCCTTTATTTTTAAAGACCTCCATTATTTCCTATATTTTTCAGGAAATTTGTTGCTGATAAATGAAGAGATTGTAAACATTTCTTTGATACTACTTTTGGCTTCTTTATTTTACAGGTTAGATAATTCTTAAGTCTTCAACAGCATCACCAGCCACCAGAAAATGATTCAGTGCATCTCTTTATCGCCTGTATGGGCACCTTGCAAGGCAGTACGACAGGATATTGGCCTTTTAGGTGTCCCTTCAGATGATGATGATGAACTATGCAGCAGCTCTCTGCCTGGATTGTGATGCTGTTGAAATGAATGGTTACTTTAAGGTAGTTTTTAATCATTGATTAATATAGAAACAGTAAGTGAAGGTAGGAATTTTTAGTATAAATGCCTTTGAATGAAATGATTTTCGTTTGGAAAACCCCTATATTTTGCCTCAAAACTAGCAAAAAACCAAAATATTCCTGTATTCCTCCTATATTAAGAAGACTTGGTTGACAGCCTGTAAGAATAACACAAACTACACATCACAGTTAAAAGTGTTGGAAGTTTTTAAATTCCAGTCGAATCAATCAAAGCCTTGAAGGATTAAAACCTGTTGATTTCATTGTATTTGAAAATAAATGAAAAGATGATCACAATGGTTTGAGGGCGTTTTCCACCCGGCGGAGAGACACTAGGTTCCTTGGTGTCACATGTGTTTGTGATACGCTGTGTTTGTTGTAGAATCACCAAGATGAAGCCCAAACTCATGCCACCGCTGGTGATGCCACGCAGGTCTGTGAGTGAGACCTGTCTGTGAGATGAGGTGGTGGCCACAGGTAGGCTCTGTAACCACCACATAGCCATTACTTGTATGACAAAGTGTTTATTGTTTGTAATAGGAATCGTATTGATTGTAGGAATGTTGTGTTTAGTACTGCATTGATCCTGTAATAAGTCAAGAGAAGCTCGGAGAGGGGGTGGATGGGGGGTTGCAGCAAAATGTTGTTAAACTTGCAAACAATTTGACTTGGCTTTGTACAGAATAATGCAATATTGTGTTAGTGTATCCTTATTGTTCTGAAAAGAAGTAGGTATCAGTGGGCATATTTCCAAGACTGGACCTATTGCAAGATAAATACAGAAATGAAGTTATGATGATCAATCATACTATGTTTTTTATTTGTTTTTCTTATTTTGTTCGAGTGAGGTAGTAAATATTATGGTTTAGTGTTCACCTTGTTCTTAATGTTTGTAGCAGTCTGAATCAGCAGAGAATCCAGCTTAGAGGTTGTAAAGGATATGTTGTATTCAAATAACTTTTCTTATTGAAACACATAAACAATGTCAATGTTTATTGTCTCTTCATCTATATATAAATTTACAGATTAAGAGTACCCTCAAATCAGTGAAAGTAAATTCCCACGTAAAGTAACTATTTTACAATATTTAGATGTTCTGTGCGATTTCCTTGGGTTTTTTTTAAAACAAAAAACCACACAAGAAACCATATATTTGTTCATCAAAAGAAATTGTTATTAATCAGTAATACTTTTAATATTTTCTTAAATTTTCTGTTTTATCATTTTTCAGATTTTCAAACAAGAGTCGAACCATCAACAAGAAACCCAGCCATTTCTTTTCCTCTCCAATGTTAAACTAATTTTCCATGCATGGTGCCTGACAGTTGAGATTTCCTGATGTTAAACTAGCTAGTAATGTGTTCTGGAGTTATATCTTTGTACAAAGTGGTCTGAACTGCTTTTTAAAATTGACAGTTGATTAGTGTTGATGGATATGTACACATTCCATATCATCAACGTGAAAAATTGATTCTGAATTTTTCTACACTTCTGAAGATGGCTGATTTCACATTGTGCAGTGTCAGGTACAATATTTAAAGTGACAGACAACCACAAACAAACATTTGAATGATGATATTCATCACCTGTATTTCATATGTAAATATAAGTTTAAACTCATGTATATATTGGATTCCTAAGACTTAAATAATGGGAAGCCTTTACGACTGACATTTACAACCTTTTTATGGAGCATAAAATTATATAAGCTTTAATAAAGTGTAGTTTTTAAACATTAAGCATTACCTTTGAATAGTATTTAGTGAATTATTGAAGGTACAAATGTCCATAATAGATGTACAACGAATTCAACACTTCTTAGTTCTAAATGAATACTGGTAATGTTATTAAATTTTATTTCATGACTATGAAATCACTTGAAGATGAAGTTTCATCTTTGAACTGTCAATCTTTAATTTTTTCTAAACTTTGTAAACAATCATAAGATTTGAAGATGACATTAATCCATATATTTTTCCATGGAAACCAAATATCCTGATGTGTAAAGCTTGACTAAACATCCCAGCAGCCCTATCGCTAGCACTTGTACATGTTTCGTGTTTTGTATACAGGTACAGACACGTAATGGATACAGATAGTTTGTGTGTATACAATCCATGTCTCAAGTGTAGCATATGCATTTGAACATCCAATTTATGCATGATCTTGTCTTTTTGACAATATCAACAGTACAAGTACTCAAGGTAGTGGGGACTTATTTTCTGCTATTTCAAATGATTTAGTTGAAAGATGTGGCTGACCTGCTTACTTCACTTGTGTTTTTGAAAGGCAAGGTAGTTTCACTGTCAGGTTCAATGTCACAAACCAAGATAAGGAATGTGCCAAATTTGTAAACGTTCCAAATGATATGATGTATTTCAGTCAAATATATCTGATTTTGACATTTTCTTTTCTTTTTCACTTTGTAAAGAAACCATCACCATTTTGTTTTCTTCTCTACCTTTCCTGGACTTTCTATCTGTTAGCTATATGCAGCAAGGCTGAATGACAGGATATCTAAATCGACTGACATGTCAGTGTACACACCACAGGTACTACTGGTTGTAGTTACCCAGGATATTACTGGCATTGTTCAGGGTCATTTCATGTCTGCTGTGTCATATCTCTTGTAAATATGTATATAAATGGTTGTGAATGATGCCGTGGACAATTCATTTACATCAACATCTAGTCGAAATTTTACACGGTATTTTCTTGCAGAGGAAAGTTCATAAGGTCAGTACATGATGCACCTTATTTGAAACGTTATAAACCCTGTGAGCCTTGTATCAAATAGACATTATAGTATGTTCTAATTCTGTTAGCAAATCTTGTTATATTTGGAATACATTTAGTAACCTTTGTTGTATATATATGCTCAGATCTGTGAAATATTTGTATATTTTTGTGATAACTCCAAAATGTCTTTTTAGGATCACTTTTATTTAATCATGTCATGTATTTATTAGTTAAAGATATGCTATATATCTGTGGATAATTTGTATGTACAATATGCTTGATATTAATTTCAAAGTATGACAGATCTTTATATGATGGTGTAAATGGTTTAAACATTTCCAGCAAGTAAAGACTTTTACAACTTGTAGTGTGACCAGTGATTTTTTAGAAAATTTTTTAAAAACTTTGCCATGCCTTGTGGAAATTTGTGTTTACCTATGCCAAATCCATTTTGGTTTTATATTGTCAGAATAATCCTACAATTGACACTCAATTTTGTTTTTACAGGGTCACAAATATTGTGTAAATGATGTGTGTGTTCATGTATTAACTGTAAATTCTATTACTTTGAAATCTCGTCACTAAAAATGTAGATTTTTTCATTGTCATCACCTATAAATTTGAAGTAAATGTGCCAACATCAATCGGAACTATAAACTAAGCATTTGATGTTTCTGAATTGTTTTAAATAGAACAAACATGTTCAAAATATTAAGAGAGATTTCTAATGAGAAGCAAATCTGATTTTAACAACGATTCATCACATCATGAAGAAATTTTTAAGTGAAAAATAATTGTTTTATGAAACCATCTGAAAATAAAACTTGAGATAAATAATGTGTTGTTTCTTTGTAATATGAGTGACCATAACAGTGGCTACACAAGGTAAATAATGTGTTTCTTTGTAACATTGGTGACCATAACAGTGGCTACACAAGGTAAATAACGTGTTTCTTTGTAATATGAGTGACCATAACAGTGGCTACACAAGGTAAATAACGTGTTTCTTTGTAATATGAGTGACCATAACAGTGGCTACACAAGGTAAATAACGTGTTTCTTTGTAATATGAGTGACCATAACAGTGGCTACACAAGGTAAATAACCTGTTGTTTCTTTGTAATATGAGTGACCATAACAGTGGCTACACAAGGTAAATAACCTGTTGTTTCTTTGTAACATTGGTGACCATAACAGTGGCTAATTGTCACTGTGAGCATTGTTTAAGAAGTTTAACCCTTACATTTTCCTATGACATAAAAATCAAAAGCTGAAAGTTGAATTCATTTTTCATGGATATGAAGAATTATAAGTTGATATAATGATATTTTTAGTCTTACGTTGTGCTGCCATAGCTTCCAGAACACAGAGAGGCATTGTGTTACATATGTATATCACCTTGACCTTGACTGTAAATTCTTAAAAAGAACATACAGGTTTCCAACGCATATTTTGGTCACCACTTCATGATTAGCATCAAACTTGGGAAATGGGTACATCATGAGAATGTTGTTGGTTTCATACTATAATGGGGTCACTGAAGCCTCTACTTGAACATTTATCCTCAATGATAGTTATTACCCTCACTTTAATTAAGGAGGTATGTGTATGTATGTAGTAATCACTTTGTGTGTCTGTGCATGCGAAAGTCTTTAGCAATATCTTCTTAATTTCCTTGCTTGGTCTTGTTTATCTTCATTCCTTTCTGGACTTGCAGTCTCTTGATGTTTGATGATCCTTCACTTACAGCATTTGAGTTGCATGCTTGCCCATCTAACTGCTTCATCATGTCTATAGCCACCATGTTTAGATGTTCTGTAGCTCTTCTGATTAAGCTCAATCCCATCACCAACAATATTGCAGAGATGATGTATACAGTGATTATTCCCTTTTCCAGTGCTTGTCATGTTATGATTTTTCCAACTGTAAATCTGAGTTTGATGTTACAGTCATAGCTCGATAAACCCTAGGATGCGGTCAGAGACATGCTTGTGTCGGGAGTGTTTGGTTATCAGCTGGTTTGGTACAGGTCCATTGGCATTGGTGAGGTCAAGCCAAATAAGGTCATTATGATTAATTTTGGCTTCATTGATAAGTTGAGTGGTATTGCCCATTGCATCCTCGGAAATCGGGTATCGCTTCCTTCTGTACAGATGAATCTATTGTTTCATTTCCAACATTACACATTGTCCTGAACTGGTTGATGTTCAACAAGTTTTTTCTGCTGTGGCACAAATATTACCCCAGCTCTCTGCAGCCAGACTTAGTTTTTTGGCCCTTCCTCCATATCACTTGAAAGAGTCTCCACATTTATCTTAAGGAGCTTTGGACCTTGTATAAGATACAACCGAGTCCTCGTGCTGATGCTTAATTGCCCTTTCATCACATCCAAGGTCACTTTTCATGTTCATTCCTCAATGGTATACAATGGGGTTGTGGGTTGCTCTGCTGATAGTATTCTGGTGCACTCCTAGTGCTGAGGGAGCCAAGATAACTCTTGATAGAGCATTAGCTTAGGTGATAATTGTGATAAGTCGTGGTGGATGGTGTTGATCAAGAAGCTGAGCAACGGACTGGTCTTTGCTGATGTAGTTGCCGTTTGGTACCCTAATGCTCTGGATGCATGTAATGGGCCTTTGGTATGTTGTTCAGTGAGTTAGTCACCAACTACTAAAAGGAGACTCGGAATGACCCTGGTTCTTCACTGCGATAAACCAAGTAAACCCCCCAGCAGAGTGTTTTTGCATCGGAATGTGTCTCCTCTAGATGTTTTTAATTTTGATTTTTAACCACCAAATTCCCAGATCCTTACCCACCGAGGATTGATGGTAAAGCTTGTAAGGATTTCCAATCAATGCAAGACTCATTCTGTCTTTTTCGTCTACTTCCAGCATTTCCAGCATGTTATCTATTCTTATTATCTACCTGTGCACCATTGACTTCTTGGCTTAAGTTAGTGTACACATGCTGATGCAGCATAAACTGGTCTGAGAGATGTGAAGCTCCTTTTGTAACAAAAATAATACAAATAAGTTGAAACGATTTACCATAGAAATTATGTGTCAAACAGAAAATAACTCAGGTTCTAAATACCATTGATATAGAAAGATTTTTTCCTGAAAGTAGTATACAGTGATATTTTCGGTGTTAACTAAAAAAATATCAAAATTAGATAGAAATTGCCACAAAGTTAGCATGTTCAAAATGAAAATTCTTCAGCAGTTCATTTGGAGAAAAAGGTTTACAACATAGCAAGGCTGGTTTAGTCCAACTTCCTAAAATATGATATTAAAAGGACTCTACAATTTTATATAGATTCTAACATTTGTAACTGTCCTAATCTGTCTTGAAATTCCCTGCTGAGTTGGTGAGGCACCACAAACGTCAATGTTGGTGTGATACTTTGGCTTGTTATCCACCAGCAGAATTCTTAGCACAAATTTTATGTATAATGTGTGCTGAATATGAGTTACAGGTGCTGAATATCAGTTGGAGGTGATCTGTAATAATTACTTATATTAACCTGTAATTGATTCATCAGTATTTATGTCACTAACACTCTCTATTTATTTCACAATTCAAGTATGAATATAAATTCCTGTGAGATTTAGTAATGTTATTTTAATGAAATCATAATCCGGAAATACAGGGACGTGAAGAATCAATTTTTAGTTTGTGTTCGATTTCAATATTATTATTAAACTTCTGAGCTATTTTTAGACGTGTACTGTTACAGGTCAGCTATTTTTGTATCCCGTTCAAGACTGAAACAAACTTGAGATAAATGATACTTAAGTGTGACATCATTCTGCACAACTTACTATCTAACTACAGGAAACACGAAATAAACGTCAGCTTCCAGATATGCTACTGTTTCCATACAAATCCCTGTTGATAAAAAGAAAAACGTGGTCACATGACCTCGGTTTTTTAATGGCGAACACCACGGACTGTAGGTGACCACATTTTGAGTGCAATTTACAGTTAAATGATCGTTACATTTCGAGCGTACCAGGTAAGTGACTTCTTGGAATAGTTTTACATGTAAACACAGTCGAATTTAAGGTCAACCTCCGCTGTTATGCATGAAAACAGCTGTATTAGGTTCCCTGGCAGTAACGTTCAGTGATCGAGTTGTTTATGTTCATGCACCTATTCTTGTACGGTAAGCAAAGATTTTCAGCCAACTATTGTTTCAACAGCACTTAAAAATCGAAATTCGACATCGTATGTTATTGATATAGATACGGAAATTTTAATTAATCTCGTTTTTTGTCTAAATCTGGAAAATACAATTTTCCAATGGATTCAAGCGCAATCATGACCGGGATGAGTTAACTATTGCAAAAAATCTATTTTTATGTTGCAGTTGGTTAATGTTGTGAAATGGCGAAAATTTAGCCAGGAATCCAGGCGTTTTGGAATTTGTTTGAATACCTTTCTCAAAGTGTACTAGAATTAATAGCTGTATATTCGTTAAACAGTCATGAAATAAATAATACAAGTTTCAAAAATTCTGTTAGATATATAAACAGGCCTATGTACCACTAAGTGATATTAGGTTCAGACTTTCTTATGTGCAGATTTGAATAAAGGTCCAGTGCTGTGTATTCACAAGTAAAACCTGTCAAAACCAGAATTAGAGAGGTCATTCTGAGTGTCTTTACAAGTTGTTTTCTAGTATGATATTACAGAGATCATCACAAAACTTACTGGTATGGAAGCAGCAATTACCTAAAATTTGAACTTTGACTGCATGACATGATAAGAGGGACATCTGGTCAGCCAGATATGTTTACAATTACACTGAGGATGCATGTGTTAAAATACATTAAACATTATACTTTCTGTGGCTACCTTGTAATAGTCAATGTTACTCATTATTATACGCATCCTTTTATTTCAGTTTATATATACATAAAATCAGGAAGAGGGATTCACCAGATTGTGAGACGTAAAACACAGAAATAGAAAAAAAAACTCAGTAGGAATCTTTATCAATTGAAATATGGGAAAATAAACTGGTAATATACAAACATGTTCATTAATGGACTCATCTGAAATTTGAGCATAACTAGAGAAAGTTAGAGGAGTAAAATACATAGTTTTGATTTTGATCAAAGACTATCACACACTTGTTGATTAACTTACAGACATTATTTCCAGGGTGGAACATTATTTTTGTATCTAATTAAATATTTCAGGGTAAAACAACCACATCAGCTTTCAAGTTCTTCAATTATTACACTCATCAACATGTTTTGCCCTGCTGCTTCATCAGAACAAACTTATGCCCTCTAAAGTTTAAGAATTGTGGGTTTTAAATATGTATTGCTGATTCCCGAGCTAACAGTTAATATTGTTGAATTAAATATTAAGCTTTGTTGTAAATATTTATGTATATTGTAAGAGAATGGTTGGTTACTTTGAAACTTGCCCTTGGATTGAAATAGTTCTTTTCTGCAGAACGTCTTAAACTTGAACCAGACAATTCTTTTATGTTATTTATTTTATTAGATCAGAGTGTCGTACAGATTAGTTCAACCTACGGGTAAATGCAACACAGAATGTCAGTATACTGTAAAACTTGTTATTTTTGTGTGGTTCTAATTTTGGTGGTTTTTGGCAGTTGTATTTCAACTGCGAAATTTTCCAGTGAAAATTTAATCCAATATATATAATGTATTTGCTGTAATAACAAATGTTATGCTCTGTCTATATATTTATTCTGGAAGCTACCCAAGTAAGGTAAGGACATAAAAAAATTTACCAAAATAATGAAAAACAGCAAGCATAACTTTTAAATTATGATTTTCACTAACATGTGGAGGCAGGAATTAGCCAGACAATAAGGGTCTGTTTTGTAATACTTTACATTGATGATGTGAAACACCAATCCATGAAAGCTTAAACTGTGAAAATTTAGTCCAGGGGAAAATCAAAACTCTTGCAGTAAACATGCATTGTAGTTGTGCCTATAGCTTTCAACTATGTGTCCTTTCTTCAAAAAGATGAATATCTATATATAAAGTTATAAACACAATAGACAGATGTCTGGAATGGCTCTAGATATTGTCTGAAACAACTTTTTCCAATTATATTCAAAAGGCGTGTAGAGATTGCCGACATCAGTGGTCTAAATATGGCTTAATAAACATGTTAATTCTCCTACTGCCATTAAATGATATTGCCCCAATGATGTCACATCCAGTTCATGGCAAATTGGCAGTGACAAATTATCTTTCTCCAAACAGGTGAAAATTTTGGTTTCAGACAAGTTTCTAAAGAACGTATTACAGATTTCAGTCAGAATTTTGGAATTTGTAGATAATGAAATGAGATCTTTTCATGTAAAAAAGTAAAGTTTTGCACTTGGGTTGACTTTACTTCATCAATTGGACCAAAATGTTTGATAGGTGTACTCTGGTGTCTGACATATATAAACAAAATTGTCCATTGGAAAGTACCATGTAAACAGCATCATAATCCAAACTCATATTCACTGAAATTGGGGGGAAATATGAACAAAAGAAAGATTTACATGCAGACCCCTGAAAAATACACAGAATTAGACCAGGGGTTCTGGAAGATTAAGTGTCTTCTGCTTCTTTGATGACACTCACCATGTAAATCTTGTGCAAAAAGAGAACAAGGTATATAACAACCGGTTAACTAATGAGCATCAAGCACATCAAGTTTGTTACCACACAAAGGACTAGAATATTTCACAATGAGATCACTGGAATGGCCGTAAAACATCTACATAATTTGCATCAACCTGCATCTTTTGAAACCCTTTGGTTTGAATTGATGTGTTAGTTGATTATATAGGTTGCAAGAAATTTTTAAACAAAGTGAAATGTACACATCAAAAATTAATTGCTTAGAACATTAACATTCAATAAAATTAATCAACTTCTTTTTCAAAAAAACGTCATTGTTTTTTGTGTATTAAAAGGAAATTTTTCTTTTACAATACTTTTTCTGGTATGTCGTGTTCAAAAACCCATTTTTGGAGGTCATGTCTGTTCTGAACTCAGAGTATCAGCATTCATTTTGTGTTCATAGTCGTCCTCTTATAAGTTCTGATTAATTTTGTCATCTAAAGACTTGCTGACCTGAGTAAATTTCTTTAGTGTCTAACCCTTCCTTTTTACAACATTCACATGTGTTGGAAGATGAGAATTAGTCAGCTACATCTTCTCAGAATCCACACCATGGTACACTGTATAAACAAGAAACCTGGGAATCGTTTTTCTCTTAAATCTAAATTTTTTCCCCTGTTTTAATGGTGTAGTACTTTCCATACTTACGGTACAACTGTACCACAAAAAGGCTGCAAAAAATACTTTTGGTATTGTGAATACTTGTTGTTTACCTGAATTTGCCAATTAAAATCATGTGTAAATTACTCGTGGGTACCATTCAATTAATGGTGGTGAAACCGTAACATTGAATAAACAGTAATAAATTGTGATATCCTTTTTGTGGTAATTTAGTATAATTTAATCGTTTTTGAAACAAACACTTCCATTGGCCAATTATATTATCACCTCATAATATAAAAAAACATCTTTTTCCGTCTTGTTTGATTGGACTATATGGAGGTTTAAGACATTTTCAAAGAAAAGAATCTGTTGTAAATGTAAAAAACATTGCACCGTTGATTAAATTATAAGCAATCGGTTCATGACACAAAATATGGAGAGTACGGATGGTATAAACTGGGAAGGTGTAAGCCGCTTATACAGTTTATATAAAGTACCATCCATTATCATCCAAGGCCATTGAGTGCTTTTAATGTTCATATATTCATTTTTGAATTGAAAAAGCCTCATATTAACAGCATCTGTAATTGCTCTTAACTTAGGAAACTGTATAAAAAATAAACCATTTATAATATTCAGGACTGCTATTTCCAAAGGCCAGGCTTCAAAACTAGTGTATTATTATGTATTTTAGATGGAAATAGAAAAATTATGCCTCACCAAACCTCCGATGGAGTTGCCTCCCCTCTGTCAGTTACTTTGCTGTTGTTTGCTAAGATCGAAGTATTTTTTCTTCTGCTGAGGTAGAGACACAACAGTATTGCCATTCAAGCTTTTTTCATATTTGATGAATCAGAAGTTTGAAACTTAAAGAAATATATTTTTAACTTAAATTGTAAAATGGACAACAATTATTTCCATTATCTTATAAAGTATTATCAAACATGCCTTAAAAGTCACCTATATATAACAAATACCTACATATAAAGGTCAATTGTATATAATAAATACCTACCTATAAAGGTCACTTGTATATAATAAATACCTATCTATAAAGGTCAATTGTATATAACAAATACCTTTCTATAAAGACCACTTGTATGAAACAAATACCTACCTATAAAGGTCACTTGTATATAACAAATACCTACCTATAAAGGTCACTTGTATATAACAAATACCTACCTATAAAGGTCACTTGTATATAACAAATACCTACCTACAAAGGTCACTTGTATATAACAAATACCTACCTATAAAGGTCACTTGTATATAATAAATACCTACCTATAAAGGTCACTTGTATATAACAAATACCTACCTATAAAGGTCACTTGTATATAATAATATAACAAATACCTTTCTACCTACCTATAAAGGTCACTTGTATATAATAAATACCTACCTATAAAGGTCACTTGTATATAACAAATACCTACCTATAAAGGTCACTTGTATATAATAAATACCTATCCATAAAGGTCAATTGTATATAACAAATACCTTTCTATAAAGGTCACCCTACCTATAAAGTATGTATGAAACAAATACCTACCTATAAAGGTCACTTGTATATAATAAATACCTACCTATAAAGGTCACTTGTATTTAACAAATACCTACCTATAAAGGTCACTTGTATATAATAAATACCTACCTATAAAGGTCACTTGTATATAATAAATACCTACCTATAAAGGTCAATTGTATATAATAAACACCTACTGTAAAGACCACTGATTCAGTTCCAGTGGAATACCAATCATAGGCTACTTGCCTGTCACTAAGAACAGTTATATTTGTTCTCTTAGACTGTGTCTACTTGTTCAAGATTTTATTATTAGGAAAAATGAAAATATAAAATTCCTCATAAGAACCAAGCATTACAGACGTGATATATCAGCTGAAACGTCAGAACAATGACAGTTATCATGTTTAGTACATAGTGAAGGACAGTCAGAAAGTTGAGAATGAATACAATACCGACATCATTGATGCAACAAAATGTTTACACGAAACAAACAGTAGTCAATCATATCAGACACAGTTATTGTCCCTGAAACAGAACAATATTCTGTTTAAATTAGGGGTCTAAGGTGGACTCTTAGCATCTTTATCATTATTCCACCACCTCTGGGTCGTGGATTTGAGGCCTACGTGGGGCAGTCTACAGGTACTGACCACAGGTCAGTGTTTATTTTTCTGTGAAATCTGGCTTTCCTCCACCAATCAAACTAGACACATCCTTAACTGATCCATGGTGTTAACAGGACATAAAGCAACAATAAACCAAACTGTTTGAATGAAATACCCGACAAGTTAAAGTTGGTTCTTTTTCTTTTTTCATGCCATGTGAAACCTACATGTTTTTGACAGTTTCTGAGCCACTAGAATCTGTTCCTTCAGAAAAGTCTCTTTCATTCCTTATACACACCATGTGAAACCTACATTGTTTTTCACTATTCTCCTGAACCACTAGAATCTGTTCCTTCAGAAAAGTCTCTTTCATTCCTTATACACACCATGTGAAACCTACATTGTTTTTCACTATTCTCCTGAACCACTAGAATCTGTTCCTTCAGAAAAGTTCCTTCCTTATACACACCATGTGAAACCTACATTGTTTTTCTCTTTAGAATCATCTCTTTCTTATACACACCATGTGAAACCTACATTGTTTTTCACTATTCTCCTGAACCACTGGAATCACTTGTTTATTTGTATCCAGTTATTAGTTGATCTGTCCAGTTATAAGCTGATCTGTCCAGTTATTAGTTGAATTGTCCAGTTATTAGTTGATCTGTCCAGTTATTAGCTGATCTGTCCAGCTTATGCTGTCCATCTGTCTTTTCTTCTGCCAACAACTGTCATCCATCAACCTCTCTTTGAACAACATCTTCTGTTTAAGAATGATACTACACTGGGATGAAACATACTCAACAATGTTAGTGAAAAGAATTGACATTGATCGAAGTTCAAGATCTGAGGTTTTGAAACACTCAAACAACTTGTTATGATTTTAAAACCAAAATACCTTTCATTCGTGATATATTTCACTGGTAAGCTCCCTGTATGAATCAAGCTTGCAGAAAGGATTAAATACTGATTCATATTCAAAATAAAACAGTAAATGTTTTTTAAACTCTCAAAAGACTTCAATGATATTTGGTCTGTACCAGGTTGTTTAGGTCACCTGAGACAAAGTCTCAAGTGACCTGTTGCGATCGCCTTTCGTTCGTAAACAATTTACATTTTGAACTTCTTCTCAATAACCAAAATGCCCTTACTCATGGTATTAGGCCAGTTGCATGCTGGGATAAAGGGCTACCTAGTTTGTTAAAATGAATGACCTTGACCGTCGTTCAAGGTCACAGGTTCAGATTTAACTAAACTACAACAACAGACAGTGTTATCAGTTCAGTTAAATAAAAAAATCAAGCCTTAAAACTTAGAAACAATGAAAACTTGTGAAAAAAAACCTTGTGTAGGCTTCTGGGACTTAGCCCAATAAATATTGCTAAAAGAAAGAAAACTTTTGTTCACATTGATGGTCATATGGACAAATTTCTTATTGTATGACCAGAAGGTCAATAAATGTCATAGTTGGTAAGGCTCTTTGTTAGCTCGAAAAATTTGGAATGAAAATGGCCTTGATACATATTCAAACCCACAGGTCAAATCTGTTCAAATACTTTCATAACTGTTATTGATGTACTAAAAGCCAGTAAATTTCTGTAAGACATGGGTCAGAATTAATGCTTGTAGAACTGAACTATACAATATCTGTTTAATGAAAGAAAGTCTACATACTGTTTCAGATTTCCTAAGGAGGTGTCATTAGTTGTAGAGGATTAAGGTTTAGTGAAGAATGTAAGCTTGCAGGTTTTTTTTTAGCCCAGTATCATCATATGGTAAGCTATTCAAAGCACCCTGTCTGTGGACTGTTCATGAATGTCTGACCGAAAACAATCATTGTTATCCCTGTTTATTTAGAAGCAAATTTGTATCTGGAAGATATTGCTCAAAATTCATGTGTACATTCCCTGTCTTTCTCTTTCCTTTCCTGTCCCTAGTTGTGCCCATTTCATTTTGAAACTTAAAGCAGTTAAAGAATGGAGGATTGGTTACCTTCATGGATTTCGAGAGTTGAATTTTTTTCATTGCTATTTCTTCTACTGAAAAGATATTTCTCACGCTGGATGTGTAGGTTTTCTTCTGTCCCTAGTTGTCCACATAAAATGCTGAATGAAAAATTGTCATGTATTCTACATTTGAAGCCATTTTTTTGCCAGTGCATAGTACATGTACTAACGTGTGTCACACAGTGGCAGGTAGCCAGTGCTTAGTACATGTACTTACATATGTGTCGCACAGTGACAGGTAGCCAGTGCATAGTACATGTACTTACATGTGTGTCGCACAGCAGTGGGTCGCCAGTGCGTAGTACATGTACTTGCATGTGTGTCGCACAATGACAGGTAGCCAGTGCGTAGTACATGTACTTACATGTGTCACACAGTGGGAGGTAGCCAGTGCGGAGTACATGTATTTACATGTGTGTCGCGCAGTGGGAGGTAGTCTGTGCCTAGTACATGTACTTACATGTGTTTCGCACAGCTATGGGTAGCCAGTGCGTAGTACATGTACTTACATGTGTCACACAGTGGGATGTAGCCAGTGCTTGGAATACACTAGGATGAACTGATGGAGCGAGCTACTACCTACACATTACAGAAGGATAGGTAGGCATATGCTATATTGTAGCATCTACTATTTGTCCATCATCAGTTGGCATCAAAATTTTCCTTTAAACAACTCTTTCTCAAAAACAAAGGGGCGCAGGGTATTAAGGAAGAATAATCAGTTTGTTCAAATAGATTACCTTGAACCACTTTTAAGAATACCAATGTCAACTTCCCAATGTTTGGCATGTAGCCTGTTAGAACTAAGAGTTAAATTGCTTGTAATGACCTCGATCCATTTTCATGGTCACAGGATTCAAGTATGTTAAAATAACATAAAGGCTAAGGATCTCTATATTTGGCAAGTAGCATGCTGTGATGATACAAAGTTAACCCAAATAGATGACCTTGACTCACTTTATATGTTAAAGGGGTCAGATGTGTTGATATCCTCAATATAACCAAAAGGCTACTGGTCATAACATTGAGCCAGCACAATCCTAGCATTACGTGCAAATACTGCCAAGTTTTTTCACTGAATATCTTGGCAAATGTTTTGTGTATGGGCTGCAGACTTTAGGTATATTGCAGGACGTTTGTGTAACCCAAAGAAATGCAGTTTTATATAAAACCATATATATATATAGTTTTTACTTGAATTACCGCAGTTATGAATAATTTTCTTAATTCAAAGTCTTTGCTCCCAAAAGTGTTCAGGTTTTTGACTGGACCTGATTTTTAAGGTTAAGAAATGAAAACATAACATTTCCTTCTTGAAAATACAATTTCCACATCAGATACATTGAAAAAAGCTTTTGATTTGATTGGTAGATCTTTCCTTAATTATTCTCTCGTTGTTTTAATTGATGATTAGATCATGAGAAATTTTTTGGTCTACATGGAGCCCTAAATAACAATCTGATGTGGCGTTTGGATCTGCGTGACAAAAACGTAGATTGTGATTATTCTAGACCACTGCTAACTCTGTAGGAAAGACTACGAGAGATGTATGGATTGTTATAGACTATGTCACCAGGCTGTTTCTCCACCATGTAGCTTGACGCTGTACTATTACAACATCTAAAGATAGAGACAATCAATAATGATAACAAAATATTCCATTAATTTTCCCTCTGTTGTTTTGTTGCTTAGTGTTTCTCCTTGCTTGCGTCTATTTATAGACAGTTTTCATTTGTTTTCCTTTCAGACGACGTCCATGTCCGTCAATGACACGATGACAGTTCATTAGTGGTTGTCCCGCAGACTGGAGGGATTCTGTTTCCAGAGTGTCGAGAATTTTTTTCTCTTCAGTGCTTCCTGCTGCGTAGGTCAGTAAGAGAGAGACGCTGTCTCTCACGGACCTTAACTCCCATCATCCGAAGAATCAGCAGGTGCTTCCAGGCACTCAGTATCCTGATCTTGGCATTATCTGTTGAGGGAAATCAGCCTGCTAGCCCCTGAAATGTCGTCCAATTCCTCATACCCTGGATGTGAGTATAGGCTGTCAGCCATATCAACTATTTATGGCTCCTAGTTGCTATATTTAGCTGCAGATGCCTATTTTTATTTGAAAAGCTTGCAGGGCTGTCATTGAGTCTCCCCTTAGAAGCTACTGGGCCAGTGTATCCTGTAGTATTAAACATGTTACTGTACATTTTTGTAGGTGTCTCTGGCTTGTTAGCCAAATACCTCATTGTAAAAATATATTGTTTGATAATTTTTATGAAAATTTTGAACATTTCTTGTAATGTTTTTTCTTGAAATGCATTTATTTTTTCAATTAGAAAGACTACAATAAATAAAAAAATTGATTGAATAATTGAACTTGTTAGTCAATTTATTGAGTTGTAGGTAAGTAAGATGACTGGTTTGTCTGTAAGAAGTTAAGTCAAGATTAAGAATTGATCTGCTAAAATAGAAGCTGGAATCTTGTTCCTGATGTTATTTACCATTATTAGTCCTCTCTGTTGTATTTATCAACATCAATTAGGGCTTGTCTATTACTTTGATATTTTTCACAATTTCACAAATAGCTTGAGTTTGTCATGCAGCTAGCAGTATGTGTTTATAGCATACCTCTTCTAAATTTAGAGAGGAATTGTTTTCTGTATGGTAGAATCTTCCACAGTGCAGGTTTATGGGGTTTCAAGTAAAAATTGGGGTACTGTAAAGCCAGATATGTGCAGGATTGGGGTTGGAGGGCTCAAATTTTGTAGATTTTCCCAAAAATATACATTTTGTTGGAATTTAATTTCATTGGTAAAGGATAAATCTTGCTCTCAAATTATACTAAAACATGTACTTTAATCCATGTCAACTTTTATCTGTGTATGGATTTAGATTACAAAAATAAAACTCCCATGACAAGTAATGATTTTCACTTCAGTAGTTCTTGTATTCAACCTCTCAGTCCATGTGCTGATCAAAGTTTATCCATTTACTATATATCATCATCATTGGATTTGGTGCAATAATGTAACTCATTCTCTTCAATTTTTTATATCGTCAAGTTAAAAAATGAATTTTGGTCAATTACAGATTATTCGTTATCTATGAAATTTGATGGGGGAGCAACCAGATTTATTAAGTAAGGTCAATAGTGTGACAACTAGAGTAGTAGTGGGTCAATAGTGGGACAACTAGAGTAGTGTTAGGTCAATAGTGGGACAACTAGAGTAGTGGTGGGTCAATAGTGGGACAACTAGAGTAGTGTTAGGTCAATAGTGGGACAACTAGAGTAGTGTAAGGTCAATAGTGGGACAACTAAAGTAGTGGTGGGTCAATAGTGGGACAACTAGAGTAGTGTAAGGTCAATAGTGGGACAACTAGAGTATTGTAAGGTCAATAGTGGGACAACTAGAGTAGTGGTGGGTCAATAGTGGGACAACTAGAGTAGTGATGAGTCAATATTGGGACAACTAAAGTAGTGTAAGGTCAATAGTGTGACATCTAGAGTAGTGGTGTGTTAATAGTGGGACAACTAGAGTAGTGTAAGGTCAATAGTGGGACAACTAGAGTAGTGGTGGGTCAATAGTGGGACAACTAGAGTAGTGTAAGGTCAATAGTGGGACAACTAGAGTAGTGGTGGGTCAATAGTGGGACAACTAGAGTAGTGGTGAGTCAATAGTGGGACAACTAGAGTAGTGTAAGGTCAATAGTGTGACAACTAGAGTAGTGGTGTGTCAATAGTGGGACAACTAGAGTAGTGTAAGGTCAATAGTGGGACAACTAGAGTAGTGTTAGGTCAATAGTGGGACAACTAGAGTAGTGTTAGGTCAATAGTGGGACAACTAGAGTAGTGTAAGGTCAATAGTGGGACAACTAGAGTAGTGGTGGGTCAATAGTGGGACAACTAGAGTAGTGGTGAGTCAATAGTGGGACAACTAGAGTAGTGTAAGGTCAATAGTGTGACATCTAGAGTAGTGGTGGGTCAATAGTGGGACAACTAGAGTAGTGTAAGGTCAATAGTGGGACAACTAGAGTAGTGTAAGGTCAATAGTGGGACAACTAGAGTAGTGTAAGGTCAATAGTGGGACAACTAGAGTAGTGTAAGGTCAATAGTGGGACAACTAGAGTAGTGGTGGGTCAATAGTGGGACAACTAGAGTAGTGGTGGGTCAATAGTGGGACAACTAGAGTAGTGTTAGGTCAATAGTGGGACAACTAGAGTAGTGGTGGGACAACTAGAGTGTAGTGTCAATAGTGGGACAACTAGAGTAGTGTTAGGTCAATAGTGGGACAACTAGAGTAGTGTAAGGTCAATAGTGTGACATCTAGAGTAGTGGTGCGTCAATAGTGGGACAACTAGAGGAGTGTAAGGTCAATAGTGGGACATCTAGAGTAGTGTAAGGTCAATAGTGGGACAACTAGAGGAGTGTAAGGTCAATAGTGGGACATCTAGAGTAGTGTAAGGTCAATAGTGGGACAACTAGAGTAGTGGTGGGTCAATAGTGGGAAAACTAGAGTAGTGGTGCGTCAATAGTGGGACAACTAGAGTAGTGGTGCGTCAATAGTGGGACAACTAGAGTAGTGTAAGAGTGGGACAACTAGAGTAGTGTAAGGTCAATAGTGGGACAACTAGAGTAGTGGTGGTCAATAGTGGGACAACTAGACAGTGAGTAGTGGTCAATAGTGGGACAACTAGAGTAGTGTAAGGTCAATAGTGGGACAACTAGAGTAGTGGTGGGTCTATAGTGGGACAACTAGAGTATTGTAAGGTCAATAGTGGGACAACTAGAGTAGTGTTTGGTCAATAGTGGGACAACTAGAGTAGTGTAAGGTCAATAGTGGGACATCTAGAGTGGTGGTTGGTCAATAGTGGGACAACTAGAGTAGTGTAAGGTCAATAGTGGGACAACTAGAGTAGTGGTGGGTCAATAGTGGGACAACTAGAGTAGTGTAAGGTCAATAGTGGGACAACTAGAGTAGTGTAAGGTCAATAGTGGGACAACTAGAGTAGTGTAAGGTCAATAGTGGGACAACTAGAGTAGTGGTGGGTCAATAGTGGGACAACTAGAGTAGTGTTAGGTCAATAGTGGGACAACTAGAGTAGTGTAAGGTCAATAGTGGGACAACTAGAGTAGTGGTGGGTCAATAGTGGGACAACTAGAGTAGTGTAAGGTCAATAGTGGGACAAGTGTAAGGTCAATAGTGGGACAACTAGAGTAGTGGTGGGTCAATAGTGGGACAACTAGAGTAGTGTAAGGTCAATAGTGGGACATCTAGAGTAGTGGTTGGTCAATAGTGTGACAACTAGACTAGTGGTGGGTCAATAGTGGGACAACTAGAGTAGTGTAAGGTCAATAGTGGGACAACTAGAGTAGTGGTGGGTCAATAGTGGGACAACTAGAGTAGTGTAAGAGTGTAGAGTAGTGTAAGGTCAATAGTGGGACAACTAGAGTAGTATTTGGTCAATAGTGGGACAACTAGAGTAGAGTTAGGTCAATAGTGGGACAACTAGAGTAGTGTAAGGTCAATAGTGGGACAACTAGAGTAGTGGTGGGTCAATAGTGGGACAACTAGAGTAGTGTAAGGTCAATAGTGGGACAACTAGAGTAGTGGTGGGTCAATAGTGGGACAACTAGAGTAGTGTAAGGTCAATAGTGGGACAACTAGAGTAGTGTAAGGTCAATAGTGGGACAACTAGAGTAGTGTAAGGTCAATAGTGGGACAACTAGAGTAGTGGTGGGTCAATAGTGGGACAACTAGAGTAGTGTAAGGTCAATAGTGGGACAACTAGAGTAGTGGTGGGTCAATAGTGGGACAACTAGAGTAGTGTTAGGTCAATAGTGGGACAACTAGAGTAGTGGTTGGTCAATAGTGGGACAACTAGAGTAGTGTAAGGTCAATAGTGTGACAACTAGAGTAGTGGTGCGTCAATAGTGGGACAACTAGAGTAGTGTAAGGTCAATAGTGGGACAACTAGAGTAGTGTAAGGTCAATAGTGGGACAACTAGAGTAGTGGTGGGTCAATAGTGGGACAACTAGAGTAGTGGTTGGTCAATAGTGTGACAACTAGACTAGTGGTGGGTCAATAGTGGGACAACTAGAGTAGTGTAAGGTCAATAGTGGGACAACTAGAGTAGTGGTGGGTCAATAGTGGGACAACTAGAGTAGTGTAAGGTCAATAGTGGGACAACTAGAGTAGTGGTGGGTCAATAGTGGGACAACTAGAGTAGTGTAAGGTCAATAGTGGGACAACTAGAGTAGTGTTAGGTCAATAGTGGGACAACTAGAGTAGTGTAAGGTCAATAGTGGGACAACTAGAGTAGTGGTGGGTCAATAGTGGGACAACTAGAGTAGTATTAGGTCAATAGTGGGACAACTAAAGTAGTGTTAGGTCAATAGTGGGACAACTAGAGTAGTGGTGGGTCAATAGTGGGACAATTAGAGTAGTGGTGGGTCAATAGTGGGACAACTAGAGTAGTGTAAGGTCAATAGTGGGACAACTAGAGGAGTGTAAGGTCAATAGTGGGACATCAAGAGTAGTGTAAGGTCAATAGTGGGACAACTAGAGGAGTGTAAGGTCAATAGTGGGACATCTAGAGTAGTGTAAGGTCAATAGTGGGACAACTAGAGTAGTGTGGGTCAATAGTGGGACAACTAGAGTAGTGTAAGGTCAATAGTGTAGAGTAGTGTCAATAGTGGGACAACTAGAGTAGTGGTGGGTCAATAGTGGGACAACTAGAGTAGTGGTGAGTCAATAGTGGGACAACTAGAGTAGTGGTGAGTCAATAGTGGGACAACTAGAGTAGTGGTGGGTCAATAGTGGGACAACTAGAGTAGTGTTAGGTCAATAGTGTGACATCTAGAGTAATGGTGGGTCAATAGTGGGACAACGAGAGTAGTGTAAGGTCAATAGTGGGACAAATAGAGTAGTGTTAGGTCAATAGTGGGACAACTAGAGTAGTGTAAGGTCAATAGTGGGACAACTAGAGTAGTGTTAGGTCAATAGTGGGACAACTAGAGTAGTGGTGGGTCAATAGTGGGACAACTAGAGTAGTGTAAGGTCAATAGTGGGACAACTAGAGTAGTGTAAGGTCAATAGTGGGACAACTAGAGTAGTGTAAGGTCAATAGTGGGACAACTAGAGTAGTGTTAGGTCAATAGTGGGACAACTAGTGTGGTGGGTCAATAGTGGGACAACTAGAGTAGTGGTGCGTCAATAGTGGGACAACTAGAGTAGTGGTGCGTCAATAGTGGGACAACTAGAGTAGTGTAAGGTCAATAGTGGGACAACTAGAGTAGTATTTGGTCAATAGTGGGACAACTAGAGTAGTGTTAGGTCAATAGTGGGACAACTAGAGTAGTGTAAGGTCAATAGTGGGACAACTAGAGTAGTGTTTGGTCAATAGTGGGACAACTAGAGTAGTGTTAGGTCAATAGTGGGACAACTAGTGTAGTGTTAGGTCAATAGGTCAGAGTAGTGGGGGTCAATAGTGGGACAACTAGAGTAGTGTAAGGTCAATAGTGTGACAACTAGAGTAGTGGTGGGTCAATAGTGGGACAACTAGAGTAGTGTAAGGTCAATAGTGGGAAAACTAGAGTAGTGTTAGGTCAATAGTGGGACAACTAGAACAGTAGTGTTGGTCAATAGTGGGACAACTAGAGTCTGTTTTCTGTTTACACTGTGTTGGTGTAGGAACTGTTTACTGTTTACTAGAGACTGTGTTGGTGTAGGAACAGTCTGTTTTCTGTTTACTAGTCTAGTTTGTTTTCTGTTTAGAGAGACTGTGTGTTAGGTCTGTATTTACAAGACTGTGTTGGTGTTGACTGTTTTGAGACTGTGTTGGTGTAGGAACTCTCGCTCTGTTTACTGATTTTTGAACTGTCAATGTCATAACTATCTTTTGACTGTTTTACTAGAGACTGTGTCATGTAGGAACAGTCTGTGTTAAGAGACTACCCTTTGATATTTATATTCGATATTGCTTATCTCAGGTGACCATCAAGGCCACAAGGCCTATCATTGTGACCCATGTAAAGTTTAACCTCAAAACATGCTTAACATACACTATAGCATGTGAAGTGTATAATTACACCCGTATTGAAATAACTAATATTGTTAGTGTGGGAACAGTCTGTTTTCTGTTTACAAGAGACTGTGTTGGTGTAGGAACAGTCTGTTTTCTGTTTACTAGAGACTGTGTTGGTGTAGGAACAGTCTGTTTTCTGTTTACTAGAGACTGTGTTGGTGTAGGAACAGTCTGTTTTCTGTTTACTAGAGACTGTGTTGGTGTAGGAACAGTCTGTTTACTGTTTACTAGAGACTGTGTTGGTGTAGGAACAGTCTGTTTACTGTTTACTAGAGACTGTGTTGGTGTAGGAACAGTCTGTTTACTGTTTACTAGAGACTGTGTTGGTGTAGGAACAGTCTGTTTACTGTTTACTAGAGACTGTGTTGGTGTAGGAACAGTCTGTTTACTGTTTACTAGAGACTGTGTTGGTGTAGGAACAGTCTGTTTACTGTTTACTAGAGACTGTGTTGGTGTAGGAACAGTCTGTTTACTGTTTACTAGAGACTGTGTTGGTGTAGGAACAGTCTGTTTACTGTTTACTAGAGACTGTGTTGGTGTAGGAACAGTCTGTTTACTGTTTACTGTTGTACTGTGTTGGTGTAGAGACTGTGTTGGTGTAGGAACAGTCTGTTTTCTGTTTACTAGAGACTGTGTTGGTGTAGGAACAGTCTGTTTACTGTTTACTAGAGACTGTGTTGGTGTAGGAACAGTCTGTTTACTGTTTACTAGAGACTGTGTTGGTGTAGGAACAGTCTGTTTACTGTTTACTAGAGACTGTGTTGGTGTAGGAACAGTCTGTTTACTGTTTACTAGAGACTGTGTTGGTGTAGGAATGGTCTGTTTTCTGTTTACTAGAGACTGTGTTGGTGTAGGAACGGTCTGTTTTCTGTTAAATAGAGACTGTGTTGGTGTAGGAACAGTCTGTTTACTGTCTACTAGAGACTGTGTTGGTGTAGGAACAGTCTGTTTACTGTTCAATAGAGACTGTGTTGGTGTAGGAACAGTCTGTTTTCTGTTTACTAGAGACTGTGTTGGTGTAGGAACAGTCTGTTTTCTGTTTACTAGAGACTGTGTTGGTGTAGGAACAGTCTGTTTTCTGGTTACTAGAGACTGTGTTGGTGTAGGAACAGTCTGTTTACTGTTTACTAGCAACTGTGTTGGTGTAGGAACAGTCTGTTTTCTGTTTACTAGAGACTGTGTTGGTGTAGGAACAGTCTGTTTACTGTTTACTAGAGACTGTGTTGGTGTAGGAACAGTCTGTTTACTGTTTACTAGAGACTGTGTTGGTGTAGGAACAGTCTGTTTACTGTTTACTAGAGACTGTGTTGGTGTAGGAACAGTCTGTTTACTGTTTACTAGAGACTGTGTTGGTGTAGGAACAGTCTGTTTACTGTTTACTAGAGACTGTGTTGGTGTAGGAACAGTCTGTTTTCTGTTTACTAGAGACTGTGTTGGTGTAGGAACAGTCTGTTTGTTTACTGTTGTTGGTAGAGACTGTGTTGGTGTGTGTTGGTGTAGGAACAGTCTGTTTACTGTTTTCTAGAGACTGTGTTGGTGTAGGAACAGTCTGTTTTCTGTTTACTAGAGACTGTGTTGGTGTAGGAACGGTCTGTTTTCTGTTTACTAGAGACTGTGTTGGTGTAGGAACAGTCTGTTTTCTGTTTACTAGAGACTGTGTTGGTGTAGGAACAGTCTGTTTACTGTTTACTAGAGACTGTGTTGGTGTAGGAACAGTCTGTTTACTGTTTACTAGAGACTGTGTTGGTGTAGGAACAGTCTGTTTTCTGTTTACTAGAGACTGTGTTGGTGTAGGAACAGTCTGTTTACTGTTTACTAGAGACTGTGTTGGTGTAGGAACAGTCTGTTTTCTGTTTACTAGAGACTGTGTTGGTGTAGGAACGGTCTGTTTTCTGTTTACTAGAGACTGTGTTGGTGTAGGAACAGTCTGTTTACTGTTTACTAGAGACTGTGTTGGTGTAGGACTGTGTTGTTGGTGTAGGAACAGTCTGTTTTCTGTTTACTAGAGACTGTGTTGTTGTAGGAACAGTCTGTGTTCTGTTTACTAGAGACTGTGTTGGTGTAGGAACGTCCTGTTTTCTGTTTACTATAGACTGTGTTGGTGTAGGAATGGTCTGTTTACTGTTTACTAGAGACTGTGTTGGTGTAGGAACAGTCTGTTTTCTGTTTACTAGAGACTGTGTTGGTGTAGGAACAGTCTGTTTTCTGTTTACTAGAGACTGTGTTGGTGTAGGAACAGTCTGTTTTCTGTTTACTAGAGACTGTGTTGGTGTAGGAACAGTCTGTTTTCTGTTTACTAGAGACTGTGTTGGTGTAGGAACAGTCTGTTTTCTGTTTACTAGAGACTGTGTTGGTGTAGGAACAGTCTGTTTTCTGTTTACTAGAGACTGTGTTGGTGTAGGAATGGTCTGTTTTCTGTTTACTAGAGACTGTGTTGGTGTAGGAACGGTCTGTTTACTGTTTACTGGAGATTGTGTTGGTGTATGAACAGTCTGTGTTCTGTTTACTAGAGACTGTGTTGGTGTAGGAATGGTCTGTGTTCTGTTTACTAGAGACTGTGTTGGTGTAGGAACAGTCTGTTTTCTGTTTACTAGAGACTGTGTTGGTGTAGGAATGGTCTGTTTTCTGTTTACTAGAGACTGTGTCGGTGTAGGAACAGTCTGTTTTCTGTTTACTAGAGACTGTGTTGGTGTAGGAATGGTCTGTTTACTGTTTACTAGAGACTGTGTTGGTGTAGGAACAGTCTGTTTTCTGTTTACTAGAGACTGTGTTGGTGTAGAAACGGTCTGTTTACTGTTTACTAGAGACTGTGTTGGTGTAGGAACGGTTTACTGTTTAGAGACTGTGTTGGTGTAGGAACAGTCTGTTTTCTGTTTACTAGAGACTGTGTTGGTGTAGGAACAGTCTGTTTACTGTTTACTAGAGACTGTGTTGGTGTAGGAACAGACTGTTTACTGTTTACTAGAGACTGTGTTGGTGTAGGAACAGACTGTTTACTGTTTACTAGAGACTGTGTTGGTGTAGGAACAGACTGTTTACTGTTTACTAGAGACTGTGTTGGTGTAGGAACAGTCTGTTTACTGTTTACTAGAGACTGTGTTGGTGTAGGAACAGTCTGTTTACTGTTTACTAGAGACTGTGTCGGTGTAGGAATGGTCTGTGTTCTCTTTACTAGAGACTTTGTTGGTGTAGGAATGGTCTGTTTTCTGTTTACTAGAGACTGTGTTGGTGTAGTTTACTAGAACTGTGTTGGTGTTTTCTGTTTACTAGAGACTGTGTTGGTGTAGGAATGGTCTGTTTACTGTTTACTAGAGACTGTGTTGGTGTAGGAACAGTCTGTTTACTGTTTACTAGAGACTGTGTTGGTGTTGAAACGGTCTGTTTACTGTTGACTAGAGACTGTGTTGGTGTAGGAACAGTCTGTGTACTGTTTACTAGAGACTGTGTTGGTGTAGGAACAGTCTGTTTTCTGTTTACTAGAGACTGTGTTGGTGTAGGAACGTTCTGTTTTCTGTTTACTAGAGACTGTGTTGTTGTAGAAACGGTCTGTTAACTGTTTAATAGAGACTGTGTTGGTGTAGGACTGTGTTGGTGTAGGAACGGTCTGTTTACTAGAGACTGTGTTGGTGTAGAAACGGTCTGTTAACTGTTTACTAGAGACTGTGTTGGTGTAGGAATGGTCTGTTAACTGTTTACTAGAGACTGTGTTGGTGTAGGAATGTTCTGTTTTCTGTTTACTAGAGACTGTGTTGTTGTAGGAACGGTCTGTTTTCTGTTTACTAGAAACTGTTGGTGAAGGAATAGTCTGTTAACTTTTTACAAGAGACTGTGTTGGTGTAGGAACAGTCTGTTTACTGTTTACTAGCAACTGTGTTGGTGTAGGAACAGTCTGTTTTCTGTTTACTAGAGACTGTGTTGGTGTAGGAACAGTCTGTTTTCTGTTTACTAGAGACTGTGTTGGTGTAGGAACAGTCTGTTTTCTGTTTACTAGAGACTGTGTTGGTGTAGGAACAGTCTGTTTTCTGTTTACTAGAGACTGTGTTGGTGTAGGAATAGTCTGTTTTCTGTTTACTAGAGACTGTTTCGGTGTAGGAACAGTCTGTTTTGTAGGAACAGTCTGTTTACTGTGTTGGTGTAGAGACTGTGTTGGTGTAGGAACAGTCTGTTTACTGTTTACTAGAGACTGTGTTGGTGTAGGAACAGTCTGTTTTCTGTTTACTAGAGACTGTGTTGGTGTAGGAACAGTCTGTTTTCTGTTTACTAGAGACTGTGTTGGTGTAGGAACAGTCTGTTTTCTGTTTACTAGAGACTGTGTTGGTGTAGGAACAGTCTGTTTTCTGTTTAGGAATGGTAGAGACTGTGTTGGTGTAGGAACAGTCTGTTTTCTGTTTACTAGAGACTGTGTTGGTGTAGGAACGGTTTTCTGTTTACTAGAGACTGTGTTGGTGTAGGAACTGTTTACTAGAGACTGTGTTGGTGTAGGAACAGTCTGTTTTCTGTTTACTAGAGACTGTGTTGGTGTAGGAACAGTCTGTTTACTAGAGACTGTTTGTAGGAACAGTCTAGAGACTGTGTTGGTGTAGGAACAGTCTGTTTTCTGTTTACTAGAGACTGTGTTGGTGTAGGAACAGTCTGTTTTCTGTTTACTAGAGACTGTGTTGGTGTAGGAACGGTCTGTTTACTAGAGACTGTGTTGGTGTAGAAACGGTCTGTTAACTGTTTACTAGAGACTGTGTTGGTGTAGGAACAGTCTGTTTACTGTTTACTAGAGACTGTGTTGGTGTAGGAACAGTCTGTTTTCTGTTTACTAGAGACTGTTGGTGTATGAACAGTCTGTGTTCTGTTTACTAGAGACTGTGTTGGTGTAGGAATGGTCTATTTTCTGTTTACTAGAGACTGTGTTGGTGTAGGAAAGGTCAGTTTTCTGTTTACTAGAGACTGTGTTGGTGTAGGAATGGTCTGTTTTCTGTTTACAAGAGACTGTGTTGGTGTAGGAATGGTCTGTTTACTGTTTACTAGAGACTGTGTTGGTGTAGGAACAGTCTGTTTTCTGTTTACTAGAGACTGTGTTGGTGTAGGAACAGTCTGTTTTCTGTTTAATAGAACAGTCTGTTTTCTGTTTAATAGAGACTGTGTTAGTGTAGGAATGTTCTGTTTTCTGTTTACTAGAGAATGTGTTGTTGTAGGAATAACTTACTTCCTGTTTATTTAGACTATTGCTGTTGGGATAATCTACTTCCTGTTTGCTAGAGACTGTGATGGTGTAGGAATAATCTACTTCCTGTTTGCTAGAGACTGTGATCATGTAGGAATAATCTACTTCCTGTTTGCTAGAGACTGTGATCATGTAGGAATAATCTACTTCCTGTTTGCTAGAGACTGTGATGGTGTAGGAATAATCATGTTCTTGCTTTCCAGTTCTAGTGGCTAAATAGGAGGGATTGGTCAGTAAATTTCTTGCTATATAAAGACAAGATTTCAGTAATATATCTACAATAGAATTTGAAGGACTTTGTGACCTGTTTTAATAAGTTCTTGATAAATTCAGCCTTGTATGAAAACAAATATGAGACAGCCAAAAGAGGGGCACATTTAGTTCCCATAGGTATGCCAATAGAAGATCTTGCCAACAAACCAGAAACAGATTTCATCCTCCGTAGATTTCTTCTTTAATTTGAACATATTATTTATGACATATGGTTCACTCTAGATCTCAAAACTATATTTGTACTGCTGTTCACCTTTCTTGGAAAAGAAATCTCTCCCAACAAGAGAAATGAGATTTAGATAGGTAACGTAGGTGTACAGATTGGAAGAATCCATCTATCTTATAGAAAGAATGACTTTTAAAAGAGGGTGTTGAAGATTGGTCAATAGCTCCTTGAAGTTTTTTAAAATCTACATACGACTAGTTTCAATTCTACATGCAGACAGCATCACAATAAGACTGTAACCCAGACTTGACAGTACTGAGAATGTTAGAAGTTTGAACAAAGATTTGGTTGAACAGCTAGAAGAATCAGCAGTAAAACGCTGTTGATATGGATTCCTGTGAGGTTTAGGATTATGAATGAGGGAAGTCAGTATCCTTATTGTTATTAGGCAATCTAAATGATTGTTATATTCAGGAGCATGATTAGCCACTTGTTCTTCTTTGGAAAAATTGTATAATGTATCGTTGAAGCAACATCAACTTAGTTCAGCACTTGGGTGACCAATCCATTGTATTACCCATGGCACGTTACAGCTGTATTGATTTAATATGTGTAAAAAATATAGAATTGACATAAGCATATGTAACAACAGAATTCACTCTTTTGTATATAAAAGTATTTGAAGTCCTAAGCTTTTCCTATAAAATTCCACAGTGACATTTGAGGTACTGTTCTTTTCTTGTTTTTTATTAGTCTTGTATGTAAGTTTTAATACTCAAAGGAGTTTCGCTCATGGTAATTATTTCTAAATGTGTTTTTCAGAAATAGGAAAGTGGGTACTCGTGCTCCCCACTGATTCATCGTATTACCCTCAGTGCTATTAAGTAGAAACATTCAAAAAAAAGAAAAAAAACAATTAAATGAGATGGTGATGTAAAGCCTGTTTTATAACCACTAAAATAGATTTTCTTGGAATTCAATCCAATTGAACAGCATAACGACAATACCAAAAAAATGATGTATACTTTAACCTTTTGGGCAAATGTCTAGTAATGGCATGTTAAACTCATCATTGAGTCGTTGTTGTTGACGTCATACCTAAATTCAATTTAACAATGAGTTTGAAATTAGTTCCTTTTATTACCTGGTGTCAGAAATTTGTCGTCAAATGGAACTTGCAATTTGTAATCTTCACCCTTGCTGTGTCCATTGCAAGCTGTAGTCTACACCCTAGCTGTGTCCATTGTAAGCTATAGTCTACACCCTTGCTGTGTCTATTGTAAGCTGTAGACTACACCCTAGCTGTGTCTATTGTATGCTGTAGTCTGCACCCTTGCTGTGTTCATTGTAAGCTGTAGACTACACCCTTGCTGTGTCCATTGTAAGCTGTAGTCTACATCCTTGCTTTGTCCATTGTACGCTGTAGACTACACACTTGCTGTGTCCATTGTAAGCTGTAGACCACACCCTTGCTGTGTCCATTGTACGCTGTAGACTACACACTTGCTGTGTCTATTGTATGCTGCAGTCTGCACCCTTGCTGTGTCCATTGTAAGCTGTAGACTACACCCTTGCTGTGTCCATTGTAAGCTATAGTCTACATCCTTGCTGTGTCCATTGTATGCTGTAGACTACACACTTGCTGTGTCCATTGTAAGCTGTAGACAACACCCTTGCTGTGTCCATTGTACTCTGTAGACTACACACTTGCTGTGTCCATTGTACGCTGTAGACTACACCCTTCCTGTGTCTATTGTAAGCTGTTGTCTACATCCTTGCTGTGTCCATTGTAAGCTGTAGTCTGCACCCTTGCTGTGTCCATTGTAGCTGTAGTCTACATCCTTGTTGTGTCCATTGTAAGCTATAGTCTACACCCTAGCTGTGTCCATTGTAAGCTGTAATCTACATCCTTGCTGTGTCCATTGTAAGCTGTAGTCTGCACCCTTGCTGTGTCCATTGTAAGCTATAGTCTGCATCCTTCCTGTGTCCATTGTAAGCTGTAGACTACACCCTTGCTGTGTCCATTGTAAGCTGTAGTCTCCATCCTTGCTGTGTTCATTGTAAGCTGTAGTCTGCACCCTTGCTGTGTCCATTGTAAGCTGTAAGCTACACCCTTGCTGTGTCAAATGTAAGCCATAGGCTACACCCTAGCTGTCCATTGTAAGCTGTAGTCTACATCCTTGTTGTGTCCATTGTAAGCTATAGTCTACGTCCTTGCTGTGTCCATTGTAAGCTGTAGTCTACATCCTTGCTGTGTCCATTGTAAGCTGTAGTCTACGTCCTTGCTGTGTCCATTGTAAGCTGTAGTCTACACCCTAGCTATGTCCATTGTAAGCTGTAGTCTACACCCTAGCTATGTCCATTGTAAGCTGTAGTCTACGTCCTTGCTGTGTCCATTGTAAGCTGTAGTCTACACCCTAGCTATGTCCATTGTAAGCTGTAGTCTACACCCTAGCTATGTCCATTGTAAGCTGTAGTCAACGTCCTTGCTGTGTCCATTGTAAGCTGTAGTCTACACCCTAGCTATGTCCATTGTAAGCTGTAGTCTACACCCTAGCTGTGTCCATTGTAAGCTGTAGTCTACACCCTAGCTGTGTCCATTGTAAGCTGTAGTCTACACCCTAGCTATGTCCATTGTAAGCTGTTGTCTACACCCTAGCTGTGTCCATTGTAAGCTGTTGTCTACACCCTTTCTGTTTTTTTTCTAAGTTATAGTCTTCAACTCCTGTATGAGCATTCAAATACACACTTAATCTCTTCACCAGAGATGGCATAAGTTAGTGTTTTTCTAACTGCTGACAAATGTAAAAGAGAAGTTTTAAGGGTTTTAAAACTGAAATGAGAAAATTGGAAAAGGTCTCCATACAAAAATGAAAGTCTGTGAATAAAAGGGTAGGCAGGATTGCCATATTCTCTGATGTTTGATAGTTCTGATGTAATGTTTGACAACAAGACAGTACCATTTTGGATCAGCCATTACAGTTTTTGCAGTGCTATACTTTACATGTCAATATCTGTAGAAAGAATGCATAAAAAAGAGGTAGAGCAAGAGTTTATTCAAAATGAACAAATAAAATTTCTAGAAGATCAAATTACCTTGAAAATGAAAAAAAGATTAAAATTAAAACAGAACTTGATAAAAGAAGAGAAGACAAGTTTAAAAAGTGGATAATTCACTAAATTGTAAGATTCAAAAGTTCAGCGTAGGCATATTGGTGATGTTCTTCCACCAGGTAATGCTAAATGTAAAATACAGGTCTTGAGGGACCTCTTCTTCTTTGGAGCTGACATTTAAAAGAAAGCATCTTTACAACCAGTTATTAACTTTAGCCTTCCACATGGGATCTCAGCGCCAAACATAACGCCTCTGGAATGTGATAACACTTGAAATAGAACAGGGCCTTTTATTTCTTTCTGATCTTATAGCTTGCACTAGATGGTAGTGTCTTTGGAGATTAATTCCACAAACAGTAACCTTTAAAAGCAAAATTGTACTTTAAGTATTTAAGGAAAATGTTGGAGAAAATGTCAAAAAAATATGGATAATGGATGGAGAAAAGACAATTTTGAACTTTTCTTGTGCGTGGATGTTTGGTTAGCAGACCAGGTCCAAAGGACAAGTAACCTCGGCCATGGCACAGGATCTATCATCCATCTGTATGTTTTCCATTCATCTGTTGTAATTATCAAATATACTACTTCTTCACAACACTTAGACAGATTTTCACTGGATTTTGTTGAAAATGGCCTTAAGGACATGCAGTCATACTATAAATGGAATTAGTGCCATCTCAGGAGGAGGGGGAGGCAGATAATGATTTTGCATTGAATTGTTCATCTTCCTTAACTCTGTACAAAATTTAGTCTGTAACATTCTTGTAGAAGGGCAAATATCTGTCTGTATTTAAAATCTAATCGTTATCATCCAAATAGTGTTTTAACCAAATTAGTTTGAAACACCCTAGAAAAAGGCAATCATATAGTTGGTGGCACTCTTCAGGTGAGATGTGTCGGGTTCATGATGAGTTGGAACGGATTTCACATTAAGATCTGTTCACTCTGAATTCATTTCCAAATATTAGCCAAAATGGTTGTAGAGGAATTGTAGTGGAAATTGGGCACGGACCATGGGAGATGGGGTCAGGGGAAGCGGTTGCATAGGGAAAAGGGAGAAATAGTTTGTAACTGAACTGGGCCTCTGGTAAGTGACTTTTGGTAATAGGGACCTATAAAAGAGACTACTGACTAATTTATGTTCTCTTGACTATTTTTCAGATGGTGTCGGCCGTAAACTTGTCTACAAGGGAAGTGTTGATTCAGGATTCCAGGAACCTATTGGTGAGTGAAAAAAAAAAAAAAACAAATGAAACTTTTTTTTTTCAATCTGCTTTTTACTGTAATGCTATTCATTGTGTTTTGTTTCCATTTTCTTACCCTAAAAGGATCAATAATAAATTTGTCACTTGGAAGATAGAAGTCACAAACAACGTTATAATGTAAGTATGTCCTAGACCCACATCAGGTGTTTCACATGGAACTATTTGTATACCCTGCAGTTTTAGAGATGAGAGAAAGGACTTTCTCTTACCCACAACTGGTGTATCCATACTTTTGCAATTGAAAGATTTCCTTGTCTCACCCTAGTTTTGAGATGGGGGTATTCCCTTTCAAAACAATGATATAACACCAATAGTGTGAAGCATGAAGATACGATGACATGAGGGCCAGCTGAGTAAGAGGAAATCATCATTCACTGTTAATGAGGAAGTGGGATCTCAGCCCTTGGGGAAAGATTATTAAGTTGCAAACACTCAGGAAGCATGGTATTTGCCAACTGAACAATCTCCCCCTTGAGTTGAGGTCCCCCTACCTCACCCTTAAGATGAGAAAGTATTTTGTTGATTGCATTATAGACTGCACTTTACTTTCTTCGAAACCCAGGCAACTTAACTGCCTCTTGATTGGCTGATATTAGTCTTTTTACAGATGTGATAAAACACAAACAACAGCCTACATTTATGATTTATGTTGTTAAATTAGGATGTTTATTTCAAACTATCAGTGATGATCCACCATCCTCAGTTTCTTAGTATAGTTTATACATTACTGTGAATCATGAATCAAAGTCTCCTCATCTAACCACTATTGAAACAGAATTGGTGAGGTCAAACATGTGTAATTAAAAATTCTGTTGAGATATTAATGAAAAAATGATAATTGAAGACATATTCTGAAAATTTGAGAAAATGTGTCATGATGGTTTTAACCTTATCAATGATGTTTTTTATTTGTTGACATTTAAGAAATGATTTGATATTTCCATTTTTGGACACAAATTAGGCTCTCCTGGTGAAGAGATGTAGAAACGAACAAAGAATATACCCCATAGATATTCACAATTATACCGAAATAGCGACGCTGACAAATTCTAGAAACCATTACTAGCACTTTGTGTACTGAGAAGCCAGTGCTTGGCAGCAAGGAGCTAAATTAATATTGACAATTGCTATTTTTGGCACGACCAAATAAGATTTATTTCTAGAAATCGAAATGAAATATTCCCTCAGCGGCTACAGTTGCTGTCCTTTTGCAAGGCTGATTGATATTAGATGGCAGTATGTTGCGGGGCCATAATTAAATTGCGATGTCTTCAATATCCCTGCGAGCAATTAGGCTGACATGATCTATACTGTTCATCAAAAACAAGTCATCAAATTGCCACTTTTAGAATGAAGGCCTTGATATAGCGCTCAGATTTTATTTTCATACACAAACAATTTCTTTAAGAAATGATATCATGGATGATAATAAAAGGTTGATAATATTGCTTCATTCCAACTGATGTAAAATAAAGATAAAAATTATTTTCAAATTAGTTGAAAGATAAAAGAGTCTGATTCCAGCAAATTTCAGTAATGCATTATTGTGTACTTTTCAAAGGTCTTTCCTTGTCAGAAGTTTTATCAATTCCTGTGTACCTTACTGTTCTAAAGTTGTCATCAAATCATCCATTCCTGTGTATTTTCTTCTTTCAAATGTTTCATCAATCCTGTGTACCTTCCTCTACCAAACATATTGTCAATCCCTGTCTACCTTGCTTTTAAAGATATTTTCAATATCATGTACCTTCCTGTTCCAAACATGTCAACAGTTTTCTGTGTACCTTCCTCTTACAAACATGTCATCAGTTCCTGTGTACCTTCCTCTTACAAACATGTCATCAGTTTCTTTGTACCTTCCTGTTCCAAACATGTCATCAGTTCCTGTGTACCTTCATGTTCCAAACTTGTCAGATTTCTGTGTACCTTCCTGTTCCAAACATGTCATCAGTTCCTGTGTACCTTCCTGTTCCAAACATGTTGTCAGATTTCTGTGTACCTTCCTGTTCCAAACATGTCATCAGTTCCTGTGTACCTTCCTGTTCCAAACATGTTGTCAGATTTCTGTGTACTTTGTTCTTCCAAACATGTCATCAGTTCCTGTGTACCTTCCTGTTCCAAACATGTGGTCAGATTTCTGTGTACCTTCCTGTTCCAAACATGTCATCAGTTCCTGTGTACCTTCCTGTTCCAAACATGTGGTCAGATTTCTGTGTACCTTCCTGTTCCAAACATGTCATCAGTTCCTGTGTACCTTCCTGTTCCAAACATGTTGTCAGATTTCTGTGTACTTTGTTCTTCCAAACATGTCATCAGTTCCTGTGTACCTTCCTGTTCCAAACATGTGGTCAGATTTCTGTGTACCTTCCTCTTACAAACATGTCATCAGTTCCTGTGTACCTTCCTGTTCCAAACATGTCGTCAGATTTCTGTGTACCTTCCTGTTCCAAACATGTCAACAGTTCCTGTGTTACTTCTCCTGCTGGTTAAATGATGTGGAATTAAAGCCAATTTTATACATGTCTCTTTTAATTTTATCCCATCATCATCAGATAGTGGGTTTTGAAATCCACAATATTTTTGTCCTTCATCTGCCTTTTCTTTTATCCGACATCAATGATTTTAATGTTATTTCTCAAGAACCTCTTTCCGGATATTTATGAAGCTTGATTGATGTAATTAGTTTGGGTCCTTGATGTTTTTAATCACATGCCCAGATTGATCCAGTGTTCAAGATTATTGCCAACAGCCATTTAAAAGTTTGTCATTCAAAATTTGTGGTCTCTGTGTCTCAAAAACTTCTTCAGTGATCTATATGACTATGACCAGATATTGATCCTACTGGTGAATTTATTGCTTTGGTTTAGTGCAGCTTATTATTGTCACAGTAGTCTACCAATGACTTCTTTCATAGAGCCATTATTGTTTGGCTGAATGGCCTTGACCTGCTGGAGTAATATTATATTTATACATATATAATTGTAATGGACCTTATATGCAATTCATTCCAAATATTTGACTTAGTACTTAAATGAATGAAGAGAGATATTGAGGACTGATCAAGTTTTAAATGTGGGTATTATGATCAAGTTTTAAATGTGGGTATCCTGATCAGGTTTTAATGTGTGGGAATCCTGATCAGGTTTTAATGTGTGGGAATCCTGATCAGGTTTTAATGTGTGGGAATCCGGATCAGGTTTTAATGTGTGGGAATCCTGATCAGGTTTTAATGTGTGGGAATCCGGATCAGGTTTTAATGTGTGGGAATCCTGATCATGTTTTAATGTGTGGGAATCTGGATCAGGTTTTAATGTGTAGGAATCCTGATCAGGTTTTAATGTGTGGGAATCTGATCATGTTTTAATGTGTGGGAATCCTGATCAGGTTTTAATGTGTGGGAATCTGATCAGGTTTTAATGTGTGGGAATCCGGATCAGGTTTTAATGTGTGGGAATCTGATCAGGTTTTAATGTGTGGGAATCTGATCAGGTTTTAATGT
Source organism: Ylistrum balloti (assembly GCF_031769215.1). Classification (NCBI taxonomy): domain Eukaryota; kingdom Metazoa; phylum Mollusca; class Bivalvia; order Pectinida; family Pectinidae; genus Ylistrum; species Ylistrum balloti. The sequence goes on along the minus strand of NW_026781942.1, from coordinate 3,305,451 downwards.
GTGGGAATCCTGATCAGGTTTTAATGTGTGGGAATCCTGATCAGGTTTTAATGTGTGGGAATCCTGATCAGGTTTTAATGTGTGGGAATCCTAATCAGGTTTTAATGTGTGGGAATCCTAATCAGGATTTAATGTGTGGGAATCCTGATCAGGTTTTAATGTGTGGGAATCTGGATCAGGTTTTAATGTGTGGGAATCCTAATCAGGTTTTAATGTGTGGGAATCCTAATCAGGTTTTAATGTGTGGGAATCTGATCAGGTTTTAATGTGTGGGAATCTGATCAGGTTTTAATGTGTGGGAATCTGATCATGTTTTAATGTGTGGGAATCTGATCAGGTTTTAATGTGTGGGAATCTGATCAGGTTTTAATGTGTGGGAATCCTGATCATGTTTTAATGTGTGGGAATCTGATCAGGTTTTAATGTGTGGGAATCCTGATCAGGTTTTAATGTGTGGGAATCCTGATCAGATTTTAATGTGTTGGTATCCTGATCAGGTTTTAATGTGTGGGAATCCTGATCAGATTTTAATGTGTTGGTATCATGAAGTAGGTTTTAATGTGTGGGAATATAATGTGTGGGAATCACTGATCAGGTTTTAATGTGTGGGAATCCTTTGGAGGTTTTAATGTGTGGTGAAATTAAGGTTTTAATGTGTGGAAAAAGGTTTTAATGTGTAGGATCCTAAAATCACATTTTAATGTGTTTATTTGTTTACCAGGTTTTAATGTGTGGACCTCTTTGAAGATTTTAATGTGTTGGTAACCCCTCAAAACTGAAGTTGATTGAGGGGTGAGGGGTATATTTGAATCACCCTGTCTGACCATCCAACTGTTACCATGGAAATACTTTGGAGGCTTCTGATTGGTGAAATTAAGATATTCTGAAAATTGATAGGAAAAAGTTTAGGGGGATGACAAATAAAATCACACTAAAAAAATTGTTTCCATTTGTTTACCATGGTTACAAAATGAAGACCTCTTTGAAGAATCTTCATTGGAAAACCCCTCTAAAACTGTTGTTGATTGAGGTGTGAGGATTATTAGTCGGCCATCCTGGGCACAGTTCTAGTTATCATTATTTCAGCAAAGTATTAATGTTCAAATTTTTATCTTTAAGAGCAAAAACAGAGAAGAGAAATTAAAAGAAAAGATCCAACTTTCAAAGAGCAAGTAAAGATCAAACAATGGTGGGTGCCAAGATCCCTCTGGGATCTCTTGTTACATTCTCTAATCTCTCTGTCATCATTTTCTTCTTCTTTCCTGTCACAGTCTTACATTCTCTAATCTCTCTGTCATCATTTTCTTCTTCTTTCCTGTCACAGTCTTACATTCTCTAATCTCTCTGTCATCATTTTCTGCTTCTTTCCTGTCACAGTCTTACATTCTCTAATCTCTCTGTCATCATTTTCTTCTTCTTTCCTGTCACAGTCTTACATTCTCTAATCTCTCTGTCATCATTTTCTTCTTCTTTCCTGTCACAGTCTTACATTCTCTAATCTCTCTGTCATCATTTTCTTCTTCTTTCCTGTCACATTCTTAAATTGTTTCTTTTTATTATTTTCTCTTTCTATCATCATTTTATCTTTTCTGTCATTCTACACTTTATCAAAATTTTCCTTTTTAAAGTATTCATTCATTGTATTACCATGTTCAAACTCTTCAGATCATATTCTTTTCTCTATCGTCATACTATTCATCCTTTCTCTTTTCTTCTCTTCCGTCTTGTTCTTCTCAAATTTTTCCTCACTATAATGTCAATCCTTTCATTATTCCTTTTTCTTTCATATTCTTTCAGTCTCCTTTATTGTCTATTGTCTCCCATATCCTGTTCCTCCTATCCCTCTGTTCAGAGATGCCCTAGCTCCCCTGACCAGCCGACTCCTTGCCCAATCTAAACATAGGTAACACCAGCTACTTGTAAATGTATCTTAGACAGTCTGCAATTTTTTGCCATCATCAAAGAGGTGCAGTCGGTTTTGGAAGTTATGTAGATTCCACACACAGTGGTGCAGGTTGCATGACATGCTCTTCGCCAAAATATCTCAAATTTGTTATTTCTGGAGCTCTCTTCTGCAGCCTACAGGAGCTGATTTATGCTAAGTCCAGCTGTTTCCTTGTGAAAGCCCACCAGTTTTTAACAGTCAATGTTTTTTGTTTGTTAATGAAAGATCTAAGAAGTAGTCTCGTGTCGTGCTGGTTTTGCTGCAACTTTTTAATATTTTGACGTATTTGTTGTTTTTAATGAGATAACAAGTAAACTTATATTATTTGTCTTGCTGGTTTTGTAGAAAAGATTTCCAATAAATATATTTTTGAAGTTATGTACGTCTTTATCACCGTGGTAAATTAATGGGAGATATGGTACAGATGTCTACAAGAAAAACCACAGAATTGCTTTGCTTGCACAGAATATTCAGGCAAAAATTCGCAGGTTGAATTATATTTCAAAATATGAATCTGTTGACTTCCACAGGTGCAAAATAGATTAAAAAATATTGGTAAAAGCACCGTAAAAATTATGTTATATTTATGTCTGTAATATAGTTCTCCAAGTGAGAAAATCCAGCATTATCTTCAGTTTATCTTTAGCATTTAATAAATCTTTTAAAACCGGAAATTTTAATGTAAATTTTATGTTTGGAATAAGTGGTTTGAAAAGATTAGTTCTGAAAGTTATGTCTATGAAATAGGATCTTTTGTTTTTAAATTTTGATAAAATTTTAAGTTTGTAATTTGGCTTTTAAATTTAAGTGGTTCTGAATAGTTTATATGCAAAATGTCTAAAATGTCAACAAATCATAGTGATTCATATACCAAGGTGAAGAACATGATTTTGCATGGGAGGAGTTGTGAAATGTTTTCATTAGTAACTGGTCATGCATCTTTTACCAGAAAATCAGATATTTTTGGAAGATTTAAATTCTTTGGCATCTTGAATTGTTCCAATAAATAAGACATAAATCTGTTTTTTATTTCTTGATGGCTCAATTTTTCATAGTTTCACAGTAAGTTCATGAAAAAAGGTATTTTTTCTGTGAAAGTTATGATTTTCCCAATATGTTCATGTTTACAAGGTATCTGCTGTTTCAGGGGAGCATATAGTTGCCACTTTGTCCATCTGTCTGATGGTCCTTTCCATCCAGAGCACACCTTTATATTACTTTCATTCGTACAAAGACAATGTGCAATGTACCAGTCTTAAGGTTTGCAATGCCTTAATTACAGAGATATTGCTCTTTGATTTTTTTTTGTGTCTGGATTATAACTTTTCCCACAGTTAAGCAGGGATCATGAAATTTGGTAAATAAGTTATCATAGTAAGACGATGTACAGTATACCAAAATTTAGTTACAAAGTTTATTGCTCTTTGTTAATATTTTGTGTCCAGAACATGACTTTGCTTGCATTAAAACTAGGATACTGTAAACTTTGTGTATACATTAATCATGCTTAGACAATTTGCAATGTACCAAATTCAGGGCCAACAATACTTAATTACAGAGTTATTGCCCTTTGTTACAATTTTGTGTCTGAAGCATAACTTTCCCCACAGTTAAGCAAAGATAAAAAAACTTGATGTGTAAATTATCAGAGGAAGGCGATGGGCAATGTACCAAATAAATGTAAGTCTTGCAACTCCACAATTACAAAGTTATCACCCTTTGTTAAAATTTTGTTTCCCAGGGGAGCATTCCTCAGATTCACTGATACTCCTGTATTTATTTATCTTAATCAATTGTTGAAAATATAACAAAAATAAACAATTAAGATAACAAATATAAAAAATAACAACCTTTAAAGAACTCAATAAATCCACCTAGACCATAGAAAAATAAACTAAAACTAGGTTTTTTGAAGATTTTGTGGTCAACTTTTAAAATTTATCTGGGTGTGACATCTCTCTTGTGAGAAGATTTAGTGTGTTTGCATGTAAAGTACATTCTATCTCATCAGACATGCATTTAAAGAAACTCAGCTGGTGAGCACATTCTCCAGTCAAATGCTGTTGTTTTGACATATTTATATCTGATTATAAATAGCCCAACAACACTTGCTATGGAACAGTATAATTACAGCTGACTAAAAGTGACATGTACCACCTGCAAGTTATTTAAAACACACTGCTGACCATGATTCTTGCCAAAATGGAGGCATAAAATGTTGATTATCACAGTTTAGGATAAACCTGTAATATACAGAATTTATTAGTACACTGATTATCCAGGTATATTTTTGTAACAAATGTGGATGAATGTTCATTACAAACTTTGTAGGGGTAGGGATCGGTGGCTTTATTCTTACTGATTTCGTCAGTACTCTGAATCCATGTAAGATAAGCATTGTCCCAGCACTACAGGATTTCATACATTCTAATAATCCATGAAACCAAATGTCAACGAACATGTATTTTTATGGAAAACTGAAATTTTATCTAAATGAAAATATCTGATTTTGACAGTATTTGACTTTTTCATTTTTATCTTTTTCCGTTTGTGCCTTGCAATGTGTTCCTAATCAACTGTACAACACTACCTATCATTGATATACACATGTGTGTAATGTATGTACCATATATATTTTTCTTGTGTTTCAAAAAGTCAGTCATTTGGCAGCCTCATATTAGTATAACACTTCTATTTCTTGTATTCCAATTAAACACCAATATTTTATGTGTCTGTAAACAGATTTGCTAAATTTAATTCCACTCTAGATGTTGTTTCAGGTGTGTGGTAGAATTTATTGCTTGTCAAGAAGTTACCCTCATTTTTTTCTCTTAATTCTTTTTTATGTAATGACCTGAATTCAAAATGCTTGTTAGGCTTAAAGAATATCTCAATATGTCATAGTTAAATTATAAACCCCAAATTCTCTAAACATGTTTGATTAAGCACATCACAATGGATGCTACGTTTAATGGTAAAATCTGTTGCTTTCTTTGATGCTAATGCTTATTTGCTTTAAAATATGTATTGAGCTTTTTTTGATCCCCAAAAGTTGGTTGCTCTGACCTGCATTAACGAGAAATGTTTCTTAAGCACTATTTCCTATGCTAATTTTCACTTGAATTTTTATATATAGGGTATGAGTTCACATCTCAGTGAAAGGGTGCATTATGTATCAAAAGTATGTCACTCTGTCCTACATTTTGATCTTTGACCTACATCAAAGAAATCATTTTCTGGACTCTATCTCAAACACTACTAGTTTCATATTTGGTGTATGGGTTCACCTTGCAGGTGAGGTAATGTTGGGGTCTCTTATTTGTTGTATTGTTCATGTTCATTGATTTCATGTGTATTCTGATAAAAAAAATCCATGTCATTTATTTAATTGAATTGATATAAATTCTGAATATCAATGGATTTTGTTTGTTCTATAATCAAGTGTCCACACTATAACTAGGTTTTGAAAATCCACAAAATTTGAGGCCCATGAAAATAGGATTTCATAATACCTGTGTATTTTGTAGTTTTGAAAATCTCTTTTCAGTGATGGCTGATAGCAGTGAACACATCTGTAGTTATGAAAAATAGATAGGATTTTTTTAGCTAAAAATTGGAAATTTTCATTTCATGAGAAAATTTGATAATTTCTTTTCTTCTCATAGCCCTGAAATCTCTTTATTCCAGATTTTTTGATTGAGTCAAGGTAGTTAGGTTATGCTTCCTGATTACACATTCACCAGTTTCTAGACTGTTTATTGTAGGTTCAAAAAGGGGAATTGGCCTGTGGAGAAATATACGTAACAGCAAAAAATATGACTTTTATCAGGTGATTGAAACAACAAGCGATTAGATAGCTGTTAGAATTATCGTTAACCCTCCCCCTGCTTGTTATTGGATTTATCTGTACCCATCCTCCTGTCTAGGAATAAATGAAGATAGTACGTTTGTGATCTTGGACAAGAACCTCCTTATAGATAAGGAAAAAAATGAGTATTTCTGGTTGGTACCTGTAGGAAGCCACTGTAGGAAAGATAACAGCTTGGTGATGCATAATGCTATAGGAACAAGGCATTATCGGTATCAAATTTGATATGTAAGGCCTATAAGCTGTACACCAGATGAACTACAGCTCAGTCAAGTAATGCACTTATCAATAATTTAACATACTGTATGTGATTTTGTAATTTATTTTTATACATTGTGTTGATTTGATATAAACAGTGTTATATTCTTTCTAATATTGTTTTACCCAAACTCTTCGCCAAACTGTGGTGCAGATGCCACTTTAATGTCATATCTTTAGAACACCTCTTGATTTTACCAGTCTTTACTACATGTATTACAGTCTGAACTTTTGCTCATGCCACTGTTCCACACCATTGGAAAACCTCTTGATTTTTCCTTTCACTGTTTTTCTGTTTACTTACATACAGTTCTCAAGGAGAATTAACATTTTTGATAATTTTAGAAGATTGATACAAGCAAGTGATAGCAATATCACCATTATAACTTGTATTTTCAATGCCTGCTTGTTGTCGCAATGTTTCATTCTACAAAATACAAAAAAATGTTGCATTTCATCACATAAATTTTAAACATCATCAGTACTACCAGGCAGATAGATTTAAACAAAATTGTGATGTGGAACTCACTTAAATGTTTTGTGGAACATCAGCCTGGTTTTGTAATAATGACTGTTGTTAGGTATACTGATAGAAATTCACTCCTGTTCATCCTGTTGCTGGAGATCTCATTCTGTCTTGAATTTGAGATCATTTCATAAATATCTCTTATCTATAAATATTGATATATGACAATGAGTTGAAGGATGGAAATCTTGTGATTTTATGTTCTATGTTTCAAGGTCAGTACAGATATTTCAACCTGAAAGATGGATTCCTTGTTTGATCCACTTATCCACAGTGAAGGTGTTTAAATTTGAGGTATTAATTCGTCATTTTCCCCAATTTCACAATTATTCAGTTTTGTGTATGTGTACACAGTAATATACATGAATGCAGGCATTTAACATCAATTACATATATTTTTATTTATGTTAAATATTTGGTGGATATTTAATTTTGTGCTACTTTTTTTTTTAACCGCAAATATAGCAAAATGAAATCCCCTTTGAATATTGCCAAGTACACAGTAGCTACAAGGCTTATCATACTGGATTGACAAAAGCTCTTTCAATACAAACTTTTTTCAAGATGTCCTTGTGTTGTATTTCTTGAATTCCAGATTGTATCTCCTAACCACGATCAAATCAAACACACAGTTTCTTCTGTACTGGAATAGCATTAATCAAGTTATATATTTAGCTGAAATTTTCTTGTGATTTAATCCTTTTTAATTGAAATATTTGGATACTCCAGCAACATTACAGAATGAAAAAAATTTGTAAGTTAATGAAGCTGTATCAGTACTCGACTTTGATCTCAGCTGGATGATTTCACGGAACATATTTATGTATTAACGCACTATGGGAGGATGCTGAAACCTCATAAGTTGTTTAATAATCACAGTAAAAATTTTACAGGGAATAAAAGGTCTTACAGGCTGAAGAAGCTAGTCCAATGTGGTAATACAATTTTTAAGTTGATTTTAGAAAATGATGATAATATGTTATATATTAGATTGCATAAGTTTACTGGTAGTAGGAAGCGACGGGAATGACATGTTTTAAGACTAACTGAAGTTGGTTATACACAGGTGGTAGTTATAATCAGGTGGTGCTTATGGTCAGGTGGTGATTATAGACAGGTTGGTGCTTATGGTCAGGTGGTGCTGATGGTCAGGTGGTGGTTATAGACAGGTGGTAGTTATAATCAGGTGGTGGTCATGGACAGGTGGTAGTTAAAGACAGGTGGTAGTTATAGTGAGGTGGTAGTTATAGACGGGTTGTAGTTATAGACAGGTGGTAGTTATAATCAGGTGGTGATCATGGACAGGTGGTAGTTATAGTGAGGTGGTAGTTATAGACAGGTGGTAGTTATAGTGAGGTGGTAGTTATAGACGGGTTGTAGTTATAGACAGGTGGTAGTTATAATCAGGTGGTGATCATGGACAGGTGGTAGTTATAGACAGGTGGTAGTTATAGACGGGTGGTAGTTATAGTGAAGTGGTAGTTATAGACGGGTTGTAGTTATAGACAGGTGGTAGTTATAATCAGGTGGTGATCATGGACAGGTGGTAGTTATAGTGAGGTGGTAGTTATAGTGAGGTGGTAGTTATAGACGGGTTGTAGTTATAGACAGGTGGTAGTTATAATCAGGTGGTGATCATGGACAGGTGGTAGTTAAAGACAGGTGGTAGTTATAGTGAGGTGGTAGTTATAGACGGGTTGTAGTTATAGACAGGTGGTAGTTATAATCAGGTGGTAGTTATGGACAGGTGGTAGTTACAGACAGGTGGTAGTTATAATCAGGTGGTGCTGATGGTCAGGTGGCGTTATAGACAGGTGGTAGTTATACTCAGGTGGTGCTTATGGTCAGGTGGTGATTATGGACAGGTGGTGGTTATGGAAAGGTGGTAGCTATAGACAAGTGGTAGTTATAGACAGGTGGTAGTTATAGTGAGGTGGTAGTTATAGACAGGTTGTAGTTATAGACAGGTGGTAGTTATAATCAGGTGGTGGTTATGGACAGGTGGTAGTTAAAGACAGGTGGTAGTTATAGACAGGTGGTAGTTATAGACAGGTGGTAGTTACAGACATGTGGTAGTAATGATCAGGTGGTAGTTAGAGACAGGTAGTAGTTAGAGACAGGTGGTAGTTACAGACAGGTGGTAGTTATAGACAGGTGGTAGTAATGGTCAGGTGGTAGTTACAGACAGGTGGCAGTTATAGACAGATGGCAGTTATGGTCATGTGGTAGATATGGACAGGTGGTGGTTATGGACAGGTGGTAATTATAGACAGGTGGTAGTTATATATAGGTGGTAGTGATGGTCAGGTGGTAATTATAGACAGGTGGTAGTTATAGACAGATGGTAGTCATGGTCATATGGTATGGTAGTTATGGACAGGTGGTAGTTACAGACATGTGGTAGTTATGGTCAGGTGGTAGTTAGAGACAGGTGGTAGTTACAGACAGGTGATAGTTATAGACAGGTGGTAGTAATGGTCAGGTGGTAGTTACAGACAGGTGGCAGTTAAAGACAGATGGCAGTTATGGTCATGTGGTAGTTATGGACAGGTGGTGGTTATAGACAGGTGGTAGTTATGGTCATGTGGTAGTTATGGACAGATGGTGGTTATAGACAAGTGGTAGTTATGGTCAGGTGGTAATAAAGACAGGTGGCAGTTATAGACAGATGGTAGTTATGGTCATGTGGTAGTTATGGACAGGTGGTGGTTATAGACAGGTGGTAGTTATGGACAGGTGGTAGTTATGGACATGTGGTAGTTGTATACATGTGGTAGTTATATACAGGTGGTAGTGATGGTCAAGTGGTAATTATAGACAGGTGGTAGTAATGGTCAGGTGGTAGTTGTAGACAGGTGGTAGTTATACACATGTGTTAGTTATATACAGGTGGTAGTTATAGACAGGTGGTAGTTATAGACAGATGGTAGTCATGGTCATATGGTATGGTAGTTATGGACAGGTGGTAGTTACAGACATGTGGTAGTTATGGTCAGGTGGTAGTTAGAGACAGGTGGTAGTTACAGACAGGTGATAGTTATAGACAGGTGGTAGTAATGGTCAGGTGGTAGTTACAGACAGGTGGCAGTTAAAGACAGATGGCAGTTATGGTCATGTGGTAGTTATGGACAGGTGGTGGTTATAGACAGGTGGTAGTTATGGTCATGTGGAAGTTATGGACAGATGGTGGTTATAGACAAGTGGTAGTTATGGTCAGGTGGTAATAAAGACAGGTGGCAGTTATAGACAGATGGTAGTTATGGTCATGTGGTAGTTATGGACAGGTGGTGGTTATAGACAGGTGGTAGTTATGGACAGGTGGTAGTTATGGACATGTGGTAGTTGTATACATGTGGTAGTTATATACAGGTGGTAGTTATAGACAGGTGGTAGTTACAGACATGTGGTAGTTATGGTCTGGTGGTAGTTAGAGACAGGTGGTAGTTACAGACAGGTGGCAGTTATAGACAGATGACAGTTATGGTAATGTGGTAGTTATGGACAGGTGGTAGTTATGGTCATGTGGTAGTTATGAACAGATGGTGGTTATAGACAGGTGGTAGATATGGTCAGGTGGTAATTATAGACAGGTGGTAGTTATAGACAGGTGGTAGTTATAGACAGAAGGTAGTTATATACAGGTGGTAGTTATATACAGATGGTAGTTATAGACAAGTGGTATTTATAGACAGGTGGTAGTTGTAGACAGATGGTAGTTATAGACAGATGGTAGTTATAGACAGGTGGTAGTTATAGACAGATGGTAGTTATAGACAGATGGTAGTTATATACAGGTGGTAGTTATAGACAGGTGTAGACAGATTTTAGATGGTAGATTTTCTCAGCTCAGACATATGTTTTTCTGTAATTGGCAGTTAAAAACCATACACAAGTTGTCTCCCTTGAACCTTTAACTTAAATTTACCATCAAGGATACTTAAGAAATCAATGGAGTAAAAGTGATAAAAGATATCACTGAAGGTCATCATTACATTTCACAACTTCAACAGCAGGAATATTAAGTTTATGGTATTTTGATAAAATATATCAAGAATGTTAAAAGCCTTTTTCCTAGAAGATCACAAATTTTATGGCTTTTGTGACATTTGAATGCTTGAAAGTTATGTCACGAAACGAATGGTATATAAATGTACACATGTATATTTCAGCAGTTTTACAATCCTAAAATAATCAAATGTCTAAATATTATTCAAGAAATGGCTTACCAGTGTCGCTGTAGGAAGTTCAATGTACAGGTAATATCTAAGGCTGAAATCATAAATTAGTTCTTTATTGTACATATATGTGGAATTTAGAGGATTTTTGCATGAATTGATGAAATATGGAATTATCAAATAATATTTGATATTTTTATGAGCCTTTAGGTGAACACATGTAAAATGATTTTACACGAACTTAAGTGTAAGAGTCTATTTATCCTATAACCCTTATCTCTGAAAAATAACCCTCAGATATATTGCCTAATGAGGCAGGTTAATTTTGGCTTGATCAGTACATTTTTCACTGCAGAAAAAATTATGTGATGTCATCAAGATGTGATCTATTTATGAAGCCACGATAATGTTCTAACTTGTGTGCCTTAAATATTTATGACATAATCGTATGTCATAATGGCCAGTTATGTGATAATTGTAGTGGGAATTGGAAGCTTGGATTGGGAGGAAAAAACATACTGCAAATGATTTTTTTGCATTTGGAGACAGAGAGGGTAGAAAGAATTTTGGGTGTGTAGAGACAGAGAGGGTAGAAAGAATTTTGGGTGTGTAGAGACAGAGAGGGTAGAAAGAATTGTGAGTGTGTAGAGACAGAGAGGGTAGAAAGAATTGTGGGTGTGTAGAGACAGAGAGGGTAGAAAGAATTGTGGGTGTGTAGAGACAGAGAGGGTAGAAAGAATTTTGGGTGTGTAGAGACAGAGAGGGTAGAAAGAATTGTGGGTGTGTAGAGACAGAGAGGGTAGAAAGAATTGTGGGTGTGTAGAGACAGAGAGGGTAGAAAGAATTGTGGGTGTGTAGAGACAGAGAGGGTAGAAAGAATTGTGGGTGTGTAGAGACAGAGAGGGTAGAAAGAATTGTGGGTGTGTAGAGACAGAGAGGGTAGAAAGAATTGTGGGTGTGTAGAGACAGAGAGGGTAGAAAGAATTGTGGGTGTGTAGAGACAGAGAGGGTAGAAAGAATTGTGAGTGTGTAGAGACAGAGAGGGTAGAAAGAATTGTGAGTGTATATCATGATTTTAAAAGGTATTGATTGATTTTCAAAATTAAAATATAAATTTTACCCATATATGGTTTGATCATTTGTACTGCATTTTATATTTGTCATATATAGATACATCATGTCAATGTCTCTCACGATAATTCATTAGGACTCACTAAAACCAGATTTCACTAAATATGTAATAAATTATTTAAGTTTCAGTAAATCATAAAAGTTGATCTGCAGAACATCTTGATATAAGATCATAACTGCATCAATTTTATCAAAGGTCTGATTGTCACGTTTAAGTCTGTAATAGGGAATTATGTTTATTCATTTGAATATTGAGGAAGTTTGGATAGTTGATTATTCACGTAGACACAATCGATCTTGTCGGAAAAGATTTTTTAAAAACTGATGAATGCATTAGTGTTCATAATTATGAATAAGTCAAGGTACAAATAATCAATTCACTTCCTTCATTGATTTTGCTGTCAGGGATATTATGTATAAAATGTATTTAAACATATGTACAAAAAATGTAGTGGAAACCACATAATGTCACACCAGTTAATGTCACTTTCCAGTTAATATCACATCTTCATGAAACAACAATTTTTTACCTGAATACTTTATCTAATCCAACATCTGATAATGTCATATATTTTGGTATTGGAAACACTTAATCTCACTTCATTTTGACAACTTTCACAAAAAGATCACAAGTAATTAAAAGGTAAGTGAGGACACAAACTATGGATTATTGCCACAAAGTTCTTACATCACACCTGGACGGCTGTGTAAGCCTTGAGGATCGTGCATCACACCTGGACGCCTGTGTAGGCATCGAGGGTCGTGCATCACACCTGGACGCCTGTGTAGGCATTGTCACTGCCATACTGGCCACACATTGTGGCTCCTGAAAATAGATTGACCCACTTGCCTCTAAGGTCCACATAGGTCCGAGGAAGTCTGGTGCATTTTTATTTTTAATTTGCAAGAGCAATCCAAGCATTAAAATTGATTTCAAACCATTTGTTACTTAAAACCTCCTAAACTTCAAGAAAATAAGTATTTGGTATGCATACCAGGATCATTTTCAAAACAAAAAAGATTATTTTTCAAAAGATTTGATAAGAAAATAATCAAACATGAACTGTAATTTATGATAAATTGTGTTTGTTTATTTTTACAATCAAACATGGGACACCAAGCTTAGCAGGTCAGTGTCTCCATTACAAAAGTTGCTACCTTTAAATTTACGTGAACACATTGCTGATAAAAAGCTTAAAATGAATACGAAAATAAAGTATTTTACAAAGTGAAGTATGGATTCTTTGATTATAGAAAATAATCACATGAGCCCTGAAAAGCTTCACAGAGCTGTTTACGTCTTTATGCTGATATCGTAATCATCTTTCCCAAACAATTCATTCAGGGTAGATAACATATCATATGGAATGAAGATTGAAAATCCATTTGGTCATATGAGAACGTCAGTATTTTTTAACTCCCTTCAAATGATTTATTCATTAAATAACCATGAATGCTGGTAAGGTGACTGTTAAAGAAAATATGCGGTTTTCATGACATCTGATTGGCCATTAAAAAAGACACTAATATAACAGCCATTGAAACATGAAAGACAAAGCAGATTACAATTTTGATCTTCAAACAATTTCTGTAAGAAACAAGACAGTTTGACACATCAGAAAGTTAACTTATGGTTTAAGACATCTGAAAAAAAGGGTCAAGTATGAACGTTTTCCACTGTGCTTGTATATTTATATTCTAACTTTGCTAAATGAAACCTTGGGATAATCTCACAAGATCTCTGGTATAAAAATGATAATAAATTCATTTTTAATTTCACGTAAGAGGAGGCATGTAGTTATCAGTTTATACGTCTGTCTGTTCCTCCATACTTTCACGTGTCCATGCTAACCAAGTGTACAAGACATCTCATTAAATCCCAAACAGATTTGTTTTGTATTGACATTACAGCGTCATACCACCAAAGTGTACACCTGATGAATCGTCAAGGTTACAGGTCAAATGTCGCTCTCACAACAAGTGAAAAGTTTGTAGTCAAGATTATGGTTTATCTATGTGAGCTTCTGCTCATTTTTTCTTACTTTACTTTATAAAACCTAAATATGGAAACCTAATTATATATGCATTTCATCAAACTTTTAGGGCAATATCTTTATCTGTAATCCCTGAAGTCATTGATGCTCTCAAAAAAATGCTTTGGTTTCATCTAGATTGATATTAATGATTTTCTGTGTGATGCTGACACAGGATAGAAATTTGTTTGTCATTATTTTTTTCCCTTCTCCTCTGAAAACCTATCTATACATTCCTAAACATTGTTTGTTATGCTGGTTTCATGGTGGTATTGGCCGATGATCAGTAAGGGTCATTTTAAGATGTTTTTTCATCGAAGTAGCTGGTGACTTTCTCACTGAACAACATATTGGAGGCCCATCACATGCAATCAGAGCAATTATTATAAATTGTCTCGCCCAAGAACCTAACCGTGACAGAACAGGCCATATCTATCAGCTTCCTGTACTGCTCCTAAACAGATTCCTGAAATAGCTTTGAAAGTTAATATTTCATAGTATTAGGCATGAAAAAAACTCTGAAGATGATAAATTTAGAAAGTAAATTATTCAGTCTTGGAATGTATGATTGGTGGAGAAGAATTACGAGAAGAAGATGGTAGTTTTAACATTTTAATACAGAAAGATTATAAGGCAGGTGGTTGCTGTAATTGGATAGCTTTTCAGGCTTAATCATCGATGGTTCGGAGACACAAATAGACATATATAGCCTAATGGTAGCATTATTAAGTATGATTAGGGGCGAGATAATTGAATATGATCCCTTGCCCTTCGCGTGTATCCATATATAGGTACAATGGTGTGTATTGAGAACACTACACAAGATTTTCAATAAATTTTTTTCCCCCCCAATAATTGACTTTCCTTGTTCTGTCATCTTTGGAGGAAAAGGGAAATGGAATTTGGTCTCTTGGCAGAGCTCAATTTGGGGCTAACAGGCGAAGACTACAGCAATGCCGTTATAGATTTAGATACACTGCCGTTTTAGGAGTTTTAGGAATGGATAACCGGATGTTTTCTCATTTGATGACAGTTATTTAAGGGCTTGTTGTGTGGTGGGAAACAATCTGTAAATTATACAGTCGCGATACAGTGACATGATCACTCCATTAGTAGCTTTTAAATTTGGAGAACAAAACAGTGAATTCATGTGAATTCTTTGATTAAAGGGCTTGCTTTTTATTAGTGAAACTTTATATTTCAACAGTTTGATCAGTAGATATGTAAACAGAATGATACAAAATAGGCATTTACAATATGAATAGAAACCTTTTATTTTTACATGCTGTAAATATACACTTATTAGCGGTATTTTTATTTTAGCACTTTTTATGATGAAGGTGCTGTATAATAGCCTAACTGTGGCTTTTGTTTCAATACATGTATAGCAATTCTTACTGATTTTAAAATTTGTCATTTTGCTGATTTTCAAAAACCTGATTATGTGCTAAAATTTGACTGTGCTTAAAATATTTAAAGTAATTTGTAATTAGTTATTGAGGTTTTGAACTTTTTAGCCAGTTTCTTAGCCTTTGCACTAGAAATTATTTTAAAATTATGAATTTAACATGCTTAGTGGTTCTATGTTATTGCAATATTTGTGATGTTTGAACAATTATGATTCTGCACCATTTCATCATACAGAGCCTTTTAACATGTTTAACCTGGAAGATTTAATGTACCTTATTTGTGGTGTGGATGTGTTGAAGTTAAGGAGTATTTTATGGATAGGGAAACAGAAACATTGTGGAAAGAACTAGAAAGGAAAAAGAATGTAAAATCTGGATGGGGTTTAGAGATAGAAAAAGACAAAAGGAGAAGTTGGGTGGGTTTAGAGATTTAAAAAGGAGAAAGTAGAAGTTGGATGTTAAGAAATAAAAAACAGGAATGTAGAAGTTGGATGGAGTTAGAGATGGAAATTGAGGAAAGCAGAGATACGATGAGGTTTGGAAATAGCAAATTTGTTTTATGTCACACTAATAATGTACACTGTATATATTGAAAAAAATGTGCTGTTAAGTTAGGATATTTAATTTGTCATGAAGAACAGGTAATAGAATATTTCTAGTTTTTTTCTGCAGATCATTTTATTTATGTAAATGAGGATATGATGTTGTAAGGAAAAGAAGATCGAGGGCTGTTATCTTGAATTTAAATATTAGTCATAAAGAATGTTTTTAAGCATTGACTTCACAGACGTCATTTGTCTCCTGAAATTAACAAGTGAATTAACGAAGCTTTAATAATATGCTAATTACTGGAGGTTTGTTTTTGTATTTCATATTCATGACCTTGTAATGTATGACAGTATGAATGATAATGCCTCTGTTAGACTCTTAAATATCATTATCAATTAGGATATGCAAATTAAAACTGCTGGATTGAATTTTGATAACTAAATAATTTTAAACAATACATAAAAGGCTAAAATGAAATTTACAACTTCAAAAAATCTTTACTATCTCTCTGTCGATTTAAGGGCGGAATGTTATGGTGCTTATCTTTGAACATTACTAATGATAATGAAAGAGTTGTTGTAATTGGAAACTAAAATCTTTCTTGTTTTCAGTATTTTTATTAGCTTTTGATAGATCTTAGATTTTGACTTTGAAAGTTTGTTATCGCTATTTTTTGAGAACTACTCTATAGAGCTGTCTAGAATTTCTTTTATAGGTTCCTTTAGGTCCCTAGTTGTGCCTGTTTAGTTTGGGACTGATCAGGAAAACAAAACGGCTACCAGACAACCATCTTGGATTTTGTTCTTAAGAAGTACTGAATGGATATCTCTTAAATTTCATATGTATGATCCCTTTGGTCTCTCCTTGTGCTTGTTTGATTTTGGGATTGATCAGAAGAAACAAAATATCTTCCAGGTAGCTAGTTTGGATTTGGCAGGTAAAGATTATAATTGCTATTTCTGCAAAAGAATGCTCAAATGTCTTATCATTAAGAGCAAAAACAAAGAAAAGAGAAAAGAAGTGAAAAGATCCAATATTCAAAGAACATATAAAGATCAAACAATGGTGGGTGCCAAGATCCCTCTTGGATATCTTGTTTCTTTTAAGTAAAATTGATGTTTTTCACAACAATTGCAAACCAAGTTATGCCTACTTAATTGTTGGTCCAATCGGAGAGGTCTTAGAGTTAGAGGAAAATGGAGTATCCAGGGAAAAACAACATGGTTAGACAAGTGACCCCATAACTTTTCATGCTTGTGTGAGGAATCAAACCCCAGAAATCTCAGTGAAAAGCGAATGTGTCACCAATGAATGACTTAATTACTATCGTTAATCTGTTAGATAGGGAACATTCTGATGGCAGCTACACATTATAGTGAAGGAAATGTCTACATTTACAAATCATTTGTCAGTATCTTGTTTATTAGTTGTCACTGTTTGTCTCCATGTTAGAACTTCATGTAACTTATCACCAAAACATTGATAATTGTGGAAACATTCTGGCATCATTCAGTTGAGACAGCCTTGGTTAGAACTGATAGGATAGTAGTGTATGTTGGTGATGTTGAGGACAATTCTTACACATGTAATATTGTTTCATCCATCAAATATTCATGGTTACTTAAATGCTCTGTGGAATAGTGTGAGTGTTAAAGTAACACGCTGTACAATAATAATACTGAATCTGATACTTTTTCCATTTTTGTTGTGAGTAATTGTGAGCTATGATGAATATTATTTAGATTTTACACTGTAGTGTTTTCCATTTCAAGAAATATAAAGTATTAATTGCTTTAAAAATTAAAAACACACATCAAGCTAGTGGCTATGTTTTAGACAATTCTTACTTAGCATTTTACCCAGTTACATGGTTTCAAACATGTAGTTAAAAAGGCATAGACTGAAGATATATTTCAAAAGGTCAGGACAAAAATATATTGTCAGATGTCAAAATTTTTTGAAGATATATGACCAATTGCAAAATTCTTCTGTCTGAAATGAAGCATGTCTTACGTGGAGAAAACATGGAGTAATTAACTTTAATGTATTCTGTATTACTGCCACAACTTTTTGGGTTTTACCAAAACCGAGATATTTCTGTAAGTCAGCATTTTGGGTTACAGAGTGCAGGATGGTTCACAGCCAAATTATTAAAAAAAAAAAAAATACCAATGGAGCCATGATTCAGCTTGTGTCTAAAGAGATGAATCAGAGAGGAGACTAGATGATAGTAAAGCACCATGCTACTCTTGGAGGGGAAGTGCTGAAGGATTGGAGAGGACAAAAAATTGTAGTGACTCAGATGTTTATTTCATATAACAGCAAATATGAAGATTGCAATGTTTAGGTCCGCAGATTGTAGATGTGTGTCAGGTTTACAGACATGTAAGAGCTGTTTGTCAGATGTGTAGACTTGTAGGGTTGGGTGTCAGAATTGTAGACTTGTAGAGCAGTGTGTCAGGTTTGTAGTCTTGTAGAGCTGTATGTCACATGTGTATACTTGCAGAGTAGTGTGTTGGTTGTGTAGACGTATACAGCTGTGTGTCAGGTCTGTAAATGTGTACAGCTGTGTGTCAGGTCTGTAGACTTGTAGAGCAGTGTGTCAGGTTTGTAGACTTGTACAGCTGTGTGTCAGGTTTGTAGACTTGTAGAGCAGTGTGTCAGGTTTGTAGACTTGTACAGGTTTGTAGACTTGTACAGCTGTGTGTCAGGTCTGTAAAAGTGTACAGCTGTGTGTCAGGTTTGAAGACTTGTACAGCTGTGTGTCAGGTTTGTAGACTTGTACAGCTGTGTGTCAGGTTTGTAGACTTGTACAGGTTTGTAGACTTGTACAGCTGTGTGTCAGGTCTGTAGACTTGTACAGGTTTGTAGACTTGTACAGGTTTGTAGACTTGTACAGCTGTGTGTTGGGTTTGTAGAGTTGTACAGCTGTGTGTCAGGTCTGTAAACATGTACAGCTGTGTGTCAGGTTTGTAGACTTGTACAGCTGTGTGTAAGGTCTGTAGACTTCCATAGCTGTGTGTCTGGTCTGTAACCTTGTACAGCTGTGTGTCAGGTCAGTAGACTTGTACAGCTGTGTGTCAGGTTTGTAGATTTGTACAGCTGTGGGTCAGGTTTGTAGACTTGTACAGCTGTGTGTCAGGTTTGTAGATTTGTGCAGCTGTGTGTCAGGTTTGTAGACTTGTACAGCTGTGTGTTGGGTTTGTAGACTTGTACAGCTGTGTCTCAGGTCTGTAAACGTGTACAGCTGTGTGTCAGGTTTGTAGACTTGTACAGCTGTGTGTAAGGTCTGTAGACTTGCATAGCTGTGTGTCTGGTCTGTAACCTTGTACAGCTGTGTGTCAGGTTTGTAGACTTGTACAGCTGTGTGTCAGGTTTGTAGACTTGTACAGCTGTGTGTCAGGTTTGTAGCCTTGTAGAGCAGTGTCTAAGATGTGTAGACTTGTATAGCTGTGCATTAGGTAGAACTGAGGTGTGTCTGCTATGTGTAGAAAAAAAACAACCAAGAGAAGTTTAATTGAAGTGTATCATGTTTAAGTCTTGAAATTGTTAATAAACAACCTTGCATTTGGTCTTATATCTACAGATATATGATTTATTAACAACAGCCTCATTGGTGTTTACGAAGCATATCTGTGAGTCTTATCATTATATATGTTTATATTGATCTTAAGGCTTCATATATTCTGAAAGTTGATTCAGGAAAATACTTTCCCAATGAAATTATTCATTAATATCAATTGAATACTCTAGCCTGAACTAAGAATCCAAGGCCTTTTCAAATTTTAATATTATGCAGACATGCATGAGAATGTTTGAATAAGGCCATCACCTTCAAAAAGTGAATGTCAGTTATACAATGATAGTCACAGATTCAAACTGACACTTAATTGCAAACTGAAGTTATAGTTAGGATTTCCATGGAAGACAAATTGACCAAAGACGGTAAGTATAACACTATCGACAATGCAACTGAAATTTGAAAAATGAATTGATTATGTTTTTCATGAATATTTTGTCTTATTTGCTGACTCATTTTCAAGGTCATTTTTTTATCCAATATGTAACCAACATAAAGTTCTATATTAGAATATAGTGAAAACACTCAAAATCTTCCACAGTTCATCTTTAATCTTATTATTATGCTAAATATGTCTCAATCCCTGACAACAATCCGATAATTTATATTGCTTTGACAGCACAATATGATCACAAGTAATCTGTATACATGTTATTTTAATGGAACCAAGGGTTTAAGATATTTATCATTATCAATTAACTTCTAATAAATAGCAATAATGTTCACATCTTAGTTTTACTTTGACAAAAAACATTTGTATATTGTGGTGTATGTAATCATTGGTATGTTGTAGTTTGTTTCCTTTAAACAACTACTTCTCAATAACTAAAAAGCTTTGAATTCAAATATTTAGTTGAAGGATTCTTTGGACAAAGGTCAACAAAGTTTATGAAAGAAATGACCTTGACCTGTATTCAAGGTCAAAGAGGCAAATTTGTCAAAAAAACTTTATGTGACTTCTTATCAGTTATCAAAAAGCCTGGAATCGTTACATTTGGCTTGCAGATTTCTTGCACAAAGGCAAATACATTTGAAAGAGAAATGACATTGACCCATATTCAATGTCAAAGGGGTCAAATTTGTCAAAACGTATAAGCTACTTCTCAATGACCAAAATGCCTAGAATCTTGATAATTTGCAGTTAGGTTCCTTGGTGTAACTGAAGCGGGGCATTCAATATCTAATAATGACGAAGCCGCTGGGTTCGATTGTTAGAACATTTATTACATCGAAGATGATGAAGACGTTCTGAAACATTTATTAAAACACCATAAGAATCTCTCTTTCAAATCTCACACATATGACTTAAATACGTATTCAAATTTCAACAAATCAACAATCAGAGTGAAGATAACAAAACTTACAGAGATATAACATTAACAATATTTACAGAATTACAATAGATAATAAATACACTTACAACACGTGTCAAGCGTTAACGTAGAATGCAACGTAGCACTAGGAAATCGTGTCACATGATCACATCACATGACGCAGCTCGCACCAGAGACCTGTGTCTCACACTCAGTCGCCAAAATACATGTAGCAGGTACAAATACTACAAAGAATATAAATACACATTCTAACTTTTACAGTCAAATACGTGCTATTCACAAAACGTACCATATATACGAGATATTGCACGACAACATTACCGTACAAAATGTACGCGATACATGAAACACTGTTTTCGCCATACATTGTTCAATTACATTCACTTTTTAAAAGATATAAAATCGATTCAATACACAATTACACATTCATACAGGACAAATAAACCTGGGAAGCAATAAGAAATGAGAAATTATCAAACTTACCTAAAAATGCGAAGGAACGATCCAATGCCATAGGAATTCAACGCCTTGAAAGAAGAAATTCAAATGTACCGAGACACAAAAGAACAATAAAGATTTAGACCAGTACGAAACTTTCAACCAATGAAACAACTTCGTCAAAGTCCATCTAGAGTCCTATGTCCAGTCCGTCGATGACCACAACTCACTCACATTCCACATGCATAGGTATTGATGATACTTGAGAAATGGATCTCTAAGTTTTGTCGTTTTTGTGCCCTAACTGGAAAAGGGAATCTCTAAATCTGTCTGATTTCGACTTTACCAGAAAAGGGAATCTTTACCAGAAAAGGGAATCCCTAAATCTGTCTGATTTTGGCTTTACTGGAAAAGGGAATCCCTAGATCTGTCTGATTTTGACTTTACCAGAAAAGGGAATCCCTAAATCTGTCTGATTTTGACTTTACCAGAAAAGGAAATCTTTAAATCTGTCTGATTTTGACTTTACCAGAAAAGGGAATCCCTAAATCTGTCTGATTTTGACTTTACCAGAAAAGGGAATCCCTAAATCTGTCTGATTTTGACTTTACCAGAAAAGGGAATCTCTAAAACTGTCTGATTTTGACTTTACCAGAAAAGGGAATCCCTAAATCTGTCTGATTTTGACTTTACCAGAAAAGGGAATCCCTAAATCTGTCTGATTTTGACTTTACCAGAAAAGGGAATCCCTAAATCTGTCTGATTTTGACTTTACCAGAAAAGGAAATCTTTAAATCTGTCTGATTTTGACTTTACCAGAAAAGGGAATCCCTAAATCTGTTTAATTTTGACTTTACCAGAAAAGGGAATCTCTAAATCTGTCTGATTTTGACTTTACCAGAAAAGGGAATCCTTAAATCTGTCTGATTTTGACTTTACCAGAAAAGGAAATCTGTCTGATTTTGACTTTACCAGAAAAGGGAATCCCTAAATCTGTCTGATTTTGACTTTACCAGAAAAGGGAATCTCTAAATCTGTCTGATTTTGACTTTACCAGAAAAGGGAATCCCTAAATCTGTCTGATTTTGACTTTACCAGAAAAGGGAATCTTTAAATCTGTCTGATTTTGACTTTACCAGAAAAGGGAATCCCTAAATCTGTTTGATTTTGACTTTACCAGAAAAGGGAATCTCTAAATCTGTCTGATTTTGACTTTACCAGAAAAGGGAATCTGATTTTGACTTTACCAGAAAAGGGAATCCCTAAATCTGTCTGATTTTGACTTTACCAGAAAAGGGAATCCCTAAATCTGTCTGATTTTGACTTTACCAGAAAAGGGAATCCCTAAATCTGTCTGATTTTGACTTTACCAGAAAAGGGAATCTCTAAATCTGTCTGATTTTGACTGATTTCTGATTTTGACTTTACCAGAAAAGGGAATCTCTAAATCTGTCTGATTTTGACTTTACCAGAAAAGGGAATCCCTAAGATTTTGGAATCTAAATCTGTCTGATTTTGACTTTACCAGAATCTGTCTGATTTTGACTTTACCAGAAAAGGGAATCTCTAAATCTGTCTGATTTTGACTTTACCAGAAAAGGGAATCTCTAAATCTGTCTGATTTTGACTTTACCAGATCTGTCTGATTTTGACTTTACCAGAAAAGGGAATCTTGACTTTACCAGAAAAGGGAATCTAAATCTGTCTGATTTTGACTTTACCAGAAAAGGGAATCCCTAAATCTGTCTGATTTTGACTTTACCAGAAAAGGGAATCTGTCTGATTTTGACTAAAATCTGTCTGATTTTGACTTTACCAGAAAAGGGAATCTCTAAAACTGTCTGATTTTGACTTTACCAGAAAAGGGAATCCCTAAATCTGTCTGATTTTGACTTTACCAGAAAAGGGAATCTCTAAAACTGTCTGATTTTGACTTTACCAGAAAAGGGAATCCCTAAATCTGTCTGATTTTGACTTTACCAGAAAAGGGAATCTTACTTTAAAACTGTCTGATTTTGAAAAAAGGGAATCTCTAAATCTGTCTGATTTTGACTTTACCAGAAAAGGGAATCCCTAAATCTGTCTGATTTTGACTTTACCAGAAAAGGGAATCCCTAGATCTGTCTGATTTTGACTTTACCAGAAAAGGGAATCTCTAAATCTGTCTGATTCTGACTTTACCAGAAAAGGGAATCTCTAAAACTGTCTGATTTTGACTTTACCAGAAAAGGGAATCTCTAAAAAAAGGGAATCTCTAAAACTGTCTGATTTTGATTTACCAGAAAAGGGAATCCCTAAATCTGTCTGATTCTGACTTTACCAGAAAAGGGAATCTCTAAATCTGTCTGATTTTGACTTTACCAGAAAAGGGAATCTCTAAATCTGTCTGATTTTGACTTTACCAGAAAAGGGAATCTCTAAAACTGTCTGATTTTGACTTTACCAGAAAAGGGAATCCCTAAATCTGTCTGATTTTGACTTTACCAGAAAAGGGAATCTTAAAATCTGTCTGATTTTGACTTTACCAGAAAAGGGAATCTGTCTGTCTGATTTTGATTTTACCAGAAAAGGGAATCTCTAAATCTGTCTGATTTTGACTTTACCAGAAAAGGGAATCCCTAAATCTGTCTGATTTTGACTTTACCAGAAAAGGGAATCCCTAAATCTGTCTGATTTTGACTTTACCAGAAAAGGGAATCTCTAAATCTGTCTGATTTTGACTTTACCAGAAAAGGGAATCTCTAAATCTGTCTGATTCTGACTTTACCAGAAAAAGAAATCTTTAAATCTGTCTGATTTTGACTTTACCAGAAAAGGGAATCCCTAAATCTGTCTGATTTTGACTTTACCAGAAAGGGGAATCTCTAAAACTGTCTGATTTTGACTTTACCAGAAAAGGGAATCCCTAAATCTGTCTGATTTTGACTTTACCAGAAAAGGGAATCCCTAAATCTGTCTGATTTTGACTTTACCAGAAAAGGGAATCCCTAAATCTGTCTGATTTTGACTTTACCAGAAAAGGGAATCTTTAAATCTGTCTGATTTTGACTTTACCAGAAAAGGGAATCTCTAAAACTGTCTGATTTTGACTTTACCAGAAAAGGGAATCCCTAAATCTGTCTGATTTTGACTTTACCAGAAAAGGGAATCTCTAAAACTGTCTGATTTTGACTTTACCAGAAAAGGGAATCCCTAGATCTGTCTGATTTTGACTTTACCAGAAAAAGAAATCTTTAAATCTGTCTGATTTTGACTTTACTGGAAAAGGGAATCTCTAAAACTGTCTGATTTTGACTTTACCAGAAAAGGGAATCCCTAAATCTGTCTGATTTTGACTTTACCAGAAAAGGGAATCTCTAAAACTGTCTGATTCTGACTTTACCAGAAAAGGGAATCTCTAAATCTGTCTGATGTTGTGTTACCATTACAGCAGCTGTTGCTGTTCAGTTACAATGCATCAATTATTTGTATTTGTTGAGAATACTCTGAAGTCTGATTTTCTCCTGAGGATCAGTGTAGAAAATTGAAAGGGGGAATCTAGGGCTGATGTAAAGGGGATGGAGGGATGAAGGGGGATATGGGGATTGCGGTGCTACAGGTGTACCTAGTTTACATGCACAGTGAGTGGTAAGATAATATAATTAATACTTACCAAGAAACATGTGGTGCTGACTAGAGTAAGCTTGCAGTAGATATAAGGAAAAGAAATTTACAGAAAATTATGTAATATAAAATTTTAATCATGATATTTAGAATCACACATTAAACAGTTATCTAAGTGTGCAGAAATTGTTTGTTTACTTTTATATGGGTTCAAAATTTTGATCATACGGTCACTATGCAGAACACTTTTTACAGTTTTCCAGAGAAGTTTCCAAATCTCTTTGACATTACTGCACAAGAAAGAATGTGACAGAAGTTATCTTATTTCATCACCTTATGAAAATGAAAATTTACATTAAAAAAAATGAGAGTAAAAACCTGCTGATAAATGAAAGATGTTTATAAATGATGTAAGTTAATTTAGATGGATTTTCTTCAATTTACGGGTAGTGGAGGTCAAGGCCATGGTTACTATTTTTAGAAATTTATCAAACAAAGGTGCATCATAGTTTGCAGGGGAGTTGGAGGATTCATATGCTTTAAAACTTTGTTTCAAGATAGTGCTGGCCATACTTTACAAAGAAGATCTGAACAAGGGAAGTAACTCTGTTACAAGGAGAATCTGAACAAGGGAAGTAATTCTGTTTAAATGCCTCAGAACAGCTGTTCAATGTCATAAATTCTTACACTGTTTATAGGAATGGCACATTAGGCCTTTTTGTTTTTGCTGATATTTATACTTGAATATAACTGTAAATAAAAAAAGATTCATGAAGCTGCTGTTTCATTTAAATAATTGACATTGTCAGTTCCTTTTTTTTGTTCATTTGTACTTTCACATATCAATGAGATTTTTTGATAAAATTATTTTTAACACTTGTACTGTAGAGGACTGTTGATTTAATAAAACTTAATTTTGTAGAAATTTAACTGTTTAAGAAACTTTTAAGATTGAATGAAAAGATTTTTCTTTAAAAAAATTATGATTTTTGAAGTCATTGTCCTTAGCGCTACATCAGTAGATGATTAATTTTAACTCCTCAATTTTTTAGTTATCATTTCACAGTTTTAAAATTCTATTATGCAGCAAGAAGGAAATTATATTTATAATACAAAAATTGACAACTTGAGGTGTTTTAATACTTTGGAGTGTTGCATGAGGGCCTCTGAACAATGAAATCACTCTTTCACTTCATGAAAAGTACACTTCTAAGAACTGAATCAGATCATAATTCAAATATCGTAAATGTTCTGAAGGCAGGTTTATTTTTTTGTTACTTTTTTGTATTCAGATGAAAGGAGAAATAATGACAAATGCAATTTAACAATAAAATAAATGTGATTGGTGTGTGTTTCTGTTCATTGCACAGTTCACAATTACACTAAAACAGTAGCTTCAAAATTAGGAGAATTTTAGCATGGTGAAAAAAGTGCCCAGTCATACCGCAAATTGGTTAAATTGAACAGATTGTGTATTTTGAATGAATTCTTAGGGAATGAAATCAGAAAATGGAATACCATATTTTCTGGGTTGTTAGCAGCACTGGAACAGAAGCCGCAACCTTCCTGAAGATTTGGTAACTGTTATGTTGACCAAAGTTCATTGATATAACAAAGAGTGAAAGGCAATTTATCAAGATACTCAGTGAAACATTTAATATAAATTCGCAAATGAATTTTACACTGGTAATCATTTTATTGATGTATTTCAAAAACATGAAATAGCAATTATCGAACTCATTTTGCTTGGGATCCTTTAAAGATTGTCTACGCACAGATATAAAGCCTGATGTTCCATACGGTTTACTAAACGATATCTCCATCAGTGTCTGTACTGTTAAATATTAACAAAGGCCTTTGCATGCTGACAAAATTCTTATAGTCCCATGTTATTTCTTGTAAGTTACACAAAGCTGTTCTTATCGTAAACCTATCAATCCCAGGATGCAACAGGCTATTGTAAACTTGCACTATGGCTTCAGCCATGAAAATTCAGAAGATATCATTGTGATTCATAGTAAAAGGTATTATTAGTTAATGTTATTTTTATTTCAATCTAAAAATCATCCTGTATAAGGTTACAAATGACAGTTCTAGACGATCTGTTTCAGTCACAAACATGTGATGGACAGGTACTTGTAAAAAGCTTGGTACTGTCTCGTACTGCTGTACTGGTACAGTTCATTTTTTGTTTGTTTTTTTCATTCTGCCAATTTTTTTTTATAAGCCGCTATGGTAAATAAACAGCATGTCTGACCTCCAAGGAAAAAGCCGCGGCTTATAATCCAGTAAATACAGTAAATTTTCTAAATATAGCTCTGCTGTTGCAAAATGAAAATTCATTAAGTCATGAATGTTTCTGCATGATTCATGTGAATATTCAAGAACGATGGATTTGATCTCTTTGGTTGTAGGTTAGGAAATTATCCTGGAAAAGAAATTCAAAACGATGAAATCACAGGAAAACACATTTAGATATTAAAGATTAGTTAGAGAAAAGTGTAATGTAAGTGTGAAAAGAAACTTAAATATAAAAAATTGAAAAGAATGGAATGCCTAGTGTGATTGGCTGTCAATAAAGTACATTTGGGGGAGGAAGTGGGGGGGATAAATAACACTACAGCAAAAAGTGAGGAGACAGGAAAAGATAGCTTCATCTATTTTTAACTACTGTTTCACTCACAGCAGTAATATTTTATGAAGTTGGACAGATACCATCGTAATCATTACATTTGATGGGCTGACTCCTGCTGGGAAAGACCGTCCTATTGGACTTAGTAATGACCATTGAATGACTAAAGTACTATTATTTTAATGTTTGAAGGTGAGTACAGGGTATTTTACTGACTTTGCTGTTTCGGATGAGAAATCCCTGATAGGCCAGTCGATAGTGAGTTGAGCCTAAGTGACCTCAGGTGTAGAACTCGGGTACATGGTCAGGAAGCTGAGAAATAGACCTCTCTCTGCTGATGTGGTTTTGTCCTTGGGCAAGACGCTTCGACTTACTGCTCTGGATGGCATACAAAGGTCTCGTGTATGAGGATCAGTTAGGTAGATACCAGTTACTATAAGGAGACTATGCCTAAAAATAACCTTGGCTGAGGGTGTGGGTGATAAACCCAGCCAGCAAATTTGTCTTTCTATAATGCTTTGATCAACCAATTCCTATTAATTAGGATTGATCATTGTATTAATTATCTGTTAATAGGTTTCACTGCAAAATTCATGGGTCACCATTTATTTGTCTTGTTAAACGGACATACTTGGAAGTGCTGTGGAA
This sequence comes from Ylistrum balloti, assembly GCF_031769215.1. Lineage (NCBI taxonomy): Eukaryota > Metazoa > Mollusca > Bivalvia > Pectinida > Pectinidae > Ylistrum > Ylistrum balloti. The sequence continues at coordinate 3,277,322 of NW_026781942.1, read as the reverse complement.
GATATTAATGTACGTTTGGTTTAGAAAGTTTAAACTGTTAGAAGACAAATTTTCATTTTCTTTTTCTTTTTTTGTCACATCAATTTGTTTTTCAAAGACTGAAAGAAAAATTGGTAACTTTAAGAGATTTATTACAGTTAAAAAGATTTTTTTCATATGTCAGACTGGATGAATGGTGAAATATCAACCTCATACATGTTATAAACTATGATAAATTAAGGAAACTTTTTATGCTCTCATACTGAAGATGTCTTGCTGTGAAATTGTTTCTTGAAAATCTCTTCTTAATTCTTTGTATCAATTTTCCTTATTTCAAAGACTGTTCTCAGAACGAACGTCTTTTGACATTTAAAGCATTTTCATTTATCAATATTTTTTTCATCTTTATCCTCTCTGCGTTTATGGAACAAAGTTATGAGATAGGATGCTTCAGATTCAGGAAAATAAATTTTGTACTTCAATGGGAAAACCCTAACATTATCACCTCTGCCTTGTTAAACGTAATGTGTAAAGAGCTTTGATAGGCAAGTCTGCAAAGTAGGTCAGGGCTCAAACCAGCAGAATTTGACAATCTTTAGATCTACTCTTTGTAAGATAAGTGTTGAAAGTGTTAACTATAAAGTGATTCTATTGTAGATATATTGCATGTTTATTTGGGAAAAGGTGTTTTAATTAAAAATGTTTTGTCATTACATTAAATGTAATTAATTTCTTTTGAATCTGATCTGATGTGATTCATCGGTCTACTTATGTTATTAGAGACATATATAAAAGATCTGAAATCAGTCTTTTAAAAACCAGACTGACTACTTGTGATACATGCAAACTACAAAATCATTTATTTTTAACAGAGCGGTATCGTGTCTGAATATAGCTTGCGAAACCCTTGTACTTCCTAGTCTGGGTGAATTGAACTAAAATAGCTTTCTTTTTTTAGATGTTAAATGCGTTAAGATTTTGTAGAATTAACTGGGAACTAGTCTAGTAATTGAGACATACAAATAAGAAGGCATGTAAGGAATGAAGGGAAGGCCATCTTGAGAGCTGAAAAACAACATTGATAGAAATTGTCTATCTCTATTGTTTAAAACATTAGGTAGGATATTGTAAACAATACTATGGAGGGCACTTGGTACAAAAAGAACAAAGTACAACTTTAAGTTCATGGCATTAACATATTTCATTGCTAAAAATAAGGAGACATTTCTGTATATTTCTTTTGTTTTCTGTTGAAGCATCTGCTGATGAAATGATGTAAAGTGCTTGTTGGTGTATTGAATCCAGTAGATTGAAACTGTTGTATTGCTTTGAAAGTTCTTCATTGTACGATTGAAGTGTACACCAGCTCAGCTATCTATTGTTTGGTGATTAAGTGGTGCAGTGGTAACACATAAATGCCTTGTACTTGGGCAACCTCAGTTTGATTCCTTTTGAAAGTAAAACTTATGGAGTCCCAAGCCTGAATACAAGGGTCAAGCCTCTATTTGGACCAACATGATAAATGTACATAAGTGTAAATTGTTTATCGATGTCATCAAACCATTTTTCATTATATAATGCAAATGAAATGTTAGAAGGGAGAAAACTCTATCAAAAATTTCTAATTGGAGTGCATATGCCTTTAAATGAATATTTCTTATATGAATGTCACTAAAATTCAACAGTAATCGGTATGGCATATTAGACTTGTGCAGAGACTTAGACATGGAAAAAGATTGTGGTACATGTAGAAAATCCTGCTCGTCATGGAAAAAGATTGTGGTACATGCAGAAAATCCTGCTCGTCATGGAAAAAGATTGTGGTACATGTAGAAAATCCTGCTCGTCATGGAAAAAGATTGTGGTACATGCAGAAAATCCTGCTCGTCATGGAAAAAGATTGTGGTACATGCAGAAAATCCTGCTCGTCATGGAAAAAGATTGTGGTACATGCAGAAAATCCTGCTCGTCATGGAAAAAGATTGTGGTACATGTAGAAAATCCTGCTCGTCATGGAAAAAGATTGTGGTACATGCAGAAAATCCTGCTCGTCATGGAAAAAGATTGTGGTACATGCAGAAAATCCTGCTCGTCATGGAAAAAGATTGTGGTACATGCAGAAAATCCTGCTCGTCATGGAAAAAGATTGTGGTACATGTAGAAAATCCTGCTCGTCATGGAAAAAGATTGTGGTACATGCAGAAAATCCTGCTCGTCATGGAAAAAGATTGTGGTACATGCAGAAAATCCTGCTCGTCATGGAAAAAGATTGTGGTACATGCAGAAAATCCTGCTCGTCATGGAAAAAGATTGTGGTACATGCAGAAAATCCTGCTCGTCATGGAAAAAGATTGTGGTACATGCAGAAAATCCTGCTCGTCATGGAAAAAGATTGTGGTACATGCAGAAAATCCTGCTCGTCATGGAAAAAGATTGTGGTACATGCAGAAAATCCTGCTCGTCATGGAAAAAGATTGTGGTACATGCAGAAAATCCTGCTCGTCATGGAAAAAGATTGTGGTACATGCAGAAAATCCTGCTCGTCATGGAAAAAGATTGTGGTACATGCAGAAAATCCTGCTCGTCATGGAAAAAGATTGTGGTACATGCAGAAAATCCTGCTCGTCATGGAAAAAGATTGTGGTACATGCAGAAAATCCTGCTCGTCATGGAAAAAGATTGTGGTACATGCAGAAAATCCTGCTCGTCATGGAAAAAGATTGTGGTACATGCAGAAAATCCTGCTCGTCATGGAAAAAGATTGTGGTACATGCAGAAAATCCTGCTCGTCATGGAAAAAGATTGTGGTACATGCAGAAAATCCTGCTCGTCATGGAAAAAGATTGTGGTACATGCAGAAAATCCTGCTCGTCATGGAAAAAGATTGTGGTACATGCAGAAAATCCTGCTCGTCATGGAAAAAGATTGTGGTACATGCAGAAAATCCTGCTCGTCATGGAAAAAGATTGTGGTACATGCAGAAAATCCTGCTCGTCATGGAAAAAGATTGTGGTACATGCAGAAAATCCTGCTCGTCATGGAAAAAGATTGTGGTACATGCAGAAAATCCTGCTCGTCATGGAAAAAGATTGTGGTACATGCAGAAAATCCTGCTCGTCATGGAAAAAGATTGTGGTACATGCAGAAAATCCTGCTCGTCATGGAAAAAGATTGTGGTACATGCAGAAAATCCTGCTCGTCATGGAAAAAGATTGTGGTACATGCAGAAAATCCTGCTCGTCATGGAAAAAGATTGTGGTACATGCAGAAAATCCTGCTCGTCATGGAAAAAGATTGTGGTACATGCAGAAAATCCTGCTCGTCATGGAAAAAGATTGTGGTACATGCAGAAAATCCTGCTCGTCATGGAAAAAGATTGTTACATGCAGAAAATCCTGCTCGTCATGGAAAAAGATTGTGGTACATGCAGAAAATCCTGCTCGTCATGGAAAAAGATTGTGGTACATGCAGAAAATCCTGCTCGTCATGGAAAAAGATTGTGGTACATGCAGAAAATCCTGCTCGTCATGGAAAAAGATTGTGGTACATGCAGAAAATCCTGCTCGTCATGGAAAAAGATTGTGGTACATGCAGAAAATCCTGCTCGTCATGGAAAAAGATTGTGGTACATGCAGAAAATCCTGCTCGTCATGGAAAAAGATTGTGGTACATGCAGAAAATCCTGCTCGTCATGGAAAAAGATTGTGGTACATGCAGAAAATCCTGCTCGTCATGGAAAAAGATTGTGGTACATGCAGAAAATCCTGCTCGTCATGGAAAAAGATTGTGGTACATGCAGAAAATCCTGCTCGTCATGGAAAAAGATTGTGGTACATGCAGAAAATCCTGCTCGTCATGGAAAAAGATTGTGGTACATGCAGAAAATCCTGCTCGTCATGGAAAAAGATTGTGGTACATGCAGAAAATCCTGCTCGTCATGGAAAAAGATTGTGGTACATGCAGAAAATCCTGCTCGTCATGGAAAAAGATTGTGGTACATGCAGAAAATCCTGCTCGTCATGGAAAAAGATTGTGGTACATGCAGAAAATCCTGCTCGTCATGGAAAAAGATTGTGGTACATGCAGAAAATCCTGCTCGTCATGGAAAAAGATTGTGGTACATGCAGAAAATCCTGCTCGTCATGGAAAAAGATTGTGGTACATGCAGAAAATCCTGCTCGTCATGGAAAAAGATTGTGGTACATGCAGAAAATCCTGCTCGTCATGGAAAAAGATTGTGGTACATGCACATGCAGAAAATCCTGCTCGTCATATTCTATTTTCCAGATAGAAATGTTATGATAACCGGTATATCGTAATAACTGAGAAAGTTTCAATATAGCAGCTTTTTTCCAGGGACGATATTTTCACCATTTCGTGGTGATTAATGTGATCGTGAAAATGTAATCTATGAAATAATATGTGTTTTAAATGTCCTTCTATAACAAGGGTGCAGAATTATAATTAGTTAAAGAATTATTTGATTGTTTAAAAAGAAAATAGTAAAAATTTGATATGTGACCAGTTTAATGGTATGTACATCATGAGAATCAGAAGTTGGACTGTTATAATAATCCAACTTATTACTAAATAAAAAAAGAGGTAAAAGGCAATGTATTAATATGGATTTTTTAACATTTAAAATCAACATGAATTATTACATAAATCAGTGCTGATTGATGTATATATAATCATTGCAAGCTGTTACATATTGGATACAATATCATGTCTCCTTGTAGCTCTGTTTCTACAAATTGCATTTTCTTTTTACAAATACCTTAAGTTGATCGGAAGAATCTTTTAGCCCAAGTTCCTCTTTAATTGTATTGATTGGAATGTAAATGTTGTATATTGCGAATAAATCACTACACAAGTGTAAATTTGACACTGATGTGAACATTGACCTATTTCAAACACCATACTGTTGCTGCTAGAACACAATATCTCAAATGTAACTTTTTGGAGAGAACGGACATCGTATGGTTATTAAAAACACAACACTTGCGAAGTAAGTGAGTGTTTTGTTCATATAAATGACACTTTTAGTAAAATTTTGATTACTTACAAAATCATAGGCAGTTGCATTCAAAAGTTGTACAAAATGGCTGTATGAAAAATTTGGGAGCAAATTTACACTGTTTAGGCATTATTGGGATTGGTTTTTGTGTAGTCGGTGCTGATTGTGTGTTTAGGCATTATTGGGATTGGTTTTTGTGTAGTCGGTGCTGATTGTGTGTTTAGGCATTATTGGGATTGGTTTTTGTGTAGTCGGTGCTGATTGTGTGTTTAGGCATTATTGGGATTGGTATTTGTGTAGTCGGTGCTGATTGTGTGTTTAGGCATTATTGGGATTGGTATTTGTGTAGTCGGTGCTGATTGTGTGTTTAGGCATTATTGGGATTGGTATTTGTGTAGTCGGTGCTGATTGTGTGTTTAGGCATTATTGGGATTGGTATTTGTGTAGTCGGTGCTGATTGTGTGTTTAGGCATTATTGGGATTGGTATTTGTGTAGTCGGTGCTGATTGTGAAGGTTTTAGTTTCTGTAGAGGTTGATGTTGAAGGATAAATAATACCTGTAACAGGTGGGATGGGCAGCTATTTTGTAGCACCTCAGACAAAGACACAATGATCAGCCAAGGTGATCAACTCCAATAAAAACAAATATTACAATAATCAATGTTTCAGTTTGAACTATATCATAATAAACGTTTTTCTTTTTGTAATTTATAAAAAGAATAAGGAGCAAGGAAAAAATATTTTAACAAATGGGATATCATAATATTTTCACCTGAAATTAAGAAAAGGCCAATGTTCTTCAGACCTGGCTATTGTGGCTCTGTAATATATTAGATACCTTTAGAAGTCAACAAATTGTGACAACTGTAAACTCAAAGTCTATCAGTTCTTTACAATCTCATGTCTTTGTCTCGAAAATAGCCAAGATATATAACTTAAGTGTAGTGTCACGTGATGGGTCTTTCTTCTCACACAATAGCTGTGTTTTATATATAGGCTGGTAATATCAGAACCTTTTAATTCCTCTATTCATTGTAGGTGTCCATGCCAAAAACAATTTGTTGCAAAACAATTGTTAAATCAATTATTCTATGCTTAATTACTTGTTTTTTTTCTGAGTGGTGGGTCACCTTTGTGTTCGTTTTGATTCGTTCTGTTTAGAAGAATTTCTGTCCTGTTCAAAATAAACAGGCCAGACAAAGTACACCAGCACCGCTGAATCATTCAGACGTCAATCAAGGTAAAGTCGTGTTTGGTAGTAGAAAAATGTACCTTTAGTTTTGTAGCAATTTTTTGTGGTATATTTCTTTTAAAATTGATATTTTGTGATGTGTTTCATCAAACGCTTTCGTGTTTGCCAACTGTCAATGGAGAAGACAGTGATACCATCCTTTCATAGCATTAGGTCAGGACCAGCTAAATCAAGGGTAACAGGATAAAAGGGTTATGTGCATAACTACCTTTTTCACCTCATTTTCTATATGTGTATTTCGCTAAACATGGAGTATTTAACATGTACACAAATAAATCAACCACTTTATAATTATGTACAGTCTTATATTCCTCACATATTTACTATACCTCTCATTCATAATTCTTGGAGCTGCAACTGGCAGCTTTGGCTGCTAGAAGCACTTGAATGGTTCTTTATCCTAGGATATATAACCAGACATATTTCATTGTCTAGCTTCCATTCCATAGCATCCCTTCCTAAATCTCTGTCACATGTTTCAATCACTTAACAAATAGCAGTGTTGTCCATTTTTGTGTTTAAGAAGATAAAGAAATGTGAGACTGAAATGGGTAACTTATAAGAAGCCTGTTAAAAGTAGGACATTGTCTTTTTTCTGCTTCACCTGGTTCAATCACATTTTGAAAATAACCATTATAAATCTTGTTATAAAGGTGTGAAACTTAGGGTAAAGGATTCTGGATATTTCTTATGGAAAATATCTAAAATCCTTCTTGATTATTATCCCGGTTTGACAATGACCTAATGTTACCTGGGCTGCCATTTTTTTCAGAAGAACATAGATATGGACACACAGGTTGATACAATCTTAGTACATAGCATATGAAGACTTCCATAGACTAGAAAAATTCTGATTTCCAAAATATTTTTGACATGAACTTTTGAACTTCTTTGCATTGCCATCTTCAGCAACCTCCGACAGCAATCGCTTATGATGGTACGTCTTCAAAACAAATTGAACTTATTATTATAATAATTTAATCACAGATATCAGATTATCTAAACTGAAAACTAAAAAGTCTCGAGTAATAATCGGTTTCTTGCTGAATCAGGAGCTTGATCCTGGCATGTGTAGGTGCATAGACAATCCAAAATCTGGTCGGGTGAGACTACTGATATCCAAGGGAATAGGATTTAACAGGCGTAAATCTAAAGGTGTTCCAAAGCACGTTGTCTTGAATGAAAAACGTGCATTGCTTAATATCCTGATGGGTGATATGGGCAAGTCACTCACCGCGGTCTAAATATTGGGTTGACACTGGGAAATCAGTTGAGTTGGCAATACTGAAAAGAAATCATGTACGAAAATCATACAATGTCACAAAAGCATTTTAAGTGATTATGTTTGACATAAACATTTATCAATTTATATTGTTAAGTAATTTCAAAATGCCTTAAAAAAAATGAAATGTCAAATCAAAATTTGATAAGTATAATAAGTCCGTGAATTCCAATATTTGATGCATCTTGACACAAAATATTTATTTTAAAAAAGCATTTTTTCATTCTAGCATTATTGTATATTATCAGAATTTGTGTTACATAATTACATAACATAGCCAATCCGTTAAGTTACAGCCAGATGACTCGGTTTTCTCAGTTCGGAATGGGACATTTCTGCCTCTGTTGCAAAAAACAATACTTTAATATCCAAGTAAAATGCTAAAAAGCAATCTATTGTACCTATCTTGTGCCTTTTAAAGGAATACATCATATATGCTTATTTGAGGTGAAAAAACCCTCCACAACAGTTGACTTTCTTAAAACCAATGAACCCACAAAACTCCAAACTTACAGGTCCAAGAAGACCAACCAATTCAATGTAAGCATTGTTTTGAGATGTAAGGTTTGAATTTGGTGTGTCTAGCGTCTGCACTGTTTGGCAGTTTTCCTGAAGGTTATGCCAGTCTATACATTCTTTGACACTATAAAAATCTACAGTTGTATTGGTTCTGTTTTAAAACCTGACTACCTGTGAAGTTGACTAATTGCTCTGCCATTTTATTTGCAGTTTATGGTAAAGTCATACTTTTTGTCAAGACTTGTTTTATGATTTAAAAGATTTTGGAGGTGTTTAAGTGAGTGTCTTGGAGTATATAGTTCAAACAAGCTAAAGACAACAAGGTTATATAAAATCGTTTTTAGAATGATGTATTTTAAAAGTTAAATGATACCCCTTTTGATAAAGAATTCAAAATGATTTCTGATTTATATTTTTTTTCAGTTTTCAATTGTCAACATTTGTGTACTAGTCAAAGCATTATCTAGGTTTTAATGGTGGAGGGTGTCACTTGGGATTAAATTGGAGTTATCTCCCTTATAGAATTATTTTAATTGGTATTTAGTCACAATTCTTCATCAATTAATTACATACAATACGATTGTAAAAATTTTCACTTCCCTATAGACAGTTATGTAGCACAATAGTTCATTAACTGAAAATATAAATTCCTGTGTTAAATGAATTTCAAAGCCTGGAATTATAGTTATCAGGGCATCATAATTGTTTATGAAGATTTAGTATAAAGCTTATTTTTTTCAATAGATAAGTACTTTGTTTTACATATGATGCAGAAATATAACAATTAGGCATAAATGATATTAAAAAAAATATCTATTTTGATTTGTTTTGAATTCTAGATATTTTGTTTTTAATTGTGTTTATGTATCTGTTTTAATTATCAGTAAAGGTTAAAGTTGTCAATAACATCTCAACACACTGTCACATATGTCTAATTAATTAAATCTGCCACATCAACGTGTTTCATTATATATAGAACTTACTTTCCCTACACAGTGTATATTTATCATAATTCCACCAACTAGGATTGTGTAAATTATAACGTCTGGAAAGTTTGTGTATGATCTCTGACGTCAATTGTAAACTCTACAGTTGCTAGGCAGAGGCATTTTGATCATAATATCAGTACTATATTTTGAATTGTTTCACTGTTCTGAAGACACCATAAAACCCTAGTATGCTGAAATATGTGAACTAATAAATTATACTGATATCTTCTGCCGGATGCTGTCTAGTGCTTTCTATCTTCAGCTTAGTTGATCACATTGTTATGTAAAATTTGTTTTAAATGATTGTTTATCTAGTTGTGTATGTCTTTGGTTCATTTTAAATAATCTACAGGTAGATGTATATAATATATGATGTTTCTTTGTTTGTGTGCTGCAAGGGTTTATTGTCTTGTCAACAGCAATGGTCATGTTGATATATTTGATACAGAGACTTCTCATAGTAGTAAATGGTGGCTTTGGGCCTTCCCTATGTTGTTCAGTGAGGAAGTCACCAGCTATTACAAGTAGACCCACATAAAAACAACCCTGGCTGTTAACTTGGTGATAAACCTAATAAACAAATAACATCAGATTTATAAAAGTTGAGGGACAATGATCGGATGTAATCAATTATCTAATGGTTTAACCTCATCTGATACAATGATTGACAGTAATTTTTCTTAATGGTTCATTGGTACCTTAATATTTCCTTGTGCTCTAGTCAAAGCAAAATGCATATCATGAATAATGAAGATTCCAATAGCCAATCATTTTCATTCTTATGCAAATTGTTTGGTCAGTGAGATATTTAAGGTCAAAGTTACAAAAATGATATATTACTGTAATGGAGAATGTATTCAACAAAAGAAAACCATAATGTAATAAATAGTTACATTTCTGTACATATAAAAAATTATGTACTTGAGAAGCAATTTCATCAGTATCTAATGAACTTTAGTATGATGTGTTTGTAGATTAGACTTTAGATAATTGATGAGTATGTCTAACTACTTACTAAAATAGTATATTTAATCACCATCGTTATTGAAGTACTCTTGTTTCCACTAGAAATTGTCACATTATATTAAGGTTATGGGTTTAAATATTTCATTATGAGAATGAAAATAATTAGCCAATTATAATAAAAAAAATGCATGAAACAGCATTTTAAACGTATCTTCGCAGTCAATGCCAATACAGTGTATGAATAATTTATAATGAAACAATTTTATCACATTAACAGAAACACATAGACCCATAGTCTATTTATATACTGAGAGGAAAAGGAAAAACAGACACAACTTCAAATTAATGATTTAATAGAAAAATCTTAATGAGCAATATTCCTAAATGTGAAATGTGACAGTGAACTTTGAATATTGGACCATCCATCTTCAAATTTTCTGAAATTTTGAACAAATGAGGGCTTCATTAGGGTCCCTGATATACACAAAGTTGAAATAATGGCAGTTGGCAGACTGATGCCAGATATCATATGTACCCTCCCCAAACAGCTTAGCATCTCTAATTCTGCGTGGCATGGAGTTCATAAAGACATTGAGTGTTAGTAGAGGAATGTTATTCCATTCCTCGGTAAGTGCATTAACCAATCGTTGGAGGTTATTTGGGGTATTTGCCGAATTCTGAACTCTTTTGTCTAATTCAATAGGTATGATGTTATGTGTTGCGAGAAAGTCCCTACAAACTTTTGAAATGTGTGGCCTAGCGTTATCATGCTGAAAGGTCAAATGACACAACGTTAGTCCTCAGGATCTGATCTTGATAGTGTACAGCTGTTAAATTCCTGTTAATGATCACAAAAGTTGTCTTTAAACCATGAGAAATTCCTCCCCAAACCATTACCGATCCACTCCCAGATCTGTCATGCTCCAAAATACAAGTGTCTGCACTCTCCTCGACACTGGTACACATGTTGACAGCCATAACATGACATAACAGGAATCAAGATTCATGTGTGAAGAGCATGAACCTCCAGTGTCTCAGGGAAATGTCTGGGCACCAGTGTTGTCAACCATTGTAGTGATAGTGGTGTAAATCTCGCAGTCTGTTTCTCACACTTTTTGGGTGGATTTGACAGTTTCCATTACCAATGGTATTATGTGCCATTTCAGCTGCCTTTAATCTCCAGTCTTGCAAGTGGGCAAGCTTAATGAACAGATCTTGTCGTCATAACTTTACAAGTGGATGTTCTGATCTCCCATCAATTCCCATAGTGTTGAAACTTTTCTTTTCAGTATATAAATGTCATGTACTGAATATTGTAAACCATGATAGTGAATTTTTTTCTAAACTTTTCCCTTGTGCGATTATTTCAGAATTGATTGAATTTCTTTTTTTTTCCAACTTTATTTATTGTACAATTGTGAAACAAGTTTTTCCAACTTATATTAATTACTTGCGTTGTCCCTGATCTAACCACACATACATATTTATTAGTTTGTACAAACTGTATATAATAAAATGGCTATAACACCATTATATTAAGTTAATATGACATCAGTACAGTTAAGAAATCATTGTAACCAGTAATTAATTGGTTATGACTGGTTGTGACAAAACACCTGAGAGACTAGAGGTGCTGTTTATCTGTTGTTGTCCACACTTGGGACTCACAAGTTGCATTCAGATTAATAATTCTTAGAAAGCATAAGTGTTAAAGAGACTAAGTTTGTTTATATCTCAGAGTCAACAAATCAAAACAAGATAAGAATAGAGACCTGCATTTCTTAAGTCTAATTCATGGGGGTTAAAAATTGGAAAATTTGTAAATTTTGAGAATTTGATTAATAAATATCTATATATTGTAGATAAACACCATTATTTGATATGAAAAAGGTTTTTTTCCAAAGAAAATGGATTTTTTTCATTCTGAAATTTTCATATCTTCTGAGTCTGTAAGTCTTGAAATTGAAATTTTGCTGAATCAGGGAGTCAATTATAGTGTTGTCTTTTTGAATCTTTACACAGAATTAAAATTAAACTTTTCACAAAACTCCAGCCTGTCAAATTTCACACAATAACTGAGGCCGCTTGTGATGTCAGCCATGAATTCTTGTTTAAATGTAACTGACTGAGTGTATAATTATAAACAAAAGCTGGATCATACAGAATTTGGTGCCTTCATAGTCCAACAATTGGGACCTTCTATTTAACCTCTCTACTGACTTGGTATATGTGATTTTAAAAGTCATCTTGGGACACGTGTTTAACACATGAAATAGTGATGTCACACAGTGAGTATTTGTTGATAGTTTGTCTTAATGAGTAACAAATTATTGTGTTTGGTGATATAAACACACTACATATTTACTACACAATTTGATAAGTATTGCAAACAAGAAGATAGAGAGAGTAACAAAAATAACTACCATTATGCTTTGACCCTTGTCTCCCACCATGCACCGTCCACCGTCCGTAAACTTTTGGCACTTTAAACTTCTTCTCAAGTTTCACAGTTAAAATTGAGCTCAAACTAGCATGAAGTGATCCTGAGGTGTTCCTGACCAAGTGTTTTATTTTTTGAGTATGCCTGAAATCCAAGATGACCACCATCTTGAAAAAAATATTTTAAACTTCTTCTCCAGCTCCACTAGTGCCATTGAGCTCAACATTGGTGGGAATGTTAAGGAAAGGTAGCCAACAAAGTGTTATTATTTTTCAACCTTGTCAAAACTTTGTAACATGATTGTGCAATCATAGTTTTCCTGTTCAACTTATATTTCAAACTTCTTCTCAAGTTTCATCAGTTGGATTGAGATCCAACTTTACTGTCAAAAAATAGGTAACACTTGTTACAGTTATCTACTCCTTACCAAGATTATTATCTACATCATAGAAAACAGCTTCTTAGTAAGATTTCATTAAAAGTAGAAAAAATAATCCTTCTCATGGTTGAAAATTTCTGTAGTCAGATGACCATTAAGGCCTCTTGTTGTCAATGGAAAATAGATGAGAGAAAAGTTAATTATTACAATTTATTGACTTTTTATCTGATGTTCAGATAGTTTGCATTAATGAATTTGATATTTACAGTAAGGGAAACAACTCTGAGATAAACCATAGATAATGTGAAAGGTAGCATACGGCCTTAAGTAAGTGTTTTTCTAGAATATTACAAATATATTGTATAGCTGCTTATGTTCATGGAGATGATCTTTTCGCTATGAGTATGATTAGTATGATTTTGAAAGTTTAATCTGTGAAATAATGAGACAAGCTTATTAGATTCTTTTTACATCCAGGTTGGAAATTTGAATTCACAGAGATATAATTGGATCTTTTTAATAGAAATTTATTACAAGAAATTTGACTTGTGGAAATTACCAGCAATATGGTATTAGACAAGATGTGGTTGAAATATGTTAATCCTTAGAATCCTTGAATTGGATGATAGTTAATGTGAAGATTATATAACAGTTCTGATTATCTTACTTGGTTAACAGAAATATTTTTATGACATGTTACAAGAACAATGACTCAGGTGACCAAGTGAACAGACCAGAATGAAACAGCTGCTGTTATTATTCACATTGAATTGATATGTATTGCCTGGTTTTCTGATGTATTTCGCTGATTCTTATTCCAACTGATCAACCCGATAGGTCAGGATTACTTACAGCCATCAAGTTTAGTCTATTGTTGGGCCATATTCTGTCTGCTGTGCACCTTGCATAAACATTGACATTTTGAATTTTGCTTAGCCTAAGTGTCCTTAGTTTATGGGTCAGTCTGTAATCAAGTATGGTCATTATGGCTGCCATCTTGAAAAACTTGTTTTTCCTGATAGCATTAACCTGGAAACTTCTGGGAATATTGAGACACTAAATAAAATCGAAAAGTGATGTTGTTTTCCTTTTTGCCTTTATTTATAAAATATTCTGAAATGCTTCAGTCATTTTCCAACTGTTCCCAATAAGTATTACTACTGATTTAATAATATCATTGTTCACATCATATGCCATCATAATCAATATCTGACCATCCCAACCAATGAAAAATTACCCAAGTATTGTAAAAAGGCTGACGATGATAATACCTTGTATAATTATGTGTTTCAAGATTCCAAATATAAGGTCAAGTTCACTGTTTGTAATGAAGGTCATGGTCACTTTCAAATTTAAGATCATGATGACGATTTCTTATGAAGGTCATGGTCACAGTTTGTAATTAAGGTCATGGTCACATTGTGGTAAAATTAAGGTCATGGTCACTTTGTAATCAAGGTCATGGTCACTGTTTGTAATCAAGGTCATGGTCACTGTTTGTAATTAAGGTCATGATCAGTTTTAGTTATTTAGGTCAGAGTCACTTATAGTAATTTAGATAAATAAGTGGGGAAAAAACTGTTAATGCTTATGAAAATTTCTTAATATTAGTTGTTTATTGTGTAACCCTGGTAAAATACTAGCCGCAAAATACCACTCGGCTAGAGAGAACTTCTCTTTAGCTCAATTGGTTGAGCGTCAGACTAGTAAGCCAGGGGTCCCAGGATCAATTCCTAGTGGAGGCAATGAGATGATAAATGACCTCTGTTACGTAAGTGCCCATGTAGGGACTGGGGAATAGTACTTAGCCATGCCCCACCAGTGTTACTTTCACAAGTACCACTGTGACCCCTGGACACTCGAGGATGAGTTATTTCCTAGAAAGGGAATATGCAAACCTGGTCAAATACTATCCACAATATACCGATTCTCTTTAGCTCGATTGATTGAGCATCAGACTAGTAAGCCAGGTGTCCCGGGTTCGATTCCTAGCGGAGGCATATAAACAAATGATGACCTCTGTTACAATTGTACACACAGGAGGTGTGGGGCAGTTCATGTCTTAGTGGCATTTTCTTGTTAGATGCTTTATTAATTTTTGTTGCACATATTTTTTATTAGTTTTTAAACCATTTTAAGTTGAGAATGCAGCAAAAACAAATTTAATCCTTTTAATGATAATGTTACTTTCATGTTTCAAATGTTGAGGCAAAAATTGTATCCAGATAGATAGAAATAGTTTGATATCTTTGCTGAAATAAGATGTTGATTTCATTTCTGAAGTGAGGATATATGTTTATACCACTGTGGTTTTATGGTCAGAGGATGAGATAAAAGTTTAGGAACAGGAATCAAGAATTTTTAGGTTATTTCTTTTAAGAATATTGGCATCGTAACCAGGAATCAGAATGATGCGTTCTGTATTTATAATCTGATAACCCCCTGGTGGTTAATTGAATGAGAAACCCGGATGCGGTTTCGTTATGTGTTTATCATGGTGGCAATCTAATATTTTCTTTTAATAGTGGATCAGGCAAAAGCAACACCTGGAAAACAAATGTAACATGACAAGACTTTATATTTAGTCCATGTCATATTAAGTCAGTATACATGATTTTGTTACTTTTTGTTCACTTAAATGTACAGGACTTCATATTCAGTCAGTATCATATGAAAAAGTGACTTTATTTTATGTTTAAAACTTCAGACTTGTTTGAGTCAACATCATAATCTATCCATTGAGTGGTGCATCGTCGAAGAAAGAAAATGAACAACTTGTTGAGACTGTTATTTTGTGACATGACTGAATATTTCACAGTAAAACAATATTTTTGTTAGCTGTGGTATAATCAAGAGTCGATGATTCAGGCAGAAATGTTGATAAGTGGTCAGAGATTGTCACACAATGGTGAAGTGTGTACAATGTTAAGTTTCGGTACTTATTGGGGCTCATTTGTATGGACGGAAATGACACTTATTTCAATAAGCATTCTTTGATGTTAAGTGATACATTTATGTTAAATGTGGAGGTCTGTACTCATACTAATTTTAATCACAGTTTGTACATCACTGCCTCCTTGTTAAGTGATCTGTTTTTTTTTTTTTTTTTGCATTTTCAAAGATTATTTCCACGGTTACTGAAACTTAAGTTGCTGAATGGAAAAGTGTTTGGGCCTTTAAAACCAGTAAAAAATTACTAATATTCTGTTGAAATAGTCTGAATGGCTTGGAAACCAAAACACAGATAATTATTAGAATGTGTTGTTTGACAGCTTACATAACAAAATATTAATATTTGTATGATATGAAAGGTTAAAGGTCAGATGATAGCCTCCATTGACAAGATAGAGACCTCTGATTGTTGATTCAGGATGAACATTTATCTGTTATCATTGTCTGTCTAGATACAGTTTGGTTGTTTTGAAATTTTACTATGATATTGATAAAGCATTTGGTAAATAATATTGTGTGATGCTGATACATACCAACAACCAATGTCTCCTTACAAGATGTTTACTTTTCAGCAGTGGAAAACACACAACACTGTGAACTGAAAAGTTGTCAGTTTAGATCTGTATGCTTCATTGTAACTGTCCAGTTAAGTGATTCTAAACCATTATCATGTTGTTCGTTAATGAATACAAGACAAGACTTTACTCCAGGGGAAAATAGCAATCATTTGAGTGAAGTTTTGAATGGTCCAAGATTTTTCGAGATACCTTAACACCTATCTTAGGTTGTAGATGATGTGAATACTATTATCCTGTAAAGTTACAGCAAATTTGTAGCACTGTTTAAACTGAAACAATTTCCTGCAATACACATTAAATTAGTGGATTTTAGCTATGTAGATATTTGTTTATATAACTTGACTTACAGATTCTTCTTCCCTTCTTTCATTCCATTTCTTAAAGAAAATGGAAGCATTTCACATTAGTTTGTATAGTGTTGATATATATACATATTGAAGAGTTTGATAGCTTTGATATCCGTTAAGGAGATACAAAATCATCTCAGGATAACGATATTGGATTGAAAAAAAAGTTGGATATATATGTGTATCTTGTTATCTGTGTTTGACAGTTTTTATAACATAATGTTTCATGACTTCTTTTTTGTATCTATAGGTATTGAGATAGTTTTGCAATCGGATTGAGATATTTTAATGACATTTTACAAATTTATTAAAATTCCATAGTATTAATGAACAGTAATTTGGAAACTTCATTCATATTTCAAATGATTTTCACAGCTGTTAAATTGAATTAATATAAAAGAGTAATCTCCCCTTAAGAACTGTGTTGTTGACAGAATAAATTGCGAGTTATGAAATAACGAGATTATAAAATCTGCTGGATGTAAATGTTATTGCGTGTACCAGAGTTATTATGATTAAATTTTACACGTTTGGAGATATTTTTAGTCTTCAATAACCTTGACCCATTTTACTTAAAACATTAAACTCTTGAAAACTAGAAATAACTATCGCTGTCAGAAACACATTGTAGATGCCTCCAGCGAAAAAAAACCTTTTTAACGACTCAACGTATTTTATCAATTTTTAAGGTTTATATAATTTGTTGACCTCCATTTGAACAACAAAATGTCTGTTTAAAGACGTGGACTTCTCTTTTTAGTGTACAGATCTGTTTGAGTCGAAATACAATATGTCACTGTTACCATATTTTAGTGTCATTGCTATTTCATGACACCTTTGAAAGTGCTTTCGTGACGTCTCTAACATCTTTGGACAAGGTTTTTCATCAGACTTCCAATATTGTAAGAATGTCAAATTCCCGTACAGACTAAACATGCATTGTTTTACTTTACAGCTAGGGTAAATTCATACTAAAATTTCTGTGATTAAATTTTGCATGAAAAAATCATATTGCAACAGTCGAAAGCCATCAAACTTAAAAGATTCCAATGTGCAATAATCAACATCTGTATAGTTCAGCTACCTATTGAAAGACAATCCGTAAGATGGATCTGTTTTCAGTATTAAAACCTGCTTTACATTTAAGTCGCCTTGAAGTCTTCCTGTAACTGACTGGTTTTGTAAGCGAAACAAAAACATGTGACAAGAATTAAAGTAATTTTTACTTGGTATATTTTACACAGGATCTTATTTGGTATTTTGAGACAATTCGCATGAGAACAAAATATTGCTGAAAACAAAAATAAATAAAACAAATGGAAATAAAGTTCAAGCTTTATTAGGAAAGTGTCCATTTGGCATGTTATTTTCTTGAGTGAGAAATACTTGCTATGCTATAAGCTTACCCCAAAGAAATGGTTGTTTTAGAGCGACCTCACCCAGAGGTCTTACGACCCAGTAATGAGTTTTTTACCGATGCTTCAGTGCTGTAGTCTGTTGAGGGGTAATAGTAAAGGTAGATTTAAGGGGTCCCAGTGTCTGAAGATTGCGTCTATAGCCATTATAAACATAGGAATTATTCATGATGTGGTCCTCTTATAGAGCAGGTGACTTTTACTACCCCAGGAACAGGGATGTTTACTTCCTAAGGCTTACGATGATTTGGTAAATATAAGTGAATGGTACAGTGGTGGCAAAGGTTTTATATGCTAAGGAATAGTTACTTGCAGTTTTCTGTAAGAAATCGACAGTTTTTTTGTTTGTTTGTTATTTTTATCATGAAGTAAAGGAAGTTTACTTTTTTCCACAGAAAAATAAATTTGGTCATGAAAACAAATTTTTTGTGTGCACACAATAACCAAATTTTCCCCTTGGCTAAATTTCACTCAGGTAGATGAAATTACACTCATGTATTTTGTTATTATAAATCTTTCTTTTATGTAACTCAATTCTTATACATTTATCTTGTGATAAAAACAGAAAAAAGTAACATCATCCATTGTTGTTACATACAGTGACACTCTGAAGCTATTACTAGCCATGTTATATATACTATAGAGGTTTAGGTCTGTATTAATTACATACAAAGACCTAATTTTTTCTGCCTTTGAAAGTGAAGGAAAATCACCAAAAATAGATACTGTGAAAAAACCCACGAAAAATAAATATCCTAAGTTGGGATGCACATGATTTTCAGTTTTTTTTCAGGGAAATAATCTAAGATTCTGTGAGGCCGCCATCATTGATTGTCGGGATGATCTGGCACTCATAACTAACACAAAAAGGACTTGACAATTTATATATGAACAACAATGATAAGCAAGATAATTACTGTCTATGTTAATGCAAATCATTCGAGTCATTATCGTGCAAAATCTGGACAGAATGTTTGAAAATGTTTTAGCAACTAGCAAGACAAATGATTGGTAATGACAGTGGCCTGTTTTGGGCATTGAAAAATATGTTGATTATAATTTGATTATCTTTTAAAACACTAACATATTTTAACTGTTAAGAAATTGGCAGGTTTCATTTTATTTTCCTTACGTGGAATATCGCGTTTAAGCAGAAGCCATGAGCACATGTCTAATTTCATGTGTATCAGCGGATGTTAGCATTGACATATTAGTATGCGGAATGTGGATTGAGACTTTTCATTGGACTAGGGATTTTACTCATTTTTTTATTAAAATTGATCTTATTGCTGTTTACAAAGCTTATCTATACATCTACTCATGACGAGGGAGTAGTCTAGGTCTTGTTATCTTACCAAAATGTGTAATGTAAAACTTTTCTTCTTTTGACAATACACATATACACGTACAGTACATTCCATGTGATTCCATTCCGTGCTCCGTATACAGATCCCTTACATATACAGAGTTGGGGCCCCAATTTATGTCAGCTGGCACATGCTTGATGTGACAGCAAGACACGAAAGAAAAGTTGACTGGCGGAGGTTGTAATTACCTGGTTTGGTCATGAATTGCTAGATAATGACTTGTACCTGTGATTTCAACACTGAGCACTGTTGATTAGGGCTGGTGTAAGGACATGTGCTTGTATACACAAGATAAATAAGGGATAATTGGATAGGTAAACTTAATGACAGCGAGATGTGTCTCATGTCAAAGAAAGCAAGTTAGTGAGTGAGATAAAAATTGGCTCTCACAGAGATTGATTTCTTGGCTCTCACAGAGATTGATTTCTTGGCTCACAGAGATTGATTTCTTGGCTCACAGAGATTGATTTCTTGGCTCACAGAGATTGATTTCTTGGCTCACAGAGATTGATTTCTTGGCTCACAGAGATTGATTTCTTGGCTCACAGAGATTGATTTCTTGGCTCTTGATTTCTTGGCTCACAGAGATTGATTTCTTGGCTCACAGAGATTGATTTCTTGGCTCACATGATTTCTTGGCTCACAGAGATTGATTTCTTGGCTCACAGAGATTGATTTCTTGGCTCACAGAGATTGATTTCTTGGCTCACAGAGATTGATTTCTTGGCTCACAGAGATTGATTTCTTGGTTCACAGAGATTGATTTCTTGGTTCACAGAGATTGATTTCTTGGCTCACAGAGATTGATTTCTTGGCTCACAGAGATTGATTTCTTGGCTCTCACAGAGATTGATTTCTTGGCTCACAGAGATTGATTTCTTGGCTCTCACAGAGATTGATTTCTTGGCTCACAGAGATTGATTTCTTGGTTCACAGAGATTGATTTCTTGGCTCACAGAGATTGATTTCTTGGCTCACAGAGATTGATTTCTTGGCTCACAGAGATTGATTTCTTGGCTCACAGAGATTGATTTCTTGGCTCACAGAGATTGATTTCTTGGCTCACAGAGATTGATTTCTTGGCTCACAGAGATTGATTTCTTGGCTCACAGAGATTGATTTCTTGACTCACAGAGATTGATTTCTTGGCTCACAGAGATTGATTTCTTGGCTCACAGAGATTGATTTCTTGGCTCACAGAGATTGATTTCTTGGCTCACAGAGATTGATTTCTTGGCTCACAGAGATTGATTTCTTGGCTCACAGAGATTGATTTCTTGGCTCACAGAGATTGATTTCTTGGCTCACAGAGATTGATTTCTTGGCTCACAGAGATTGATTTCTTGGCTCTCACAGAGATTGATTTCTTGGCTCACAGAGATTGATTTCTTGGCTCACAGAGATTGATTTCTTGGCTCACACAGAGATTGATTTCTTGGCTCACAGAGATTGATTTCTTGGCTCACAGAGATTGATTTCTTTTCTTGGCTCACAGAGATTGATTTCTTGGCTCACAGAGATTGATTTCTTGGCTCACAGAGATTGATTTCTTGGCTCACAGAGATTGATTTCTTGGCTCTCACAGAGATTGATTTCTTGGCTCTCACAGAGATTGATTTCTTGGCTCACAGAGATTGATTTCTTGGCTCACAGAGATTGATTTCTTGGCTCTCACAGAGATTGATTTCTTGGCTCACAGAGATTGATTTCTTGGCTCACAGAGATTGATTTCTTGGCTCACAGAGATTGATTTCTTGGCTCACAGAGATTGATTTCTTGGCTCACAGAGATTGATTTCTTGGCTCACAGAGATTGATTTCTTGGCTCACAGAGATTGATTTCTTGGCTCACAGAGATTGATTTCTTGGCTCACAGAGATTGATTTCTTGGCTCACAGAGATTGATTTCTTGGCTCACAGAGATTGATTTCTTGGCTCACAGAGATTGATTTCTTGGCTCATTTCTTGGCTCACAGAGATTGATTTCTTGGCTCACAGAGATTGATTTCTTGGCTCACAGAGATTGATTTCTTGGCTCACAGAGATTGATTTCTTGGCTCACAGAGATTGATTTCTTGGCTCACAGAGATTGATTTCTTGGCTTGGCTCACAGAGATTGATTTCTTGGCTCACAGAGATTTGATTTCTTGGCTCACAGAGATTGATTTCTTGGCTCACAGAGATTGATTTCTTGGCTCTCACAGAGATTGATTTCTTGGTTCACAGAGATTGATTTCTTGGCTCACAGAGATTGATTTCTTGGCTCACAGAGATTGATTTCTTGGCTCACAGAGATTGATTTCTTGGCTCTCACAGAGATTGATTTCTTGGCTCTCACAGAGATTGATTTCTTGGCTCACAGAGATTGATTTCTTGGTTCACAGAGATTGATTTCTTGGCTCTCACAGAGATTGATTTCTTGGCTCTTGATTTCTTGGCTCACAGAGATTGATTTCTTGGCTCACAGAGATTGATTTCTTGGCTCACATGATTTCTTGGCTCACAGAGATTGATTTCTTGGCTCACAGAGATTGATTTCTTGGCTCACAGAGATTGATTTCTTGGCTCACAGAGATTGATTTCTTGGCTCACAGAGATTGATTTCTTGGCTCACATAGATGATTTCTTGGCTCACAGAGATTGATTTCTTGGCTCACAGAGATTGATTTCTTGGCTCACAGAGATTGATTTCTTGGCTCACATGATTTCTTGGCTCACAGAGATTGATTTCTTGGCTCACAGAGATTGATTTCTTGGCTCACAGAGATTGATTTCTTGGCTCACATGATTTCTTGGCTCACAGAGATTGATTTCTTGGCTCACAGAGATTGATTTCTTGGCTCACAGAGATTGATTTCTTGGCTCACAGAGATTGATTTCTTGGCTCACAGAGATTGATTTCTTGGCTCACAGAGATTGATTTCTTGGCTCACAGAGATTGATTTCTTGGCTCACAGAGATTGATTTCTTGGCTCACAGAGATTGATTTCTTGGCTCACAGAGATTGATTTCTTGGCTCACAGAGATTGATTTCTTGGCTCACAGAGATTGATTTCTTGGCTCACAGAGATTGATTTCTTGGCTCACAGAGATTGATTTCTTGGCTCACAGAGATTGATTTCTTGGCTCTCACAGAGATTGATTTCTTGGCTCACAGAGATTGATTTCTTGGCTCACAGAGATTGATTTCTTGGCTCACAGAGATTGATTTCTTGGCTCACAGAGATTGATTTCTTGGCTCACAGAGATTGATTTCTTGGCTCACAGAGATTGATTTCTTGGCTCACAGAGATTGATTTCTTGGCTCTTGATTTCTTGGCTCTCACAGAGATTGATTTCTTGGTTCACAGAGATTGATTTCTTGGTTCACAGAGATTGATTTCTTGGCTCACAGAGATTGATTTCTTGGCTCACAGAGATTGATTTCTTGGCTCACAGAGATTGATTTCTTGACTCACAGAGATTGATTTCTTGGCTCACAGAGATTGATTTCTTGACTCACAGAGATTGATTTCTTGGCTCACAGAGATTGATTTCTTGGCTCACAGAGATTGATTTCTTGGCTCACAGAGATTGATTTCTTGGCTCACAGAGATTGATTTCTTGGCTCACAGAGATTGATTTCTTGGTTCACAGAGATTGATTTCTTGGCTCACAGAGATTGATTTCTTGGCTCACAGAGATTGATTTCTTGGCTCTCACAGAGATTGATTTCTTGGCTCACAGAGATTGATTTCTTGGCTCACAGAGATTGATTTCTTGGCTCACAGAGATTGATTTCTTGGCTCACAGAGATTGATTTCTTGGCTCACAGAGATTGATTTCTTGGCTCACAGAGATTGATTTCTTGGCTCACATGATTTCTTGGCTCACAGAGATTGATTTCTTGGCTCACAGAGATTGATTTCTTGGCTCTTGATTTCTTGGCTCACAGAGATTGATTTCTTGGCTCACAGAGATTGATTTCTTGGCTCACAGAGATTGATTTCTTGGCTCACAGAGATTGATTTCTTGGCTCACAGAGATTGATTTCTTGGCTCACAGAGATTGATTTCTTGGCTCTCACAGAGATTGATTTCTTGGCTCACAGAGATTGATTTCTTGGCTCACAGAGATTGATTTCTTGGCTCACAGAGATTGATTTCTTGGCTCTCACAGAGATTGATTTCTTGGCTCACAGAGATTGATTTCTTGGTTCACAGAGATTGATTTCTTGGCTCTCACAGAGATTGATTTCTTGGCTCTCACAGAGATTGATTTCTTGGCTCACAGAGATTGATTTCTTGGCTCACAGAGATTGATTTCTTGGCTCACATGATTTCTTGGCTCACAGAGATTGATTTCTTGGCTCACAGAGATTGATTTCTTGGCTCTCACAGAGATCACAGAGATTGATTTCTTGGCTCACAGAGATTGATTTCTTGGCTCACATAATTTCTTGTCTAACAGAGATTTATTTCTTGTCTAACAGAGATTGATTTCTTGGCTCACAGAGATTGATTTCTTGGCTCACAGAGATTGATTTCACAGAGATTGATTTCTTGATTTCTTGGCTCACAGAGATTGATTTCTTGGCTCACAGAGATTGATTTCTTGGCTCACAGAGATTGATTTCTTGGCTCTCACAGAGATTGATTTCTTGGCTCACAGAGATTGATTTCTTGGCTCACAGAGATTGATTTCTTGGCTCACAGATTTCTTGATTGATTTCTTGGCTCACAGAGATTGATTTCTTGGCTCACAGAGATTGATTTCTTGGCTCACAGAGATTGATTTCTTGGCTCTCACAGAGATTGATTTCTTGGCTCTCACAGAGATTGATTTCTTGGCTCACAGAGATTGATTTCTTGGCTCACAGAGATTGATTTCTTGGTTCACAGAGATTGATTTCTTGGCTCACAGAGATTGATTTCTTGGCTCACAGAGATTGATTTCTTGGCTCACAGAGATTGATTTCTTGGCTCTCACAGAGATTGATTTCTTGGCTCTCACAGAGATTGATTTCTTGGCTCTCACAGAGATTGATTTCTTGGCTCACAGAGATTGATTTCTTGGCTCACAGAGATTGATTTCTTGGCTCACAGAGATTGATTTCTTGGTTCACAGAGATTGATTTCTTGGTTCACAGAGATTGATTTCTTGGTGATTGATTTCTTGGCTGCACAAGAGTGTGGGAAGAGGGTAGAGGGAGGATGGAAGGTAGTGGTGCACAGGGGTGTGGGAAGAGGGTAGAGGGAGGATGGAAGGGAGTAGTGCACAAGAGTGTGGGAAGAGGGTAGAGGAAGGATGAAAGGGAGTGGTGCACAGGAGTGTGGGAAGAGGGTAGAGGGAGGATGGAAGGGAGTGGTGCACAGGAGTGTGGGAAGAGGGTAGAGGAAGGATGGAAGGGAGTGGTGCACAGGAGTGTGGGAAGAGGAAAGAGGGAGGATGGAAGGGAGTGGTGCACAGGGGTGTGGGAAGAGGGTAGAGGGAGGATGGAAGGGAGTGGTGCACAGGGATGTGGGAAGAGGGTAGAGGGAGGATGGAAGGGAGTGGTGCACAGGAGTGTGGGAAGAGGGTAGAGGGAGGATGGAAGGGAGTGGTGCACAGGGGTGTGGGAAGAGGGTAGAGGGAGGATGGAAGGTAGTGGTGCACAGGGGTGTGGGAAGAGGGTAGAGGGAGGATGGAAGGGAGTAGTGCACAAGAGTGTGGGAAGAGGGTAGAGGAAGGATGAAAGGGAGTGGTGCACAGGAGTGTGGGAAGAGGGTAGAGGGAGGATGGAAGGGAGTGGTGCACAGGAGTGTGGGAAGAGGGTAGAGGAAGGATGGAAGGGAGTGGTGCACAGGAGTGTGGGAAGAGGGTAGAGGGAGGATGGAAGGGAGTGGTGCACAGGAGTGTGGGAAGAGGGTAGAGGAAGGATGGAAGGGAGTGGTGCACAGGAGTGTGGGAAGAGGAAAGAGGGAGGATGGAAGGGAGTGGTGCACAGGGGTGTGGGAAGAGGGTAGAGGGAGGATGGAAGGGAGTGGTGCACAGGGATGTGGGAAGAGGGTAGAGGGAGGATGGAAGGGAGTGGTGCACAGGAGTGTGGGAAGAGGGTAGAGGAAGGATGGAAGGGAGTGGTGCACAGGGGTGTGGGAAGAGGATAGAGGGAGGATGGAAGGGAGTAGTGCACAGGGGTATGGTAAGAGGATAGAGGGAGGATGGAAGGGAGTGGTGCACAGGGGTGTGGGAAGAGGGTAGAGGAAGGATGGAAGGGAGTGGTGCACAGGAGTGTGGGAAGAGGGTAGAGGAAGGATGGAAGGGAGTGGTGCACAGGGGTGTGGGAAGAGGGTAGAGGAAGGATGAAAGGGAGTGGTGCACAGGGGTGTGGGAAGAGGGTAGAGGAAGGATGAAAGGGAGTAGTGCACAGGGGTGTGGGAAGAGGGTAGAGGGAGGATGGAAGGGAGTGGTGCACAGGGGTGTGGGAAGAGGGTAGAGGAAGGATGGAAGGGAATGGTGCACAGGGGTGTGGGAAGAGGGTACAGAAAGGATGGAAGAAGAGAGGAAACTGCTTTTGATCAAATAAAAAGAAATGGAGATGTCATATGTCTTAATGAAGAGAGCAATTGTGATATTTATTCTGCAATGAAATCCTGCCTGATAATGAACCTCTACCAATATGTAATGTTGTTGTCTTGTCCTGTGATAAGCCCACCCTTTGCTATTATTCTGCTATAATATATTAACTCCCTTGGTTTACTGTAGAAAACTAGGTTATTAAAAAAAGGCAGAATCATTATAGACACTGACTGTATTCAGTATCAATAGTTAGGTCTGGAAGTCAAGTTTATATATCATTGATGATAGTGGAGATACTAAAACAATCAACTTGCTGGGTGTATATTGTCATGTATACAACTGTTTTGTCTGGAAGCAATCAGATCTGGACAAAGCCTTACCATTGTCTCTACATTTATAAGTCCAGCGAAATTGGTTTCTATTTCAGTGTCCTGAAAATGTATATTTCATGAGGGATATTTTGGTTAAACTTTGTCTTCAGTGTGTCAACTTTTCTTTGTTATTTTTGTCATTGATAGAGAGTGGTTCCTTTCGTTGTCCCTCTCCATTGCAGCCTTTCCTGAATGATAAATATTTTTTGCTCCCAGTTGGTTTTGATTAAAATGTCTTTAGCCTGTCAATACCAAAAATGTTCCCAGATGAGCATGTGGTTGGTTTAGGAAGCAATATTGAAGTATAGTATTTGTTTTTAATAGATTTGTGATATTAAAAAAAGATGGTTCTACTTCTGCAACAGCAAGTTTTATTGTTTTCTCATAATGAGAACCAAATCCCTTGACCCCTCTCCCTTATAAAGACCCTCACTATTCATATACCTTATAATAATGATGTTACATTTGACTGAATAATTTAGTTTAGGAAAAGCAATGAAAACAGATATTTTTCTTGAGCTATAATTTTGTCTAGTTTCGAACAATTAAAATTTAACCCACTTAATTATCTTTATCTTTATAATTCTGCCTCCAAGTTAATCTACCAACTGAAGGATTTATAAAATGGCCCCCACCTCACTGTCCAAGTAAGTGTTACTTATGTTTAACATGACAAAAGGTCTGCTGATCAGATGGTGATTTTATAGAACATGATCTACAAAGTTGAACACCAAATAAAGTTTGACATGAACAGATTCCCCAGAGCTTGACAAGAGAAGGTTCCCTGTATAAAGTTAGACAAGAGAAGGTTCCCTGTATAAAGTTTGACAAGAGAAGGTTCCCTGTATAAAGTTAGACAAGAGAAGGTTCTCTGTATAAAGTTTGACAAGAGAAGGTTCCCTGTATAAAGTTAGACAAGAGAAGGTTCTCTGTATAAAGTTAGACAAGAGAAGGTTCCCTGTATAAAGTTTGACAAGAGAAGGTTCTCTGTATAAAGTTTGACAAGAGAAGGTTCTCTGTATAAAGTTTGACATGAGAAGGTTCTCTGTATAAAGTTAGACAAGAGAAGGTTCTCTGTATAAAGTTTGACAAGAGAAGGTTCCCTGTATAAAGTTTGACAAGAGAAGGTTCTCTTTATAAAGTTTGACATGAGAAGGTTCTCTGTATAAAGTTTGACAAGAGAAGGTTCTCTGTATAAAGTTAGACAAGAGAAGGTTCTCTGTATAAAGTTTGACAAGAGAAGGTTCCCTGTATAAAGTTAGATAAAAGAAGGTTCCCTGTGTTAACTTAGACATGAGAAGGTTCTCTTTATAAAGTTTGACAAGAGAAGGTTCCTTGTATAAAGTTTGACATGAGAAGGTTCCCTGTATAAAGTTTGACAAGAGAAGGTTCTCTGTATAAAGTTTGACAAGAGAAGGTTCCCTGTGTTAAGTTTGACATGAGAAGGTTCCCTGTATAAAGTTAGACAAGAGAAGGTTCTCTGTATAAAGTTAGACAAGAGAAGGTTCCCTTTGTTAAGTTTGACATGAGAAGGTTCCCTGTATAAAGTTTGACAAGAGAAGGTTCTCTGTGTTAAGTTTGACAAGAGAAGGTTCTCTGTATAAAGTTTGACAAGAGAAGGTTCCCTTTGTTAAGTTTGACATGAGAAGGTTCTCTTTATAAAGTTTGACAAGAGAAGGTTCTCTGTATAAAGTTTGACAAGAGAAGGTTCTCTGTATAAAGTTTGACAAGAGAAGGTTCCCTGTGTTAAGTTTGACAAGAGAAGGTTCTCTGTATAAAGTTTGACAAGAGAAGGTTCTCTGTATAAAGTTTGACAAGAGAAGGTTCCCTGTGTTAAGTTTGACAAGAGAAGGTTCTCTGTATAAAGTTTGACAAGAGAAGGTTCTCTGTATAAAGTTTGACAAGAGAAGGTTCCTTGTGTTAAGTTTGACAAGAGAAGGTTCTCTGTATAAAGTTTGACAAGAGAAGGTTCCCTGTGTTAAGTTTGACAAGAGAAGGTTCTCTGTATAAAGTTTGACAAGAGAAGGTTCCCTGTATAAAGTTTGACAAGAGAAGGTTCCCTGTATAAAGTTTGACAAGAGAAGGTTCCCTGTATAAAGTTTGACAAGAGAAGGTTCCCTGTATAAAGTTTGACAAGAGAAGGTTCTCTGTATAAAGTTAGATAAAAGAAGGTTCCCTGTATAAAGTTTGACAAGAGAAGGTTCCCTGTATAAAGTTTGACAAGAGAAGGTTCTCTGTATAAAGTTAGACAAGAGAAGGTTCTCTGTATAAAGTTTGACAAGAGAAGGTTCTCTTTATAAAGTTAGATAAAAGAAGGTTCCCTGTATAAAGTTTGACAAGAGAAGGTTCTCTGTATAAAGTTAGAAAGAGTTTGTGTTACAAGAGAAGAAGGTTCCCTGTAAGTAGACAAGAGAAGGTTCCCTGTATAAAGTTTGACAAGAGAAGGTTCCCTGTGTTAAGTTTGACAAGAGAAGGTGCCCTTTATAAAGTTTGACAAGAGAAGGTTCTCTGTATAAAGTTAGACAAGAGAAGGTTCTCTGTATAAAGTTTGACAAGAGAAGGTTCCCTGTGTTAAGTTTGACATGAGAAGGTTCCCTGTATAAAGTTAGACAAGAGAAGGTTCTCTGTATAAAGTTTGACAAGAGAAGGTTCCCTGTGTTAAGTTTGACATGAGAAGGTTCTCTGTATAAAGTTTGACAAGAGAAGGTTCCCTGTATAAAGTTTGACAAGAGAAGGTTCTCTGTATAAAGTTTGACAAGAGAAGGTTCCCTGTGTTAAGTTTGACAAGAGAAGGTTCTCTGTATAAAGTTTGACAAGAGAAGGTTCCCTGTGTTAAGTTTGACATGAGAAGGTTCCCTGTGTTAAGTTTGACAAGAGAAGGTTCCCTGTATAAAGTTTGACATGAGAAGGTTCCCTGTGTTAAGTTTGACAAGAGAAGGTTCTCTGTATAAAGTTTGACAAGAGAAGGTTCCCTTTGTTAAGTTTGACAAGA
Source organism: Ylistrum balloti (assembly GCF_031769215.1). Lineage (NCBI taxonomy): Eukaryota > Metazoa > Mollusca > Bivalvia > Pectinida > Pectinidae > Ylistrum > Ylistrum balloti. Next base: position 3,247,941 of record NW_026781942.1, on the reverse strand, counting down.
GAAGGTTCCCTGTATAAAGTTTGACATGAGAAGGTTCTCTGTATAAAGTTAGACAAGAGAAGGTTCTCTGTATAAAGTTTGACAAGAGAAGGTTCTCTGTATAAAGTTTGACAAGAGAAGGTTCTCTGTATAAAGTTAGACAAGAGAAGGTTCTCTGTATAAAGTTTGACAAGAGAAGGTTCTCTGTATAAAGTTTGACAAGAGAAGGTTCCCTTTGTTAAGTTTGACAAGAGAAGGTTCTCTGTATAAAGTTTGACAGAGAAGGTTCTCTGTATAAAGTTTGACAAGAGAAGGTTCTCTGTATAAAGTTTGACAAGAGAAGGTTCTCTGTATAAAGTTTGACAAGAGAAGGTTCTCTGTATAAAGTTTGACAAGAGAAGGTTCCCTGTGTTAAGTTTGACAAGAGAAGGTTCCCTGTGTTAAATTTGACAAGAGAAGGTTCCCTGTGTTAAGTTTGACAAGAGAAGGTTCCCTGTATAAAGTTTGACAAGAGAAGGTTCTCTGTATAAAGTTTGACAAGAGAAGGTTCTCTGTATAAAGTTTGACAAGAGAAGGTTCCCTGTGTTAAGTTTGACAAGAGAAGGTTCCCTATATAAAGTTAGACAAGAGAAGGTTCCCTGTATAAAGTTTGACAAGAGAATGATCTCTGTATAAAGTTTGACAAGAGAAGGTTCCCTGTGTTAAGTTTGACAAGAGAAGGTTCCCTGTGTTAAGTTTGACAAGAGAAGGTTCCCTGTGTTAAGTTTGACAAGAGAAGGTTCCCTGTATAAAGTTTGACAAGAGAAGGTTCTCTGTATAAAGTTTGACAAGAGAAGGTTCCCTGTGTTAAGTTTGACAAGAGAAGGTTCTCTGTATAAAGTTTGACAAGAGAAGGTTCCCTGTATAAAGTTAGACAAGAGAAGGTTCTCTGTATAAAGTTTGACAAGAGAATGTTCTCTGTATAAAGTTTGACATGAGAAGGTTCCCTGTGTTAAGTTTGACAAGAGAAGGTTCTCTGTATAAAGTTAGACAAGAGAAGGTTCTCTGTATAAAGTTTGACAAGAGAAGGTTCCCTTTGTTAAGTTTGACAAGAGAAGGTTCCCTGTATAAAGTTTGACAAGAGAAGGTTCCCTGTGTTAAGTTTGACAAGAGAAGGTGCCCTTTATAAAGTTTGACAAGAGAAGGTTCCCTGTGTTAAGTTTGACAAGACAAGAGAAAGGTTCTCTGTTAAAGTTCTCTGACAAGAGAAGGTTCCCTGTATAAAGTTAGACAAGAGAAGGTTCTCTGTATAAAGTTTGACAAGAGAAGGTTCTCTGTATAAAGTTTGACAAGAGAAGGTTCCCTGCATAAAGTTTGACAAGAGAAGGTTCCCTGTGTTAAGTTTGACATGAGAAGGTTCCCTGCATAAAGTTTGACAAGAGAAGGTTCCCTGTGTTAAGTTAGACAAGAGAAGGTTCCCTTTGTTAAGTTTGACAAGAGAAGGTTCCCTGTATAAAGTTTGACAAGAGAAGGTTCTCTGTGTTAAGTTTGACATGAGAAGGTTCTCTGTATAAAGTTTGACAAGAGAAGGTTCTCTGTATAAAGTTTGACAAGAGAAGGTTCTCTTTATAAAGTTTGACATGAGAAGGTTCCCGGTGTTAAGTTTGACAAGAGAAGGTTCCCTGTATAAAGTTTGACAAGAGAAGGTTCTCTGTGTTAAGTTTGACAAGAGAAGGTTCTCTTTATAAAGTTTGACAAGAGAAGGTTCCCTGTATAAAGTTTGACAAGAGAAGGTTCCCTTTGTTAAGTTTGACATGAGAAGGTTCCCTGTATAAAGTTTGACAAGAGAAGGTTCCCTGTATAAAGTTTGACATGAGAAGGTTCTCTTTATAAAGTTTGACAAGAGAAGGTTCTCTGTATAAAGTTTGACAAGAGAAGGTTCTCTGTATAAAGTTTGACAAGAGAAGGTTCTCTGTATAAAGTTTGACAAGAGAAGGTTCTCTGTATAAAGTTTGACAAGAGAAGGTTCTCTGTATAAAGTTTGACAAGAGAAGGTTCTCTGTATAAAGTTTGACAAGAGAAGGTTCTCTGTATAAAGTTTGACATGAGAAGGTTCTCTGTATAAAGTTTGACAAGAGAAGGTTCTCTGTATAAAGTTTGACATGAGAAGGTTCTCTTTATAAAGTTTGACAAGAGAAGGTTCCCTGTATAAAGTTTGACATGAGAAGGTTCTCTGTATAAAGTTTGACAAGAGAAGGTTCTCTGTATAAAGTTTGACATGAGAAGGTTCTCTGTATAAAGTTTGACAAGAGAAGGTTCCCTGTGTTAAGTTTGACATGAGAAGGTTCTCTGTATAAAGTTTGACAAGAGAAGGTTCCCTGTATTAAGTTTGACATGAGAAGGTTCTCTGTATAAAGTTTGACATGAGAAGGTTCTCTGTATAAAGTTTGACAAGAGAAGGTTCCCTGTGTTAAGTTTGACAAGAGAAGGTTCCCTGTGTTAAGTTTGACATGAGAAGGTTCCCTGTATAAAGTTTGACAAGAGAAGGTTCCCTGTGTTAAGTTTGACATGAGAAGGTTCCCTGTATAAAGTTTGACAAGAGAAGGTTCCCTGTGTTAAGTTTGACATGAGAAGGTTCCCTGTATTAAGTTTGACAAGAGAAGGTTCTCTGTATAAAGTTTGACATGAGAAGGTTCTCTGTATAAAGTTTGACAAGAGAAGGTTCCCTGTGTTAAGTTTGACAGTAGAAGATATATATGCAGTTTATACTGGTGAGGTTCCATGTACAAAGTTTATTAAGCCTGAGAAATTTTCCTATGTTTTCATATATATGTATATATAGAGGTAAGGCTAACACTTACTAAGGCTGTAGGATCTCCAGCTCTGATTGGCTGGATGAAAATAACTTTTTGATAACTATACACACTTGTTATTCATGGCTAGGACAACTAAGTAGGTGTACTTAGGTCAGCCAGCTTGTTTACACTTGCCGATGGTGTGTCTCTATCACTATACCAAGAGTAGTGTATTCCTTAAACATTTAAGGGAGGAATTTCCAAGAGGATTAACGTATGTGTAATCAAAACTGTCCCTGTTATGTGGACTGGTTTTAAAAGTCTCCACAATGTGTAATTTCCACTGCATCTGACCTTGTCTACAGGATCACCAGCTATTAGTCTACATGTTTATATATATACACCTTTGCGTTAGGAAGGAACATTGAATTGAAAGTGGAGTGGGTCTGGGTCACAGCTAAATATATATTCAACCAGGTTAATCAAAAGTTTGATACACTTGACACAGAAGAGGAACGTAAATTGTGGAGATTTGGAATTAATGACATCTCATTGATGTGAGAAGTGTTTCTGTAATATCGTCTACAAACCTACATAGTTTTGACTTTAATGTGTGTTTACGCAACCTGTTCTACTTTTTTCATGTGTTTACAAAGTAGAACTGGATTTTAAAGGAAGCAATGATCCAGGGGACCTAAATATATCATCTGTAGACTTACTCCTAGGTAAGATTAGTGTGAGGGATTGGCCACTTTAAAGTCTATTTGTGGTAGTAGTTGAAACTCTCGTATTGGTGGCCGATATTCTGTGTATGTGACTGCTAAAGTTTTACTTTTAATCACACTCCTATGATGCTTTAATCTCAAACCTCATTTATTTGATTTAGTTAAAGAATCTATCAAGAATTCCATTTTAAATATAATTGGAAAACGAGTCATAATTTGAATTCTGAATCGAAAATTGTTGAGCTGATTTAAACTTAAATTATATTCATTATCAAATTTTTGCGGTATTGGAAGTATATAAATATAACATTAATGTCTTATTTTACTCTGGAACTGCAGTGACCTGATTACCCCACTACCAGCATTTTAAAACTTCGGTGACATATAATATTATTCTTCTGTCACTATTTATAGTCACACTGCTGTCACACATGTGACGAGAAATCACTGATAAGGCACCTCTCTCAGCTTCCAACGATAAGAGATCCAGATCGTAAAGCACACAGACGGTCAATACAAAACTGTAATTATAGCTGTAGGTAGGTCAGCTATTACCTTCATCAGGCCTGTACACTCAGCCACAGTAGTTGGGCATATGCAAATGCTTAATAAATACCTCTATTATTTCTGAACTGGCTTCTATTGGAAAAACACAACAATCAAATGTTGATTTTTTTTTTTTCAGTTGTTATTGTCCAATGTGTATGGTAGTATAATACTGCCAATGTTAACTACAGTAAAATTTACCTAGCAGTATTTCACAAGTCTGTGTGTGTTACAGACAAATGGTCTGTGGCAATGAATCAATACAGATTGCCTACCTTGGATTGAGGCAACAGTGACCAACCAATTAGATGTCCTAACCTGGATGAACATTCTGTTAATAATGCATTGATGTGACAGTTGACAAATATACATCTGTAAATGTTGGAGAAAGATCAACCTTCATTATTAGACATGTCAGCATTACGGATTAATATAGTACTATTTATAAGGTCGCAATGTGAAATGTCTGGATCGATGAAATTGCGATTGTGAATTGGATATCGTGACAAATTTTTGTGTACTTATTATATATATAGCTGTTTTGTGAGACAAGATCAGTGCTCCAACTTCATCCCAAGATGTCATCCAATGGTAGTTTCCTGAATTTTAAATGTAAGTATAACATATTTTATGTTTGTGTTCAGGAAATATAAACCATTTCAAGTATCTGTTTTTTATTTCACAATGAATTCTTTCATAACAGCAGCTGATCAAATATGTATGATGCGAGAAGTATCCAGAAGTTGAAATGTCAGTCTGGATTGGCACTGAACATTTCAACAGTCTGCTAACAGTTACCTGTGAAAACTTTTAGATGTTTAATAGTTTGAACAGATCAACAGCCATCTACTTTTGTCATCTTTCTTGTTGTTGAAGTATTCATGGCTCAATGAATATCACATCAACTTAGAGGCACAGAAAAGTTTTTTGAGTTTGACCTCATTTGACTGTTTAAGTAATAGCTACCTGTGTTTTTTACCTGTGTCTATAAGACAACAGGTGGCAAGGTGTGACATGAATAACAGATTACTTAAAGGAATCTTCTTAGTGTTAATGTTAATTACTCTATCATTAGATGAGATAATGTTTAATGGAAAGCTCCAATGTATCATTAAATTCACTATGGTTGCAATGAGAACCAATATAAAGAATTCTGTTGTTTTGCATGTTTTCAAAAAATCTTGTGACAGACTGAATGACTGTTTCAACTAAACCATAAGGTTGTAAACTGTATAGGAATGCAATTTGACTAACCTGGTTAAAAAGAAATTGAAAGTGATGATGTTGGACTGTAACTTTATACATTTAGCTGTAGGACAGTAGCTTTATACATTTAGCTGTAGGACGGTAGCTTTATACATTTAGCTGTAGGACAGTAACTTTATACATTTAGCTGTAGGATTGTAGCTTTATACATTTAGCTGTAGGACAGTAACTTTATACATTTAGCTGTAGGATTGTAGCTTTATACATTTAGCTGTAGGATTATAGCTTTATACATTTAGCTGTAGGACAGTAACTTTATACATGTAGCTGTAGGATTGTAGCTTTATACATTTAGCTGTAGGATTTTAGCTTTATACATTTAGCTGTAGGACGGTAACTTTATACATTTAGCTGTAGGATTGTAGCTTTATACATTTAGCTGTAGGACAGTAACTTTATACATTTAGCTGTAGGACAGTAACTTTATACATTTAGCTGTAGGATTATACCTTTATACATTTAGCTGTAGGATTGTAGCTTTATACATTTAGCTGTAGGACAGTAACTTTATACATTTAGCTGTAGGACAGTAACTTTATACATTTAGCTGTAGGATTGTAGCTTTATACATTTAGCTGTAGGACCGTAGCTTTATACATTTAGCTGTAGGATTGTAGCTTTATACATTTAGCTATAGGACAGTAACTTTATACATTTAGCTGTAGGATTGTAGCTTTATACATTTAGCTGTAGGACAGTAACTTTATACATTTAGCTGTAGGATTGTAGCTTTATACATTTAGCTGTAGGATTATAGCTTTATACATTTAGCTGTAGGACAGTAACATACATTTAGCTGTAGGATTGTAGCTTTATACATTTAGCTGTAGGACAGTAACTTTATACATTTAGCTGTAGGACAGTAACTTTATACATTTAGCTGTAGGACGGTAGTTTTATACATTTAGCTGTAGGACAGTAACTTTATACATTTAGCTGTAGGACAGTAACTTTATACATTTAGCTGTAGGATTATACCTTTATACATTTAGCTGTAGGACAGTAACTTTATACATTTAGCTGTAGGACAGTAGTTTTATACATTTAGCTGTAGGACAGTAGTTTTATACATTTAGCTGTAGGACAGTAGTTTTATACATTTAGCTGTAGGATTGTAGCTTTATACATTTAGCTGTAGGACAGTAACTTTATACATTTAGCTGTAGGACAGTAGTTTTATACATTTAGCTGTAGGACAGTAGTTTTATACATTTAGCTGTAGGATTGTAACTTTATACATTTAGCTGTAGGACAGTAGTTTTATACATTTAGCTGTAGGACGGTAGTATTTTATAAATCAGATACAGTACTGTAGTATTTTATAAATCAGACAGCAGGACAGTAGTACTGTACATTGTAGCTGCAGGTCTGGAGCATTTTACAGCACACTTCAACTCCAGGACTGTATCAGTTTACATTTTGAGCTGCAAGATGGAAGCACTTTACTTTGTGAATGTATAAGCATTTCACAGTTCAGACACAATGTAACATTGTATATCAACTGTGTTCGTGTAGTATTTTCAACTGCAATGATTAGGCATTGTATATTTCAGCTATGACACTGTAGCATTGCATATTGTAGCAATTCTACTTAATAAATTCATTAATCTGTTTGTCTCTTGAACAAATGTGAATGACTGGGTCATCTATGGTTTTTTAGTTTGTTTTGATTTAAGCTAAGTTGTAAAGTTGTAATGATTTTATCAAAGTAGGTCATTGACACACATTATAAAGTACATGTAGAGACAGAGAGATGTAGTTACACTCTTTAAACTCCAGACCTAGTGGAGAAACTGCCAGATGTTCCTACCAGTAAAAAAAACATTGGATGTCGATAGGGGGTTCCTATGGTAACTAGTGTTTTTATACAGAATCTCATTAATGTGAAAACTGAAAATTCCTGCATGTTCTAAAGATGGATTCATCATATGATGCATTTGGATCAGTTGATTTCTTAAAATGGGTTAGAATTTGATTATTGCTAATGCTGCAATGAAAAGAATGAAAGAATTTTTTAAAAAATTCACTCTCATTCGTAAATATTGAATCTCATATATAGCTCAGTCTGTGACATTTTCATGATGTGAATCAATACAATATTTTCTTCAGGCATTAATTCCAATGAAACTAAGAAACTCTCTGAAACGAAAAACAGCTGAACCCTCTTTCTCTGAAAGTAGAATGTTCCAACTGTTGGATTAGGTGAGTGAAAATAGCTTAATCTTCTCTATCCCTGAAAGTAGAATGTTCCAACAGTTGGATTAGGTGGGTGAAAAACAGTTGAACCCTCTCTATCTGAAAGTAGAATGTTCCAACTGTTGGATTAGATGGGTGAAAAACAGTTGAACCCTCTCTATCTGAAAGTAGAATGTTCCAACTGTTGGATTAGGTGAGTGAAAATAGCTTAATCTTCTCTATCCCTGAAAGTAGAATGTTCCAACAGTTGGATTAGGTGGGTGAAAAACAGTTGAACCCTCTCTATCTGAAAGTAGAATGTTCCAACAGTTGGATTAGATGGGTGAAAAACAGTTGAACCCTCTCTATCTGAAAGTAGAATGTTCCAACAGTTGGATTAGATGGGTGAAAAACAGTTGAACCCTCTCTATCTGAAAGTAGAATGTTCCAACAGTTGGATTAGGTGAGTGAAAATAGCTTAATCTTCTCTATCCCTGAAAGTAGAATGTTCCAACAGTTGGATTAGGTGGGTGAAAAACAGTTGAACCCTCTCTATCTGAAAGTAGAATGTTCCAACTGTTGGATTAGGTGAGTGAAAATAGCTTAATCTTCTCTATCCCTGAAAGTAGAATGTTCCAACAGTTGGATTAGGTGGGTGAAAAACAGTTGAACCCTCTCTATCTGAAAGTAGAATGTTCCAACTGTTGGATTAGGTGGGTGAAAAACAGTTGAACCCTCTCTATCTGAAAGTAGAATGTTCCAACTGTTGGATTAGGTGGGTTAAAAACAGTTGAACCCTCTCTATCTGAAAGTAGAATGTTCCAACTGTTGGATTAGGTGGGTGAAAAACAGTTGAACCCTCTCTATCTGAAAGTAGAATGTTCCAACAGTTGGATTAGGTGGGTGAAAAACAGTTGAACCCTCTCTATCTGAAAGTAGAATGTTCCAACTGTTGGATTAGGTGGGTGAAAAACAGTTGAACCCTCTCTATCTGAAAGTAGAATGTTCCAACTGTTGGATTAGATGGGTGAAAAACAGTTGAACCCTCTCTATCTGAAAGTAGAATGTTCCAACAGTTGGATTAGGTGGGTGAAAAACAGTTGAACCCTCTCTATCTGAAAGTAGAATGTTCCAACTGTTGGATTAGGTGGATGAAATTTGCAATGAAGGAATAAAAGGATACCAGGAAGTAGAGAATGAAAAGGAGGTTATTTGGGTGTAAAAGTTTGGAGGAATTTCATCTGTTTTTTTCCTGTTTTAGATAAGGGCTTGATCTTACTCTCCACTCCTTATGAGAAATGGAAAATATCTGAAAACTAACAGGTGGTGCTGCATTATTTGTTTACATTGAAAATAATCTTTTCTTTAGGACAAGAATGAGTTAAGTGCCTGTCTGGATATCAGTCACTTCTCACAAGTAAAATGGATAGATATAGTATACATGTCATGGTGTCAGTTTGCTGGTATCAGTGTAATGGTGTCTTTGTGTCCTGATGACAGTTTGCTAGTGTTTTTGTTTATGGTCCTGTGTCAGATTGAGGATGCGTCTGTGTCCTGTGTCAGATTGAGGATGCGTCTGTGTCCTGTGTCAGATTGAGGATGCCTCTGTGTCCTGTGTCAGATTGAGGATGCCTCTGTGTCCTGGTTGTGTCCTGTGTCAGATTGAGGATGTCTCTGTGTCCTGGTTGTGTTCTGATGTCAGATTGAGGATGCGTCTGTGTCCTGGTTGTGTCCTGTGTCAGATTGAGGATGCGTCTGTGTCCTAGTTGTGTCCTGTGTCAGATTGAGGATGCATCTGTGTCCTGGTTGTGTCCTGATGTCAGATTGAGGATGCCTCTGTGTCCTGGTTGTGTCCTGATGTCAGATTGAGGATGCCTCTGTGTCCTGGTTGTGTCCTAATGTCAGATTGAGGATGCCTCTGAGTCCTGGTTGTGTCCTGATGTCAGATTGAGGATGCCTCTGTGTCCTGGTTGTGTCCTGATGTCAGATTGATGATGCCTCTGTGTCCTGGTTGTGTGCTGATGTCAGATTGAGGATGCCTCTGTGTCCTGGTTGTGTGCTGATGTCGGATTGAGGATGCCTCCGAGTCCTGATTGTGTGCTGATGTCAGATTGAGGATGCGTCTGTGTCCTAGTTGTGTGCTGATGTCAGATTGAGGATGCATCTGTGTCCTGGTTGTGTCCTGATGTCAGATTGAGGATGCCTCTGAGTCCTGATTGTGTGCTGATGTCAGATTGAGGATGCCTCTGTGTCCTAGTTGTGTCCTGATGTCAGATTGAGGATGCATCTGTGTCCTGGTTGTGTGCTGATGTCAGATTGATGATGCCTCTGTGTCCTGGTTGTGTGCTGATGTCAGATTGAGGATGCATCTGTGTCCTGGTTGTGTCCTGATGTCAGATTGAGGATGCCTCTGAGTCCTGATTGTGTGCTGATGTCAGATTGAGGATGCCTCTGTGTCCTAGTTGTGTCCTGATGTCAGATTGAGGATGCCTCTGTGTCCTGGTTGTGTCCTGATGTCAGATTGAGGATGCCTCTGTGTCTCCTGATGTCAGATTGAGGATGCCTCTGTGTCCTGGTTGTGTCCTGATGTCAGATTGAGGATGCCTCTGTGTCCTGGTTGTTTCCTGATGTCAGATTGAGGATGCCTCTGAGTCCTGGTTGTGTCCTGATGTCAGATTGAGGATGCCTCTGTGTCCTGTTGTGTCCTGATGTCTATGTAGCAGTGTCAATTTAGGTGTCATAGAATCTGTCTGAGAGTGACTGTCTTTGCTGTGGGTAATTTAGTGATGTTTTTGAAAACCTCGCCTATATCAGACTTCATTTGTTATCTAATAACAAGCAAATCAGTGTTTTCCTCAGCTGCTGTTGCCTCCATCTTAATTTTCTTAATTTTGCATCCTGTTGCGTAGACTATGATTAAGCTGTTGACTTTCCAAATGACCTTTATAAAGTTTTATATTGATCTAAATTTATTTATATTTCAGAACATTTATTTTGGATTAGATGACATTAAAGTTCCTAATAACAGTGGACACTCATTGCCTATAAACAGATATTTTATTTCTAAGTTTTTCTTAAAATATCTTTGATATATGGTAATAATTTTTCAATTCCAATATTTTAGGACATATTTGCCTTTATTTTAAATGTTGTCTGATTGTAAACCTGTCTATTTTTAACTAGTAAGTACATTGTATAAATATACCTTCAATATCTTAATCATTTCAGGTGGATAGTGTGTTCCATTATAAATACATGAGAATTTGTTTATAGGTTTGATAACACTCCAATCCTCAGGGGGTCTGTTCTCTATTGCTTGTTTAGTCTTGTTATTGTTCAACTCTTATACGGTAGATGTTCAAAACATTTGCTGGAATATTTATATCAGTATTGTGATAGCTGATTCTTTGAGTGTTGATATTTTCAACTGCTTCTTATTCTGTTTAATGGAGATGTTTTCCAGAATGAATGATTTTGATAATCAAACCTGCATGCGTATTATATAGATATTTTCGTAATTTTTCTACTAGAAACTGTAAGCTTTTTTTCCCCATAATTAACCATTAATGATAGTTACATAAGGAATCTCACCTAAGAATGGAAATCTGTGTGCCAATAGGAACATGCTTGGCAATATGCTCCTCTTTATTGATAGCTGTTTTGTAGATTTACAAGCAAGTTTCCTTGTCCAGTAATAAGCCCACCCTTTGACTTTGAGTAGGTCATCTGTAATTATTGAGTGATTAATCAGGGTGTATTCATGGTGCCAATGGAAGTAAACAAACTTAATTGGTACTATGATAATTTTATACAACAAGATTAATAAAGAAATATGAAATAATATTGATTATTATAAATGTTTTGTATATTGTGATGAAAATAACAGGACAAAAGAGTTTTACATCAATAGATTGTCATGCTTCATCTTCAAGGCTGGAAAAACCCAGTAGAAGGAGATCTTGTTCAACAATGGCAGGTGTACAGGGTTGGCAACCCTGGTATATTTATTTGATGAGAATTTTCTATTATGATTTTGTGGTATCAAAGTTGTATGGGTTCATACCGTACACAAAAACAAGTTGATGCCCTTTTACATATTTTGGTATACATTGTATATCTACAAATAGCATATTATACGAGTATCCTGTTTGATAGTTATCACCTACCTGTGAGTTACCTGTCCCTGATTTACGTCGTCATGTAAAACTATCAGTGTATGAGATACATCCTGTTCGTAATCTTCAACCGTGCCCTGTTGTAATATATATCTACACTGTTGCGGTCATTTTGGTTTGGCAACAATATGAATTACATATATGTTTGACATTGAAATAATGCAAAACATGGACTGTATGACTCTGACAATGATTGACAGAGGTCTGGTGATTTTTGTTTAGTGTAGTTATAAATATACAAAAAACAAAAATATTTAACAAAATTATATAACAAAAATGTTTGAAAATGTCAGAATGTTAAATTAAATACAGCTATGTTAGTATCATATATGTTAAAATAAATAGTTGCATGCTACATAGATACTATATAAAATGGTATTTAAATTTCATATTCATCAAAATGTAATTACTACAATTGTTAATATACATATTTTGTGCAAATATATTTTTGTAGAATTTCTTTTTTGTTTGTGAAACTCTACAAAGTTAAATTTAATTCCAAGATTCCTCATTATGATTAATTACATTGTAATAGATAAAGGCGTACATTTTATTCAGTTGATTAATTACGCTGTCTGCCCAAATAAAGATATTATTATTTATTTATGTCTATGTTTTGGTATGATAACAAGGTGGTTTTACCTTACACCTCGGAACATTACACTAACTGACCTTTAACTGGAAATTATCAATACATTTTTTGACCAATGGTACGAGCATTATTTGTTAATAGAACAAAAGAACAAATAAAACTTCTCCATCGCAAGATATTGATCAAATTTTAATGCTAGCTGTGAATTGGTATGTGCAACCTTTTTTCTGTTTGATCGCTTTATTTGCCAATAAATGTAAGTCAATAATTGATATTTTCATGGATTAAATATGTGTACCATTCAACCACAACTACACAATGCAGTGTATCAGTTATAACTTAGACGTAGTATTCAAATAAAAATATTTGTTTTTCTCAATGAAAAACTGTACATATACATTATTGACTTTCTTTTCTGGAACATAACATATCAACATGACCTGGTATTTATTTATATTGTCACACAGCAATCAAATGCCAGAACAACATAAACATATGTATATATGGTGATTTTGTTTTAGTAAATTTGCCAGCAGCTTTACCTCAGGTTAAGTTATTAACACTATCATATTGAGAGACATTCGGAATCAGTTGGTCTTTCTGCTTTTTAAGCTATTTTGATGTCACATTTCCTGAACTTCAGATACTGCCATACATACAAACAACATGGCATTTAGGACAAAGACTTAAATAGAAATTATCAAGTATTAGATCAAGTTGTTTAACAGTTGGTCCATTGTCATAACGATAAGATTAAGCTATGTTAAAAGTCAACATTTTACAGTGTGATTTAATAAATGAAGGATTTTTTTTCAAATTTTGAAAGAAATTTCTTTCTTAAAAAACAATGCATTCTTTGTAACTTTTGTTTATTAAATCCTCAGAAAGTACATGTACAAATAAAAACATTTTTTAAGTACAGGCCTAATTCATGACTGTGACTGAAAGAAGATTGATTAAATGTTTTGACATCAGTTGAACCGCAGATTTTCTTTAAAGCTGATTTTTCATATTCAGGCGATATCAAGAAAGATTTTGTCTTTACAACAAGTCAGTATAAAGTTGTTGCCCCATGAACTTATCATAAAAGGAAACCATGGAAGTGATCCTTGTCTGATGCCCAGGATTTATTTGAAAAGCTGCATATTATCTAAAAGGTGTTTTGAGAATTTAGCTATGTCGTATTAATTATATTATAATTATAATAATTTTATTAAAAACCTAATGAAAAAAAAGGTTTAATTTCTGTGCCTACCCAAAAGTTTTAAAGTTCTCAAGGAAAGACTACTAAAATCATAATTACCTTCCTTTAAAATCATTATCAAAATACTTTTTAAAATCATTCACCTGTAGTACTTACCTTCCCATAAATTATTCTCCCCTTTCTGCTGACAGATCCCTGATCCCCTATTCTCCCCTAGACTTTACCTCCCCTTTCTGCTGACAGATCCCAGATCCCCTATTCTCCCCTAGACTATCACTTTACCTCCCCTTTCTGCTGACAGATCCCTGATCCCCTTTCTGCTGACAGATCCCTGATACCTTATTCTCCCCCAGACTATCACTTTTCTCCCCTTTCTGCTGACAGATCCCTGATCCCCTATTCTCCCCTAGACTATCACTTTACCTCCCCTTTCTGCTGACAGATCCCTGATCCCCTATTCTCCCCCTGACAGATCCCTGATTACCTCCCCTTTCTGCTGACCCTGATCCCCTATTCTCCCCCAGATCCCCCCTTTCTGATCCCCTATTCCCCTCACTTTACCTCCCCTTTCTGCTGACAGATCCCTGATCCCCTATTCTCCCCTAGACAATCACTTTACCTCCCCTTTCTGCTGATAGATCCCTGATCCCCTATTCTCCCCCAGACTTTACCTCCCCTTTCTGCTGACAGATCCCTGATCCCCTATTCTCCCCTAGACTATCACTTTACCTCCCCTTTCTGCTGACAGATCCCTGATCCCCTATTCTCCCCCAGACTTTACCTCCCCTTTCTGCTGACAGATCCCTGATCCCCTATTCTCCCCCAGACTATCACTTTACCTCCCCTTTCTCAGAGGTTAAAGCTGTTACACAACAACAGTGATTGAAATAGCAGTTTGTGCACATTTGATGCATAATATTTTATCCATACATTTATCTCTTTGCTTTCATACCTAGCCTCTCTTCCACAACAAACAAGATTGTGATACCAGGCTTGTTTATAATTCTAAACTCTCTCCCATTTCCTTATACATCTCTTAATTCTCTTCTAGGTTTTGATGTTGCCTTGATTACTATAGACTGATATGTCCATTTTATAGACGGGCTTGTAAACAAGACTGTGTAAAAAATAACCTAGATATGTTTACATACTGGATGTAGATAATTATACTACATAGATATTCCTATGTAAACTGTGATCGTTTTACTATCCTACCAATGCTGTTTTAATAAATACAGAATTGGATGAAAAGTTTTGTGTGGTAAATTTTATCTTCATTTGCTTCGATGTATGTTAGTTTTTCCTTGCCTACCCCATCCCATTCACCTCCCTCTCCCCCCCTATCTTGTTCCCTCCATCTCTCCCTCCCTCCACTCCTACACTGTACAGCACTCCTGACGAGGAGATGCATGTTCTGGTGCAGAGAATGTGCATGCATTGAGGAAGTATTAAAAAGGCTATACCTGTCAAGTTCCTGCAGACTGTCTGGTCTCTCAACACGGCTCTGTTGGCAAGGTCAAGGTCGTGAGGTCATATCTTGTAACTCCACATCTCATTGTCTGGAAAGAAATATGTTAATTTAGGGAAAGAATTTTATACAATATGATGTTTTTGAAGCTAGTTATTTAAAATTGTACATCAATTAAAATTACATTTCTTTAATATTTTTAAAAGCATATTGATTAATAATTTTAAATGTTTAGATAACTTTAATATGAGGGATTGTTTAACATTCATGTATGATTCTGAATTCCACTCAGCTGAGAAGTTTTCATTGTTTTGTAGATAATGGTTCTACTTTCAGATCCAAGGGTTCACAGGTTTTACCTTACCACAAAGTGTATTATCAATATACAACCTTTGACATTCACTGTTAGAAGGCACCACATGATTTATGTATAAAATAATATACATAATTGTTATCTCATACAAAAATACTGTAAATATATCTTAAAATAATGAAAATTTGGGTCATCCAAAAACTGTGATAAGATCATGGATGTCTTTATACATTTTAGAAATAGAAACTATTTCTACTATTTTTTCATATTTTTTTTGTGGTTTGAGAGATTTTCATCCAGCAAATATGTGATAAAATGAAAAGATTTTACAGATAAGAGATAAACCAAGGAGAATGGAGTAAGGATATACACATACCAGTCAGGACTTGAAGTCTGATTGAGACCATCAGAATTTTTTTCAAATTGAGATTTTTCAAGTGAAACCAATTTTCATGATGTAATATTCACCATAACCTGTCACCATACCTGGTCAAGGTCTTATTCTGCATGGCCCAGAGTTTTCTGTTCTGGGTTGCACAGGGGTAGGGCTTGCCTGTCCGGCGATCCCTGGGTAGGGCTTGCCTGTCCGGCGATCCCTGGGTAGGGCTTGCCTGTCCGGCGATCCCTGGGTAGGGCTTGCCTGTCCGGCGATCCCTGGGTAACCCAGAACAGAAAACTCTGGGCCAAGCAGAAATGGACTGGACCAGGTAACTAAATGGGAGGGAAGGCTGGACCAGTGTACTAAAGTTATGGTATTCAATACTGAAATGAAATTGAATTTACCATGTGTGTTTGTACATATGGTTTGACATGTTGGAAAATGAAATATGATATCATTCAAATAGATATTTTACCTACTCTAAGAAATTTCAAATACTGGTACTAATTAATTTTTGACTGTTATTGTCTTTGAGTTTTGATTTATACTCTCTATAATGCATTTAGAAATGTTTCTATTGATATCCTAGCCAAATGACTGATGGCCTATGTACATCAGGTAAAGACATGAGGTGCATGGTTCAATATTTCATACCTATAGTGGTTTGTGTTTCTCAGGAAGCTTTTAAACTGGTCAGTATGTACCAATGTGGTTTTGTCTTTGGGCATGACTCTTCAGTGAGTAAGGCACCAGCAACTACATGGTGACCCTGCTTCAAGGTGATCCTGGCTGTTCAAGGGACTCTAAAACTAGTAAAAAAATTGGAAAAGTACAGTGATGATATTTTGTTTTCATTGAATCAATTACCTATATTGCATTGTGCAGATTTTCTGTCAAAACCCTTTTTCCAAAGATTAATGTGAATGTACCATTTGATAAAACAAAACCCCCCATAATGGCATGCTTGCACAGGCATGAGATATGGTGTTCCTTTATGTCTATCAAGAATTGTTGACCTTGATCAAATAAATTTTCTCATACGTTAAATAAAGTTGTATATGTTGTTTGTGTGGCCTACGAGGTATTAGCTGGAGTTTATAAATAACTCTCTCTAATGCTTCAATAATAGATTGACTTCTTACGTAAAACATGAAGTTGTCATAGTTTGCTTAGTGACGAGATTGAGGGAAAGATTGAATTGGTCTGGTATACCAGGATATGTGAATAGTTTAAGAATAGTTTCAGAATCAAAAGTCATTTTTCAATTTTTTAATGTGAAAAGGCCTCCTGTTTGAAATCTGTTGAAGTTATGAATGCAGTTGTATGGATTGTAATGACTTTGTGAACGTTTCAGTAAAAAAAATCAGTACCTTACATTGAAAGTTCAGTTCTTGCTTGTATAGATACTTTCCTGTAAAGTGAACAGAGAGTCAAACTGGCCATAAAGACCACAAGCACTTGTCTGTAAAGACCACTTTCTTATACTAAATGCCTGCCTAGACTGGCCACTTCTGTATAGGAAACACCTGTCTATAAAGACCATCTCTATCAGACACCTGTCTATTAACACCACTTCTATATAGTAAATACCTTGCTACAAAGATCACCTCTTGCAAACACCTGACTATAATGACCACCTCTATATAGCAACTACCTGTCAGTTTATACCCCTTGTTTCCATTTTGTATATGATATAGTTCACAGTCTTGGAACCTCTCTATGTAAACCACCTGTCTATAGAGGCCACCTTACATTACTCCCGTGTGTGGCTTTTATAGACAGTTTTTACTGCTATTTCCATAACTACCTCAGCATTATAGTCTCTTTGGCAAAAGGTTAATATTCGTTTCACAATATTGTTTCCTCATTAACCTTTAATTCAGGTACACTAATCAAACACTGCCATTTTACTTACTATTTAGATAGGTACCACACCTAGTCTCGTTATCATTACATAGTAATGGTAATTACCAAAATCAGCACATTAACAGGTAATTGTCTGCTCATTTCCCACAGGACTAGAGACAGCTAATTAACCTTAAAGGCTTATTAAATATTTATGTCCAATCTATGACAAGCTGACATAAAGGACTTTGAAAAAGAAAACAGTGGTTTGTAGCTTTTTTTGTACCTGTATGTCTAGGTATTTCTTAAATTTTGTGTGAAAGGTTCAAGGGTCACTGTGGAATGCAGTTCAAATGTCATGTGTGATAAAAATATGTATGAAATTTGCTGTGTAATTTGAATAAAAGTTTTTGAAGGAATAGTAGGACATGGCAGATAAAAGTTACAGTGTTAAATGTAGGTCAGAGGTGAATGTTAGTTTTAAGGAGAAATAAGGTTGAAAATTATGGGAAGTGATTGTCAACAGAAAATAAGGAAGTGGCTATTAGGAGTAGGGGTCAGGGAGTGTGGGAAGTAGAGTTTAGAAGAAAAACAGGGGTCAAGAGTTCAGAGAAAGAAAGGTCAAAATTGTTGAAAAAAGACAACTGTTTACTTGGTTAAAAACAGGTAAAAGGTCATGGAAAATAGAGGTCAAAAGTTGTGAAAAAGGGTCAAGCGGAAGTCCTTTACATTTGGAGCAACACACAAATTGTCAGAGATATATGTAAATGGATTTAGAACAATGAATAGAAAATTTTACAACAAAGTAAGTTTGTTTTCAAGTTCCTAATGAATTACATAAAACAAAGATTTCATGGGTTAATAAAATTTTTTGTATAAGGAGAGTTATCTCCCATTTCATTTCAACTCCACAGTATAAACTATTAGAAAGATTTTAAAGTTGTGACACAAAGTTGACAGATGAACACCCCCTGATATACTGGAGAGGGTAGGTAGTAAGAGTATTCTGGAGTGAATGTAAATGTGTTCCCTGTTTGCGAAGAACATTTTCAAGATCCCGACTGGAATGAAAGAATGTGCTCAGTTTTCATGAGAAAACAATTTTCTGTGGTAGTTCAATAGCACTCAGGTTCACAAATATTGGCTTAATTTCAAAACATCTATTACAGATCGTAAAAACTGCACTTAAACATTCTCCTTCGATGATTAAACAACAGTAGTAGAACAGAGTTATATTTAGAAATGGCTGTGGATATTACTTGCAAATTAGACATTATCCACACAAACCATGTCATGTCTTCTTTTGCAGGACTGTTCATATGTCCTTCCCTGGATATATTGGAGAAGGGGTGCATTTTGGAAGGTAATTTCCAACAAATAGATACAGAAATAGGGAGACAGACAAATTTGATGTAGAATTAAGTTAGCTGTAGCTGAAATAGCCTTGTAGATTAGCTCTGAGGTAGTGTAGTTTTAAGTGCTTGTCTCATGTCCAGTTATATGTGATGAATATCTTTCCCAATCAAATCTTGTCTACAATTCCAGCAGTGGAAAGTTGCTTAAATATGTATCAATAATTTTATCTTATTTGTTTTTATCAGGATTCAGAAAAAATGATATAATGAGGAAAGTAGATAAGATAAAGGAAGATTGAAGAATTTAGACTGGTTTTACAGGCAGATCGTCATTAAGGACGACAGGCGATCTTTAAGGCAGAAATTTTTATACAAGAGTTAAAAAGCTATGTTGACTTCATTGTTACGTAATAACTGTTTACTTGGTTTATTGCCTTGTGAAAAGCCAGGAATTACCTGGTAGTAGCTGGTGGCATCTTTACTGAACAACATACAGAAGGCCCATTGCATACCATTCAGAGCAATATTTAGGTAAAGAGTCCTTAATCAAGGAGACAACCATGACAGCACCTGTTCTTTTCTTAGCTTCTTGAAAAATGCAAATCACCATGGTAGGTAGCCTCGATCACAGGACATTAAATCTTCATCTGATGTTGACTGACAAGATGATGATTATTGGTATCAAATGCAGATTACTACTGATTGAAAACATCAATGTTTTTGCTTCTCAATTCTAGGTTTGATAAAAGTCTGTTTACTAGATCACTGATTGACCAGATGATGAGGTAGAATACATAATTCACATTAAAGACATATAAATAATAACAATCAATGTTAGTAGTAATTTCAGACTCTATAAATAAATATATCTATCTTTGTTTGTACGCAGTGTGAATGTCCTCTGGACCATTTACCTTTAGCATGGAGTGCCACCAGCTTTGACAAAAGCAATTTATTTTCATGAAAGAACATAAAACATCAACATAAATTTATACACCTAACAGAGGTATCATGATGTTAATGATATGATGTTATTGTAAATATATATATATATAGATGAGAGGTACCTGTCCGTCATGTTCATGTAAAATAAATATGTGAGGACCTGTCGGTCATGTTCATAGATAGTGTGGACATGTCACTTTGAACATTTATTTCAGTATTTTATTGGTGAATGCTTCAAATCACATGTTAAAGATGGTTGCCATTCATGTTTAAAACAATGCATCTTTTCTTATGGTAACAGAAAATGAATTATTTGGAATGATGAACAATCAACTGCCATCCAGGGGTTCCTTAATCTTAAAACACTGAATCCACAGGCAAATTTCTCTGAGAAAAGTGAACTGATGATTGATGGCTGACTGAAGAATAATACATTTTCCTGGGGTTTTTATTCTCATTGATTTTATGGGTACTTTTTATCCATAATTCATATGTACATGAGATAATCAACAGATTTAAAAATGACATGTATTTTAGTACTTGTGTACTTTGTGGGGGAGAGCGGGGTGGGGGGGTGGGAGAGGGAATAGAAGGCTACATCACCTGAGGTAGATTTGAGTTGCATCGTTTAAATAATTTTCAGTAGCTGTATTTCTTGGCAAAGACACTTTACCCATTATATTGCTCGAGATGGCATGAAGTGGTCCTCTTGTATGTTGTTCAGGACTACAGCTACAGAATTGTCCCTGATACAAAGTGACCCTTCCTGGTATGTGTATGTTGTTCAGGACTACAGCTACAGAATTGTCCCTGATACAAAGTGACCCTTCCTGGTATGTGTATGTTGTTCAGGACTGTTCATACAAAGTGACTATGTGTATGTTGTTCAGCTATAGCTAGAATTGTCCCTGATACAAAGTGACCCTTCCTGGTATGTGTATGTTGTTCAGGACTACAGCTACAGAATTGTCCCTGATACAAAGTGACCCTTCCTGGTATGTGTATGTTGTTCAGGACTACAGCTACAGAATTGTCCCTGATACAAAGTGACCCTTCCTGGTATGTGTTTCAGTTGTCTATTCTTGGATCAGGAGAAAACAAATTTATCAAAATGGAAATGTGCGTGTGAATTATGGGAGAAGTTGCCATCTTGTTTCTAATTGGTTGTTACATGCTGTGGTATACATATTAATCATATTCTATTTCTAAAGACTGGTAAAAGTAAATTTGCCTTACCAAAGTATACAGGGCTAATTACCATATTTGTTCTAATAATCACCTGAGGAGAGAAATTACTGAATTAAAAGAAAATTGAACAGTATTCTAGGACAGAGATTACTAGCAGTAAGGATAAGAAGTTAAAGATATACGAAGTTAGTTAACTTGACAGCTATACAACAATAGAATGATAACATTTCAGTTCATTTGACTGTTCGAAATATGGCAACAGGGCTATAATTGGAGGACTATGAAAAGTCGTGGTGAAAAGGTTTTTCAACTATTTTATTTTTGCCCTCATAGCTGGTAATGGGTGAATGAAATTGAAAAATAATGTCATTCTGACAAAATCTTGAGTGTCATGTCAGTAAATGATTTAATTTTCAAGAAAAAATAGATAGTATCACTTTCATTGAGGTGACATGTTTGGGTTTTTTTCAGCAAAATAGATTTTAAATATTTTCGGAAATATAACAATTTGGATATGATTTTGGTGTCTTGTAAAGCTGTATACTGGTAATTGACCAAGGTGATTCATGTTTTGATTTTAAATATTACAACATAAATATCTTATGTGGTCATGATGTTCCATTTTCTCTGTTCCTGTATCGTACAATAAACCAGACTGATATTTAATTCTAGTCGACATCTAGTTCTTTTGCAATCATTGGTTTTTTCTTTATAAATTTTACCTTAATTTTTGAGCACTTAGTCTTTGTCAGTTTTCAATAATAATAATTTTGAAATCATATTGACGAAACTAGGCCCTTGGTACACAAATGGTTGTAAAAAGTTTTGTTTATGTAAATATTCTGCACATTACAGAAGCATTTTTAGGTCCGTTTAAATAGTTGGTAATTACTTATTGAAAATCTATCCATACATGATTGTGTACATCAAAATTATCTGGAAAAGGATTGTTAAGTAAGATTATGTTATTGAATTTTATTGTATGCAGCTGGTCTTCTATATTTGTGTGTAGCAAGTGGTTGACAGGTGGTTTACTTATTGTAGTGGTCGATCTGAGTGGGATTCTGGTTGTGGGTGGGATGGGGTGTTTGAGGGGTATGTTGAGAGGGGTGTAACATGTTTACAGAGAGAGAAAAGGGGGAAAATATAGAGTGGAGCGCAAATAACATACTTATAGGAAAACTAGACCATGCCTGATGATAAATGAACTGTTCAACGATAAATATATACCAATTCTATTTCAATGTCCTGTAATAAGCCCACCCCATTACTTTCACTAAGATTTAATATCTTGATTCCTGGGGTTTATTGTAGTATAAATTGGACAAGGAAAAAATACAGAAATAAAAGATAAGGGATGCATTATGTCGTAGATCTACCTACTTTTGTAATGGAATGCGATGAACGTTTCTCCCAAAGAATGTTACTATGGGGGGTATTTAGTATATTAATACTCAGAGATGGAAATAGAGAAGAAGGTACTGTGTTGTAGTGATTAGCATGCAGGCAAAACATTCAAGAAAAGAAAATGTCTTAAATCATTACGTGAATGGTAGATTTTCTGAGCTGTCTGTTGCGTGTTACTGGATACTGGCTGTAGTAAATGTTCACTCAAGCATTTATATCAAGATGTGAATATTACTGCTAATGTTAACAAATATTTGATAGACATAATTTAGGTTTAAGATTTGACATCATTTTTCAACCTTGATATTATCTTGAATTACTTTTATCAGTTTCTTAAAAATTTTATTTCAGAATTTGAAATATGACTATTAGATTAGTATAATATAGTGTACACTAAATTTGACTTTAAATTTGTGAAGATATTCCTACTATTTTATAAAAATTTCAGAAGATGAAATATTAAAATTTCTTTTAAAAAATGGAATTTATTGTAATAAAATACTTTGTGAATTAAAAAGTTGAAAATCAATTTTCTATGTGAGATTTGTGGACATTTACCACATGTTTAAGGGGAGGAACAGCAGAGTATGCATTTGGTTACAATGGGGTCTGTTGTTTTCATAGCTGATGAAGCCAGATACCACACACCAAGCCAATGTATAGAAATTGTAGGCAGCCATTTTCTCATCCTGTGTAATTTATTCTCAGATTATTTCCAAAACAAAAACTGTGGCACTGACACCTGTCTTTACCAGGACCTGTCCTAAATGACACTTTGTGTGATATATGACAGGATTTTATAGGTATAAACTAGCATTCTTAATCACATTAATTCATGGCATTTGGACCTAGAATGTTAATTCTACCAAGTTGTTTGCCTTAGTACTGGTATAGTCGTCATTGATTGGTTGTTTGACTTAGTACTGGTATAGTCGTCATTGATTGGTTGTTTGACTTAGTACTGGTATAGTCTAATCATTGATTGGTTGTTTGACTTAGTACTGGTATAGTCGTCATTGATTGGTTGTTTGACTTAGTACTGGTATAGTCGTCATTGATTGGTTGTTTGACTTAGTACTGGTATAGTCTAATCATTGATTGGTTGTTTGACTTAGTACTGGTATAGTCTAATCATTGATTGGTTGTTTGACTTAGTACTGGTATAGTCGTCATTGATTGGTTGTTTGACTTAGTACTGATATAGTCTAATCATTGATTGGTTGTTTGACTTAGTACTGGTATAGTCTCATTGATTGGTTGTTTGACTTAGTACTGGTATAGTGTCATTGATTGGTTGTTTGACTTAGTACTGATATAGTCTAATCATTGATTGGTTGTTTGACTTAGTACTGGTATAGTCGTCATTGATTGGTTGTTTGACTTAGTACTGGTATAGTCGTCATTGGTTGGTTGTTTGACTTAGTACTGGTATAGTCTAATCATTGATTGGTTGTTTGACTTAGTACTGGTATAGTCGTCATTGATTGGTTGTTTGACTTAGTATCAGTATGAGCTAGTCATTGGTTGGTTGTTTGACTTAGTATCAGTATGAGCTAGTCATTGGTTGGTTGTTTGACTTAGTATCAGTATGAGCTAGTCATTGGTTGGTTGTTTGACTTAGTATCAGTATGAGCTAGTCATTGGTTGGTTGTTTGACTTAGTCATTGGTTGGTTGTGTTTGTATTAGCTAGTCATTGGTTGGTTGTTTGACTTAGTATCAGTATGAGCTAGTCATTGGTTGGTTGTTTGACTTAGTATCAGTATTAGCTAGTCATTGGTTGGTTGTTTGAATTTGATACAGCTTTAACAAAGAGCCATGACATGTAGTGTTGTAGCATTTCACCTAATTTATATAAACTTCCATATTTTAGATTGTAGCATCCATCAAATATTGCTTATCATATATCATGCAAGACACTGCACATACACAACAACTACACACTCTTCAACAAACAACTATTGTTCCTATGTTTATTATTGTTTTAAAAATGATTTTCTTATGTCAAACTTGCTTTATTATGACCCAAAAATATTAATTTCAAAATGCCACTTATTAGGGTTTGTTGATATTTATAGAAAATTCCTTCAATCAATGATAGCAGAGGAAAATCAGCATTAAAGAAAGATTTTTAGTTTTATATAAAGAATACTTAGAATTTAGATACATCCAGAACACAATATTTAATGGACCAGCACCTTTGAAAGATTATTTTATTAAACCAGCATTAAACCTGTAATGAATTTAAATAGAAGAAGAAAAAAAAAGTAATTTTTCCTGCTTGGTGAATTTATTGTCACAATGATAATGAATATTTGGGTGGTCTTACCTTCACAAGTCTTAGTTATTAAAGTTTTTTTTGAAAGCACTGACTTAATTAAGTGTTTATTTATTCATGTCTTTTTCAGTGACAATTCATATTTTATATGAGTCTGAAGACATATTCCAGAAACCATTTAAAATCTATTTGCACTTCAAAATTGATTTTCAGTTCAGCATTACATTAAAATTGGTTTTTTATGCCTGTATAAAGTCACTCAGGTGGAAAGAAGTTGTAACTCTTGGGGTTTGAAGTCAATTAATAAATAATGCTATGTAGCGATATCTTGCTAATTTGGGTTCATTTTACTGGGGGGACTATTTTTCAGATCAATTTGAAAAGCAAAAACCAAATGAGAAATATTTATACAAAAGTTCATGCACTTTTAATTACTAAAGATAGCTCAGTAAAATCATGACACAGAAATTTACATGGAAGTGTTTTCGCTGATTAATATAGAGTTAAACGTAAATTTGCCTGGAACCATTGTGCAAGCAAAAGAGATCTAGGCATAATATTTCTGATTGTGATTACATGATAATCTGAAGTTCCAACTCGGTAGACACAGTTTTGGCATGTTTAACATCCTATTTAAAAAGACTCCTGAATGAAAAGCACCTTTTGATATTTTTAGGCATAGTTTAGCCGGGAAATGAATTACCTTGTATCACACATCTGTTTCCTCCTTCTAGGACTCATAAGTGATGCTAAGGATTTGATGAAACCTAAGAGACAAGAAAAATCATCTTTAAATGGGGATAAAGGTGACTAGGACCTTCATTTACTATAGTAATACTGGTAGAATTCTGAAACTTCAAAATATGAGGTAGAATTTTGAAACTTGCTTATCAAGTTTTGTTTTTTGTTTTTGTTTTCTTAAAAGGTTTTCAGTGTAATTCACCGATTAAGATTTATGTAAATCATTTAGAAATTGAATGGGTGGAGAGAGGATAGAAGAGAGAAATTCAGGGAGTTTGGGGATGGTGGAAGGAAAGGAGGGGAAGGCTTTCTGTGATAATACTTTGTGAAAAAGGAGTTGATAGAGGAGATGACCAGGGGGAGGGGGGCAGATTAAGATATAATACTTTGTGATAGGTAGTTGAGGATAGAGAAGGTGAGGGGGAGGGGGGCGGGGGGCTTCAGATATAATACTAAATGCTTCAAAAATTCACCACAGGTGGTTCATATATGACTGCAGGTCCATGGTGATGGTTCTATATCGAGAGTGAAAATATTCCAGATATGTGTTTTGTGCCAGGTTTTTATAGATATGGGTGTACCATCAATCATTGGAGAGGGTGTGGAAGATATAACAACTGACTTCTTGATGGTAATCCCTACTCTAGTTCTCGGTTTGTTTTGCAAGTCAACTGCCAATATACATAAAGTTACCCATTTCTAGATAACAAATTAATTATGGAGTGTACCTTTAGAACATCATTTTGTCTAGCATTGATTTTTTTTACTTCTGTAATATACTTTTAATCTTGTTACTTGTAATAAATCGTTGCCCTTGATCCCTGGCGTTAAATTGAAAGACCTATAGATAAAGAGTATCTGTTGTTGTATTTCTGTATCATATATTAACTTCTTTAAATGAGATTAATAAATGGCAATTCAGAAAATATATATATATATATATGTGTGTGTGTATATTTTGGTATTAAATGACAGCATAATCGTAAAATGAATATTTTTCAGTGAGATTTACAAAACGTTTCCAGAATTAGAGGGAATATTTACATTCATAAAATCCACTGAATCACTGCATTCCTAAAATACTGATATAGATGCCAAGATTCTTGTTATGGACATAACTTTGTAAATACACCTGCCCTTATTATAAACCATACTGCACATGTTTTAAGCCAAAGAAAAGCATTGTACCCACCTTTTGATCTCGTAATGTCAAGTTTTCATTGTTTGCATGTTGAACCTTCCAAACTCTGGCTAGGTTCTGGGAAGTATGGAATGGCCGAATGAATGTTACTCCATATTTGTGACTGAAATGATTTTTCTAAATATTGTATTTTCCGGGTATAAACAGCACCTGAATATAAGCCGCAGGGCTAGTTTTTAGTGACTTTTTTGTTTGCTCCACATATGCACCAAGATGCACCAAGATATAAACAGTTATGTTGACCAAAGTTTGTTGATATAAAAGAAAACGGAAGGCAATTTATAAAGGTCATCAGTACTAACTGAGTTCTATAAAACTTATACCAAGAAGATGAAACCTTAAGTGTAAAGTGTTGTAATATCTATTGGGAAGATGAAATCGAAGTTTAATGATGGATATTCAGATTAGCATATTGCACACTGATATATATATCAGTCTATATATATGTATATATATATATATGTATATATATATATATGTCTATATATTCTGAATTAGAAGAATGATTGGTCAATATATTCTGAATTTTAAAAAATGCCTAAATCTGATAAATTTGCTTTGAAACTTCATCAACAATTAGCTTACTAGAAAGGATATTAGGCCTTGTTAATGATAAGCAGAATTTTGACGTTTCTGATGATACTACACATGGTTGGTTAGTGAAGTCTGATGAAGGACTTCTTGAAATGTTTTTGAATTATGATAAAAAATTGTGATAATTTGAAATTCTTTGGAAGAAACATAGGCTATGAAAGATACGGATTTTAGTGAGTGATCTACAACACAAGGAATACTGAGGGTCATTATATCTGGTCTCCACAAGTTTCTCTTCAAGATTCGTCTAATATTTGTAAACTGATGTCTATATTCTGTCTTTCTGTAAAGCAGAGTTTTCTTGTCAGTAGCTATTGATTGTAAGGTCATTAGTTCTTGCAAGAAAATTTTGTTGTTTTGTCACAAATTAATGACATCAATATCTCACACACAAACGATGTATCAATTAATACCTGTTCACAACAAGAGCAGATAACTATGCATTATAAAAAGGTAGAATTTAATTATTATAAAGCTAAAGGTCAGAGATCAAACAGACGATGAGAAGGATCAATCTAATTTGACAAGGTTTATTTCCAACCTTAGGTTTGTGGGGCAGGATGGTTGGGAGGATAGGGAAGTGGGTAGTGTTTTATCCCATTCTGAATCAATGTCAAATTTTGAGAAACAGGCTTTAGTTCTTATACTTATTCAATAGAATCATAACAACATCAGGTTCTACACATGATCTGATATACAAAGAAGGAGGACGTGTGGGACATGGGGAAGGGGGACGTTTTGCTTGTCTTATTTACGGTAGTAGATATTTTCTGATATCTAGTTGTTTCCATGCGATTCTTCTACTTAATATCTTCCAAATAAAGTTTCAAAATATGACTTTCTTGTAATTAATACTTCCCGGTACCATGAAACAACCTTGACTAAATCATTAAAAGTTATAATAAGGATTAACAAAGTAGTCTACTTAAGGTATAAAGCTTGTTCATTCCACTCAAATGTTCAGCCATGCAGACCTTAATTTTTCTTGACAAGGCCATGCAAAATCTCTTTACAAGTTCAATGTATGGAGAATTTTGCAAACAAGGAGATTATCCAAAAGCTCAGGTAGAAGTGTGAAAAAATTTGAAAAAGATTAAGATTTGAGACAAGATGACTGCACTGTTGTTAGAACTGTACACTATGTTAAAAGTTCAGCTTATGTAGGTGTTGTGTTTGTAGACTGCTATTCTTATATCATGACTCCTGTTTGTGTTGTAGTATTTTCGAAACTACTAGTTCATTCCATGTTAAGATTTACTGTTTTTTTAAAGTCACCTATAAGATGTCATTTAACAATGGGTATTTTTTCCTTTAATTCCTCTACAAATTTGGTGGGAAATGTTGAATGGTGGCTCTGTTCATCTGTCTGTTCATCCTTCTGTCCAATGATGATAAGACAATTAATTATCCACAAATTACATCCATGGGATTCTGAATTTGACCTGTATTTCAAGCTTCGGTGATTTAGGTCAAAATTGCATGTTAATTGGTACCTGTAATGTTACTGATTTAATTAATGATAGGTGCTAATTACATTTGTTTACCAATTATTATTGGTAATGTTTCATTGCTATGCTGTTTATAAATCTATTTACCAAATTTGATAAATAAAGCATGGAAAGTTTACTTAATACTTTACTGGTGATCATTTATCAGTGCTTTTCCTGTGAGAGATAAATGTAGATATAAACATTATTTATTTTACAACAATTGCAAAACAAGCTATCAACTTTTATGAATCACTCTTGTTGACGCGGATGGAAGTACACGAAGGGTGGGAGGAAACCGCATGACACGGGGAAAACCCACATGGTCAGACAGGTGACCCAATATCTTTACAGGTCGTACCAGGAATCGTACCCTGGATGGGTAGGTGATAAACAAGTGTGTTACCACTGTACTACCCGAGTATCTTGTTAGAGATATTGAGTTAAACAGGATTTCTCTAATGGCAGTTTATGTATGGCAATTGTTGAAGATGCACAAATTCATCATAACACTATCTGTTACAAATTGATATTGTACTTAAATTTGTGTTAACTGTATGTGATGCTGTTTGGCCTCACAGTGATACATAGGTTAGTGGAATCATGACTGACACTATGATGAGTTTGGTGCATTGGTTATGCCACACATGTAACAATGTCATCCTTCTGCTATTATCTAACTTTATGTCACTGGTTTATTATCCCCTACATACTGACCACAATCCATTGTGTAGTTTTTGTAGTAGGACTACCTAGCCTCTTCTGTAGAATAGCATTGTCTTTGTGTATATAGAGATCAAAATAGATTAAGCCCGACAGACTTGATAGTGTCTATCCGTTAAATCTATAGTAGCCAACACTATAATTACAATTTGTGTCAAATTGTCTTGTAATGTTTAAAGATAATCAGTAATGATTGTAAAGGCTGGAAGATTTATATAGAAAATTTTAAGTCTTCCATATTGTAAACATTTAAGTGCTGTATACTGTAAACATTTAAGTGTTGTATACTGTAAACATTTAAGTGTTGTATACTGCAAACATTTAAGTGTTGTATACTGTAAACATTTAAGTGTTGTATATTGCAAGTATTTAAGTGTTGTGTATTGCAAACATTTAAGTGTTGTATATTGCAAACATTTAAGTGTTGTATACTGTAAACATTTAAGTGTTGTATATTGCAAACATTTAAGTGTTGTATACTGTAAACATTTAAGTGTTGTATATTGCAAACATTTAAGTGTTGCATACTGTAAACATTTAAGTGTTGTATACTGTAAACATTTGTGTCTCGGATACTGTAAACTTTGTGTCTCGTAAACTGTAAACTTTTAAGTCCTCTATACTGTAAGCATATATGTCTCATGTTTTATTTTATGGTAAATGTTTTGAGTCTTTTACACTGTAAAAGTTTAAGTCTCAAAAACTGTAAACATTAAGTCTCAAAAACTGTAAACATTAGTCTCAAAAACTGTAAACATTAGTCTCAAAAACTGTAAACATTAGTCTCAAAAACTGTAAATATTAGTCTCAAAAACTGTAAATATTAGTCTCAAAAACTGTAAATATTAGTCTCAAAAACTGTAAATATTAGTCTCAAAAACTGTAAATATTAGTCTCAAAAACTGTAAACATTAGTCTCAAAAACTGTAAATATTAGTCTCAAAAACTGTAAATATTAGTCTCAAAAACTGTAAACATTAGTCTCAAAAACTGTAAACATTAGTCTCAAAAACTGTAAATATTAGTCTCAAAAACTGTAAACATTAGTCTCAAAAACTGTAAATATTAGTCTCAAAAACTGTAAACATTAGTCTCAAAAACTGTAAACATTAGTCTCAAAAACTGTAAATATTAGTCTCAAAAACTGTAAACATTAGTCTCAAAAACTGTAAATATTAGTCTCAAAAACTGTAAATATTAGTCTCAAAAACTGTAAATATTAGTCTCAAAAACTTAGTCTCAAAAACTGTAAATATTAGTCTCAAAAACTGTAAATATTAGTCTCAAAAACTGTAAACATCAGTCTCAAAAACTGTAAACATTAGTCTCAAAAACTGTAAATATTAGTCTCAAAAACTGTAAACATTAGTCTCAAAAACTGTAAACATTAGTCTCAAAAACTGTAAACATTAGTCTCAAAAACTGTAAACATTAGTCTCAAAAACTGTAAATATTAGTCTCAAAAACTGTAAATATTAGTCTCAAAAACTGTAAACATTAGTCTCAAAAACTGTAAACATTAGTCTCAAAAACTGTAAACATTAGTCTCAAAAACTGTAAACATTAGTCTCAAAAACTGTAAACATTAGTCTCAAAAACTGTAAACATTAGTCTCAAAAACTGTAAACATATTAGTCTCAAAAACTGTAAACATTAGTCTCAAAAACTGTAAACATTAGTCTCAAAAACTGTAAACATTAGTCTCAAAAACTGTAAACATTAGTCTCAAAAACTGTAAACATTAAAAAACTGTAAACATTAGTCTCAAAAACTGTAAACATTAGTAAAAACTGTATTAGTCTCAAAAACTGTAAACATTAGTCTCAAAAACTGTAAAAACATTAGTCTCAAAAACTGTAAACATTAGTCTCAAAAACAAAAACTGTAAACATTAGTCTCAAAAACTGTAAACATTAGTCTCAAAAACTGTAAATATTAAACTGTAAATCTCAAAAACTGTAAACATTAAAAAACTGTCTCAAAAACTGTAAACATTAGTCTCAAAAACTGTAAACATTATTAGTCTCAAAAACTGTAAATATTAGTCTCAAAAACTGTAAACATTAGTCTCAAAAACTGTAAACATTAGTCTCAAAAACTGTAAACTTAGTCTCAAAAACTGTAAACATTAGTCTCAAAAACTGTAAACATTAGTCTCAAAAACTGTAAACATTAGTCTCAAAAACTGTAAACATTAGTCTCAAAAACTGTAAACATTAGTCTCAAAAACTGTAAATATTAGTCTCAAAAACTGTAAACAAAAACTGTAAATATTAGTCTCAAAAACTGTAAACATATTCAAAAACTGTCATTAGTCAAAAACTGTAAATATTAGTCTCAAAAACTGTAAACATTAGTCTCAAAAACTGTAAACATTAGTCTCAAAAACTGTAAACATTAGTCTCAAAAACTGTAAACATTATCTCAAAAACTGTCATTAGTCAAAAACTGTAAACATTAGTCTCAAAAACTGTAAATATTAGTCTCAAAAACTGTAAATATTAGTCTCAAAAACTGTAAATATTAGTCTCAAAAACTGTAAACATTAAGTCTCAAAAACTGAAAACATTAGTCTCAAAAACTGTAAACATTAGTCTCAAAAACTGTAAACATTAGTCTCAAAAACTGTAAACATTAGTCTCAAAAACTGTAAAAATTAGTCTCAAAAACTGTAAACATTAGTCTCAAAAACTGTAAACATTAGTCTCAAAAACTGTAAACATTAGTCTCAAAAACTGTAAACATTAGTCTCAAAAACTGTAAACATTAGTCTCAAAAACTGTAAACATTAGTCTCAAAAACTGTAAATATTAGTCTCAAAAACTGTAAACATTAAGTCTCAAAAACTGTAAACATTAGTCTCAAAAACTGTAAACATTAGTCTCAAAAACTGTAAACATTAGTCTCAAAAACTGTAAACATTAGTCTCAAAAACTGTCAACATTAGTCTCAAAAACTGTAAATATTAGTCTCAAAAACTGTAAACATTAGTCTCAAAAACTGTAAATATTAGTCTCAAAAACTGTAAACATTAGTCTCAAAAACTGAAAATATTAGTCTCAAAAACTGTAAACATTAGTCTCAAAAACTGTAAACATTAGTCTCAAAAACTGTAAATATTAGTCTCAAAAACTGTAAACATTAGTCTCAAAAACTGTAAACATTAGTCTCAAAAACTGTAAATATTAGTCTCAAAAACTGTAAACATTAGTCTCAAAAACTGTAAACATTAAGTCTCAAAAACTGTAAATATTAGTCTCAAAAACTGTAAATATTAAGTCTCAAAAACTGTAAACATTAAGTCTCAAAAACTGTAAACATTTATGTCACATGCACAGTAAACTTTTAGGTCTCATATTCTGTATAACTTATACTGTAAATGTTTGCCTTGTATATTGTAAATGATTAAGTCTTGTATACTTTACTGTGCTCCAGCCCTATCCATGCATTTAGTCATAATTTGCCCCATCCACTCCTGTAACAGGTATCCCAAACCATCTCCAGCCTTACCAATCCACTCCTGTCACAGGTATCCCAAACCATCTCCAGCCTTACCCATCCACTCCTGTCACAGGTACCCTTACCCCACACCATCTCCAGTCTTACCCACCCACTGCTGTCAAAGGTACCCTGACCCCACACCATCTCCAGCCTTACCCATCCACTCCTGTCACAGGTACCCCACACCATCTCCAGTCTTACCCACCCACTCCTGTCACAGGTACTCTTACCCCACACCATCTCCAGTCTTAACCACCCACACCTGTCACAGGTACCCCAAACCATCTCCAGCCTTACTCATCCACTCCTGTAACAGGTACCCCTCACTATCTCCAGTCTTACCCATTCACTCCTGTCACAGGTACCCTTACCACACACCATCTCTAGCCTTACCCAACCAATCCTGTCACAGGTACCCTACACTATCTCCAGTCTTACCCATTCACTCCTGTCACAGGTACCCCTACCCCACACCATCTCCAGCATTACTTATCCACTCTTGTCACTGGTACCCCACACCATCTCCAGCCTTACCCACCCAATCATGTCACAGGTACCTCAAACTTTCTCCAGCTCAACCCAACCACTCCTGTCACATGTACCCTTACCCCACACCATCTCCAGCCATATCCAACCACTCCTGTCATAGGTACCCCAAACTTTCTCCAGCTCAACCCAACCACTCCTGTCACATGTACCCTTACCCCACACCATCTCCAGCCTTACTCATCCACTCCTGTCACTGGTACCCCACACCATCTCCAGCACGACCCACCCCCTCCTGTCACAGGTACCCCAAACTACCTCCAGGTCAACCTAACCACTCCTGTCACAGGTACCCTTACCCCACACCATCTCCAGCCTTACCCACCCAATCCTGTCACAGGTATCCCAAACCATCTCCAGCCTCACCCATCCACTCCTGTCACAGGTACCCTTACCCTACACCATCTCCAGTCTTACCCACCCACTGCTGTCACAGGTACCCTTACCCCACACCATCTCCATCCTTACCCATCCACTCCTGTCACAGGTACCCTTACCCCTCACCATCTCCAGCCTTACCCACCCACTCCTGTCACAGGTATCCCAAACTATCTCCAGACCAACCCAACCACTCCTGTCACAGGCACCCCTTGCCCCACACCATCTCCAGCCGTACCCAACCACTCCTGTCACAGGTACCCTTACCCCACACCATCTCCAGCCTTACCCACCCACTCCTGTCACAGGTACCCTAACCCACACCATCTCCAGCTTACCCACCCACCCCTGTCACAGGTTCCCTTGCCCCACACCATCTCCAGCTTACCCACCCACCCCTGTCACAGGTACCCCAAACCATCTCCAGCACGACCCACCCCCTCCTGTTACATGTACCCTTATCCCACACTATCTCCAGTCTTACCCACCCACTCCTGTCACAGGTACCCTTACTCCACACCATCTGCAGTCTTACCCACCCACTCCTGTCACAGGGACCCTTACCACACACCATCTCCAGCCCTACCCATCCAATCCTGTCACTGGTAGCCTTATTCCACACCTATCACTGGTACCTTACCCTACACCATCTCCAACCCTACCCGCCCACGCCTGTGACCCAATTCTATCCTACACACCATATAATTACATATTACTCACATCTCCCTTGCCTAGACCAACTAAATTGTTGTGTAAAAGACTGGCTGCCTAAATATCAGTAGAGAATGTATTTATAGATATTCTGTATTGTTTGTATGTACACTACTAACTTATGTATACCTCAGGGGAGGGGAGAAAATGTTACTAATTGTATGTAACATGTAGACTCTACAGTATATTTTATATATATAGCCTAGTACATTAAACAGCCACTACTATGTAACTATTGATTTGCCTCCCTACTGAGAGATAGCTTAGCGACCTTCAAGGGTCAGCGTTACTATTTATAGATAGTGCCAGCCATTAATAGCTTGAGCTGTAGATATTACAGTCCAGCCAGCCCTGGGAGTTAGCTAGCCTGTGTGTTAGCAAATCTACCATTCTCAACGTTCCCTGATCGGATCATTTAAACCTGGAACAACGCAATCGGCTAAAATATCTGTTGGTGAAATTATTTCAGAAATTAGACAAGGCTGAATCCAGTACTTTAACATAGTTTGTTTGCCAGGATTCTGTGAAAAAAATGTAAACAAATGGCAATGGTTTGTAGTGTATGGAAGCTATAAAGCTGGTAGGTATATATACCTACATTAAACTGCCTTGGAGTTCAGACTAGTGCTAGATTGAGAACAGCATAACTCTTGTGTGTGTTTGGCTGCCTAACCTTTCCCAACCCAAGAAAATTTAATTGAAAGCTAGCATAGCACTAATTGTGCAGGACAAGCAATCAGTAATTGGATTTCATTAACAAGAGGGTAAGTATAGGGTCTGAAAGCTCTCAACTTCTACTTCTAGGACAGTTTGAAATGGTGGTGGTGTTTACGTGTGCAGATGTCTTGTGCTTCTCACATGTGCATCAACGTTGAACTAGTTGTGTGTGAACGTATTTCTGGATGGATACATTATTTATGTTGGGAGAATGTGTTCCTGTTGTCTTT